>NC_142065.1:89337503-89676253 GCF_059756535.1 Pantherophis guttatus
TGAAAAATATCCAATATAAATATAGATGTATTTGGGTGGAGAAATTTTAGGTTGTGCAAAATTTGGTTGAAAGGTAGAAAATAGGTACGTGGTATGTTGAGAAGAATGAACAATGGAAAGAATGAAGAAAAAATAGCCCTGAATGAAAATTTTCTCCTTGGTTCGTTATGTAGACATGAGATTTGGATATGTCAGGAGAAATGGGATACTAAAGAAATGTGTGTGATAAAGAAAAAGGAGAGAAGGTCAAGACTGAATGGATGCTGAATAAATGTGAACTGGCTATGAAAGAGAGAGATTGGTATGCAACAAGTATATTAAAGAGGAGAGAACAAATGAGGACTGAATTTTAAAATAGCAATAGCACTTAGACTTATATACCATTTCATAGTGCTTTACAGTCCTCTCTAAGCAATTTACAACATTAGCATATTACCCCCAATAATCTAGGTCCTCATTTTACTGACCTCAGATGGATGGAAGGCTAAGTCAATCTTGAGCTGGTCACGATTGAACTTCTGGGAGTGGGAATGCAGAGTTAGCCTACAATACTGCATTCTAACCACTGCACCACCATGGCTTTGCACAGTTGAAATACAACAAAATCATACCTGGATGGACTTGATGAGATAAGTGAAAAAGAAGAAAATAAATTAAAAAGTGATATATGCATATGGATGAAACAAGTATGTTTTAAAATGCTAAAAAGGTTTACAGTTGTAGTGAATATTGTTCATCAAAAACCGCTATCTGCACGCACTCTCACACCACCACCCAGCACAGATCAACTCCATAGCCAAGACACTCATCTCCAGAACAAAACACTTAGGTGACGAACAACACCTAAAAACCGAACTACACACTCTCATCCAATGGATTCCAAAGAAATAAGATTACCAACCTAATCCAAAAAGAAACCCCCACTAAAATCCAAGACATAGAACAAGAAAACGGCAAAGCCCTCCTCCCATACATAAAAGCACCACAGACAGAATCAGCAAGATCCTCCACAAACACAACATCAAGACAGCATTCTGCACAAACCGAAAAATATCCACCATCCTAAGAAACCCCAAAGACAAAATTGAGTTAGAAAATCAAGGAGTATATGAAATCCCATGCACCGCCTGCCCCACCACATACATTGGACAAACCAACAGAAGAATAAGTGCATGCATTGAAGAACACAAGAACTCAGTCAGAAAAGAGGAACCAACTTCTTCCCTGGTCCAACACCTTAAAGCCACAGGACATGAAATTGACTTTAAAAAGACTAGAACTATTGCCAAAACTGAACACTTTAACAACAGAATAATCAGAGAAGCCATCGAGATAGAAAAACGCCCACACAGCATGAATAAACGAGATGATACCTCCCACCTACCAGCCATTTGGAAACCCGCCCTTATTAACAAACGAGTCCCTAACACAAAGAATGACACCAGACCCACACTCACGAAAACCACACAGGATGTCACCACCACACATCCATGCAAAAAGCAAACCCAAACCCACACCGATGAGGCACGACCACATACCAGAAGCCAGACCACAGCTGCATCATTAGCCACTTTAAACCTCTCCAATCCATACATGAAGCAAACTGACTCCCACCATGAAGATGTGGCACAACCACGAATGCGAAGCCAAACAGCAGCAACACAGCTCACCAGTTCAAATCCCCCTGCAACTCAGACTAACCCGAGCACAACCAAGCCCCCACCCAAACAGAACACCCCTCCATCCAATCAGAGCACAGCCAACCCCCCATCCAATCAGAGCACAGCCAAGCCCCCAACCAATCAGAACACACCTCCACCCAATCAGAATACAGCCAAGCTCCCACCCAATCAGTTCACATCCCCACTGGCAGTTAAAAGGAAGAAACAGCTGCAATTACACATTGCTCCTAGAAGCACAAAGCCGAAGACACCAGCCTGAAGATGACGAATGGGACTTCATCGAAACATCGCCAAGACACTTCCAATTTTACACGGGAGAAAACCTGAATAACCAAAGACCTACATACAAACACCCACGAAAACCTCAGAAAACATATATATCTATATCTATATCTATATCTATATCTATATCTATATCTATATCTATATCTATATCTATATCTATATCTATATCTATATCTATCTATCTATCTATCTATCTATCTATCTATCTATCTATCTATCTATCTATCTGTCTGTGTGTTTTCTTTTCTTTTCGTAGGCCTTTATGTGTATTTCTCTTTAGCCAGGTTCTTCCTACGTAAACCAAGATTTTTATGCAGCCCTAGTTCAGTGAAATCCCAATCCACTAGTTTCTAGGCTTTTTTTCCAGCAGCCAGCAAACTCCCTGCTGCCCATTGGGAGACTAAGGAGACTAAGATAGATCTATTTCAGATTTATAAGCCCTCATCAGTTAGCCACACCTTCATCCCATGTATCCTCCCTGTAAAGGTACAGTACTTGTTTTCTTTTCTTTTCGTAGGCCTTTATGTGTATTTCTCTTTAGCCAGGTTCTTCCTATGTAAACCAAGATTTTTATGCAGCCCTAGTTCAGTGAAATCCCAATCCACTAGTTTCTAGGCTTTTTTTCCAGGGAGCTTGCTGGCTGCTGGAAAAAAAGCCTAGAAACTAGTGGATTGGGATTCCAGTGAACTAGGGCTGCATAAAAATCTTGGTTTACGTAGGAAGAACCTGGCTAAAGAGAAATACATACATACATACATACATACATACATACATACATACATACATACATATGAACATATATATATGTTGTATAAACAGAATCAAAATCATGTGAAGTACTACCTTATAAAGTAGTAAGGCCACACCTAGAATACTGCATCCAGTTTTGGTCACCACAATACAAAAAAGATGTTGAGACTTTGGAAAAAGTGCAAAGAAGAGCAACTAAGATGATTAAAGGCCTGGAGACTAAAACATATGAAGAACGGCTATAGGATTTGGGTTTGGCTAGTCTAGAGAAAAGAAGGACTAGGGGTGACATGATAGCAGCATTCCAGTATTTGAGAGGCTGCCACAAAGAGGAGGGGGTCAACTTATTTACCTTGTCCTGTTTCTTGTCTTAGGCAGGACAAGAAACAATGGATGGAAACTAACCAAGGAGAGAAGCAACCTGGAACTAAGGAGAAATTTCCTAACAGTGAGGACAGCTTGCCATCAGAAGTTGTAGGTGTTTCATCACTGAAGGTTTTTAAGAAGAGACTGGACAATCACTTGTCTGAAATGGTATAGGGTCTCCTGCTTGAGCAGGGAGTTAGACTAGAAGACCTCCAAGGTTCCTTCCAGTTCTATTCTGATTGAATTTATAAACTTTATTAAAACATATATAAAACACATAAAACACACATAAGAAAAACAAAAAAAAACATATAAAAATACATTATACATTGAACAATTTATGAGTAAATCACTCATTTGGAGCATTTGTTTCGTATTGGTCTTTCAAGTAATACAGTTGTACTTATTCCCCTAAGTCTTAACTTAATAATTTCATTTTACCATTTCTCCCTCCCCTCTCTTCTTTTCTCTAAGACTTCTACTTTAGTAATTTATATATCATACATTTAAATTGTATCTTTACTTTTAGAGTTTCTCTCTGTAAGTTTATCTGCCCGTAAGAAATTATTTGTATGCGCAATTGTATTTCTATTCTATCTTACTTCTAGTTGTGATTCTTCAGTAGTAACATTATGCCATTGATACCATTTATTCCAAACTTTATAAAATTCTGTCTCTTCCTTTTCCTTTAGCTCTTTTGTTAACCTATCCATTTCAGCACACTGTGTAATTTTATCTATTATTTCTTCTTCCATTGGGATTTTTTCCAGTTTCCAATTTTTAGCATATATTATCCTCGCTGCCGTTAGAATATGTATTAACAGGAATTTTATTTCTTTAGGATACGGTTTCGTGAAGATTCCTAACAGGAAGGTTTCGGGTCTCTTGTCTATCTGTAATTTGATAATTTGATCTAGCCATTTCTTGATGTTGGACCAAAATTTCTTTGCCACCGGGCATGTCCACCATAGATGGTAAAAGGTGCCTTGTGGGTTTTTACATTTCCAGCACACTGAGGTATTTTTCGGATTAATTTTGCCCAATCTTGTAGGCGACATATGCCACCTATAGAACATTTTTAGCTGGTTCTCCTTGTATGCCACTGCCAATGTTGTTTTTATGTTCAATTGCCAGAGTTCTTCCCATTTCTCCAATTCTATTGAATATTTAAAATTTTGCATCCATTTAATCATCGTGTTTTTAACTATTTCCTCCTCCATCTTATATCGCAATAAGAATTTGTAGATTTTACTGATTAGTTTCTCTTCGGAGTCTAATATAATTTTATCTAATTCCTGCATCTCTTTACATATTTCCTACGTTTTTATATATTCCTTATGTTTTGATTGAATCTGTGAGAAAGTCCACCAATCAATTTGTCTATTCAAATCTGTTTCCAATTGTTGCTTGGTTTTCTATTTTCCTTGTTGATCAATTAAATCTTTATATCTAATTATATTTTTGGGTTCTGTAAGGTTAGGGTGTTTTAATGCTTCTGAGGGTGAAAGCCAAATCGGGATTTTTGTATACTGTTGTTTTTTAGTTTTTAGCCAAATTAGTAATAAAGCATTCCTAACTGTGTGTCTTTTAAAATAAGTATGTGATTTATACCTTTCATCCCATAAAAAAGAGTGCCAGCCCATTTGTAGGCCATGCCCTTCAATGGATAATATTCTGCTATTATTCAATTCCATCCAGTCTTTGACCCATACAAGACCCACCGCTTGGTGATAAAGTTCCCAATCCGGGAGTGCTGTTCCTCCTCTATCTTTTGAGTCCTGGAGTAGTTTTAATTTTATTTGTGGTCGTTTCACCAGCCATATAAATTTAGAAATCACCTTATTTAGACTTTCAAAAAAAAATTTCTCTAATTTTATTGGAGCAACTTGGAACAGGTACAACAAGGTAATTGGACTTCCTTTATTTTTCCTTGAAGACGTTTCACTTCTCATCCCCAAGAAGCATCTTCAGTTCTGACTGAATGGTGGAGAATTTATATTCCCAGCAGTCATCTGGTCATTAGCACTCTTTCTGAGAGTCTGTGCCCTCAGGGTCACCTGAATAGTACAAATGGGTGTGGAACCTTCTTGGAACTGCTGAAAGGACTGTGTTGTAAACAAGAGATAGATGGTGTAGTATCCCTTCCCTCTCTCTGTTTTGGACAAGATCCACAATTCTTAATATTAAGAATTCTCAATATTCGGACTAAATGAAACTGAATTCAAAGACATATGAGCCATGGTGGCGCAATGGTTAGAATGCAGTACTGCAGGCTACGTCTGCTGACTGCCAGCTGATTGCAATTTGGCAGTTCAAATCTCACCAGGCTCAAGGTTGACTCCATCCTTCCGAGGTCAGTAAAATGAAGACCCAGATTGTTGGGGGCAATATGCTGACTCTGTAAACCACTTAGAGTGGGCTGTAAAACGTTGTGAAGCAATTTGTAAGTCTAAGTGCTATTGCTGTTGCTATATGTCTTGACATCAGGTTGCCTATGTCTTCTCTGCCTAGCTTAACTTTCTTTTTCTAACAGTTATGCATTATAAAACTATGTAACTCATAAAACTCATGGAAAATATGTGAAACCCTTATGTTTTTCTGGCCCTTGTTTCTTAGCAACTGGCATTAAGCAGCAGCCCACTGCTTTGTTCCTTGAGGGTAATATATACAGTAGCTTAATGATCAGTTGCAATTGATAAAGTTACCCAACCCATTTTTAGAACAGTACAACGTAATGGCCTTTCTATTTGTGGCTAAATTCTGCCCCAATTTCCCCTCTTTTTATTAGCTTATATCTCTCTATAGTTAATACCTTTCCCAGCAATTTACAATAAATAAAAGAAAAGGTACATACCTCCAAGTAAGGATAAATCAGTGAACAATGAGAAATAATCCAGACATTTAAAACAGGAAAGTCTAACAATTATCCTGTAGATAAAAAAAGGCAACATAATAGCAGAAAAATACAAGGACAGAAGATGTACAAGAATAAAAAAAGATCTCCAAGATGAAGAGGTAAGAAAGGCAGAAAGAAGAGCAATTACCTGAGCAGACTTGCACTAGCAATTCTACTCTGGTATCAGAATTTTGGTAGGTAAGAGATATGTGTCCTTAAAAGATCTACAGTCTTATCATCTTTCCTAAAAGGAGATTAATGTCTTCATGTGATGTTTTTAAAAAGGTTTCCTGAACTGTTGGGCAGTTTTAATCAATATTGGCCCTATGTATGAATTCTAAATATCTCACACATATGAAAGTACTAGCTGGACGTGCATGATTTGCTACGAAACTATGTGATCAGGCGTGATAAATTGATACTTGAAGCCTGAAACTTAATGTAGAATGTGTAACTCCGTAGCATCAGAGCGTGTTAATATAAGGCAACTGGCAGTTGGGACAAAGTTCCTTTCAGGTGGGGAGAGGGAGTAGAACATCTAACTCCTTAGTATCAGAGCATGTGAATATAATACTGTATATGAAGTACTAATGATCTGATGGTCATTTCAAAAAATCCTTTCTTAGTGAGCATCTAGAAGCCAGTAGGAACATAGGTGCCAAATTTCAAGTTTGTAGGCTTTGACGTTCTGGAGATTTTGTGATGAGTGAGTGGTATTTGGCTTATATATATATAGATTGGCCCTATGTATGAATTCTAAATATCTCACGGATATGAAAGACCACAGAGAAACTTAATGTCTCTTTGTGCATTGACAGATCTAGTAATGTCCATGCTGTAAATCGTATTTCCCAAAAATTGAAGATCATACATTTATGATATACACATGTATTGCCAGACATGCACAAAAATCATGCAATTACATGCCCACATACTGTACATTCCCACACAAACATGTTGCTTTTGTGGCCATTATTTATTCAATAGTAATTACATAATAGATAACTATTTGAATATTAAATAGTTGGCATACTATTTAATTGGAATACTTTTAATGTGAACTGACCTTTGATATTGATTGCCATCCTTTCTGATCCTTACTTTTTAAAAAACTCCAACTTTTAATGAGTTCCCATAGACCATGCTGGATGTTTCTGGTATTATGGATCTCTCATAGTTCTGCAGGGGTTCATACTATGCTTTTCTAAGAAATGAATAAAATTAAAGCCAAGTTTTCACTGAAGTTATAAACCTATGCATCAATAAGTTCCTGCATCGTGTTATATTGCAGGTGAGATTTTGCTTAATGCACTCCAATAGGAAAACAGAGTATCTGGTATTTAGATATGGTATCTAATGTGCCATTATTCCTATTACCTTAAGTTTGACCTTTTAGACGATCATTTAGTTAATGGGAGATATGGGTTGTTACATATTCTGGATGCTGTTATAATTACGAAAAGTATTAATAAGTTAATTTGTCATCTTTTGGGTACAAATATGTTAAATGTATATTACATTTTTCCTCCAGGAACTTAGTGTAGGAAATAGATCAGCTTTATGTCAATAATCATGTGAGATAGGGTGGACTGAAAGATGCCAATATCTAGCTTTCCCAACATCTAGCTTTCATATCACAGAACGACAAATTACAGTTTCCCCTAGTCCTACCACATTAATAGCGTAACAAGAATGTGATAAACAGCCAGAAAATTTGATGCAGGTAGTACTTGAGTTACCTCTATAATGGAGCCTGCTCATTACAGTTGCAAGTTGTGATAGTCATTAAGCAAGGTTCCCACCTGATCATCTATTTAATGATACCCAATCTCTGTTCTCCCTGATGCAAGTATGAGGTGCCTCAGGAGTGGGGAGGCCCTGGGAGGCCTAGCACAGGTCTAGACCAGGGATGACATGTACTTACCTTTCCTACCAGTTCAGAAGTGTGAGCACCGTGCACATTCCATGCTCCGTGCCATCTTCACGGAGCAGGAAGTGCCATCTTCATGTCTAAAACCAGGAAGGAACAATGTCCGGGTGGGTGGGCGGAGCCTTGTGTTGCCAACACTACCGGTTCGCCAAACCATGCGCCGACGCCACTACCAGTTCGCCTGAACCGGAGCGAATCGGTAGCATTTCACCCCTGGTCTAGACTCATACTGTAGCAACTTCCCAGCTCATAACGTGGCCTGCCCTGGGTCTCCCAAGGCTTCCCCCCGAGGCACCCTGTGTTCCTCTGCCCTCAGGGTCCCCTTTGGGCTTGCTTTCTATCCCACTGGATACCACAACCTCTTTCTCACCATGGATTGCTTACTTACCTTTTGGGTAGATCTCCTTTTAGAAAAAGCTGCTCTACCACACAGCCTTCCTACACAATGGAGACTGAATAAGTCAATTCCAGAAGCAGATGCTACTTTGGGAGCAGCCACAGTGAATTGTGGCTATTCTGAAATGGTACTGACTTCCAGGATGGCACCACATGGCCTCCACTGTAAAGGAAGGCCTTAGGACCTGCTCTTATTCCTGAACACAATCTCTGGAGCTTTGAGGTACCGCTAATTTTTTTCCCATAAATTTTCACTGGCTTCACCATGTAAATGAGGATATGCTACTATATTCAAGGTTGACTCAGCCTTCCATCCTTCCAAGGTGGGTAAAATGAGGACCCAGATTGTTGGGGGCAATATGCTGACTCTGTAAACCACTTAGAAAGGGCTGTAAAAATCACTATGAAGCGGTATATATGTCTAAGTGCTATTGCTATTGTTCATTAAATTTTACTGGGTTTTTAAAATTAATACTGCACATCAAAAACACAGACAGATTTCACGTTGCCCTTATCACCATTTATTGACACTCACCTACTTTTTTATACCTCTTTTGTTTATTCAACAATATTTGTTGAACAATATTTGGAAAATGTTTCTAGACAGATAACAGTGATGCCTTAAGAGATATGATGTTCCAGAAGGGACCACTATGGGCAGGCAGCTATAATTTGCTCCCAGCAACATGTTATAGTACCCTTTCCATTTTCCCCCTACAATGAGTATCAATATTCTAATCTATCTTGAAAAAGCACCTTTGGGACAACCATGACCTGGATGACTGAGAATCTCCACAGACATTCATATTTTACAGTATGTACATACAGAGCTCCTGCTTTGGGATAATTTATTCTGTCGCAGATATAAAATATTTTTGCAAAACACAGATACATCCATCATACTTCCGGGATGTTTAGAAAGCATGAAAAAAATCACATTTCTCATTTAATATTTGCATGCCATACTTTGAAATTGTTCAATGCTTGAAAGTGCATGCATGCAGTTGAATATGGATTTATATTAGTTTCATTGAGTTTGACTGCATAGATTTGTTTTCAAGTTGCAGTACCTTATTTTCTTGTCTGGAGTGGAAGACAGGCAGAACATAGTCTGAATTGTATAGGTGTCAGAAACAGAGGAAGAATACAGCTGCTATCCAACAATGCACAGAACCAGAAATTTATCAATATATCAAAAGTTGTTTTGACTTTTCATAGACTTTCCATAGAAGCAGTGTACACTTGGGTTTTACCACTTCTAAATATGATCCAACCAAAAGTAAGGATTTTAATTCTTCTTTATTTCAGTATTAAGAATTAAGTACCTAATGCTGCAACCATATACCAACTTTCTTGGGGAAATGCTTCATTTATTTCAGTGGTACTCATATATCTTTTTTTAAAAAAATAATCATATATTTTAGCATAAAAATGTCCCAGTTTTCACGGCTACTTTTCTTCTTCACCAATATTAAAATTCAGTTCTAAAAATATACATCGAAAAGAGTAAATGCATACTCATTGCAATACATGTCCAAATTATAACAGTTTATCCAGAATGATTTTTCCCTCCGGGTAAATATTCTACCAACTGAAAATTACAGGAAAATAATAGTTTGCAAATGCAACTTTGGATCAGTGATTTATTGATTTTCATGTAGTAACTGCTCATTTCTGGAACACTATTGTCCACTATTGGTTTAAATTGAAATGCCAGATTGTACATCTAATCCACTGTATGTTGTAGAGAGATGACATAGTATTAGTAAACATTTTGTTTGGGATATTTATCTGAAAACTGGCAGATAAATGTAAGAAAGCAGAAAACAGAGAAATCCAAACCATCTATGAATTTCTACCACAATAGAGGCAAATCAGGCTTCATCTACCCTGTTTCCCCGAAAATAAGACATCCACTGATAATAAGCCCAATTGGGCTTTTGAGTGCATGCGCTAAAATAAGCCTCCCCCTGAAAAAAAGCTCTCCCAAAAAATATTTAAACACAGAGCTGGAAATCAGGTAAAATGGCAAGAGGAGCCCCATCTTGCTCCATGCGCCCCAAAATAATAAGACCTCCCCAGAAAGAAGGCCATGCTCTTATTTCGGGGTTCAAAAAAAATATAAGACAGGGTCTTATTTTCAGGGAAACATGGTATCATTTTTGTTAAACTCTGACAGATCTCCATACTGAATTAAAGGAGCATAACACTTAAATTTGGGCCGTCTGCAGTCATTTCACCATTGCTTAAAAAGCAAAAGAAATGAACACGTGGCATTTTCATGTGAGGGGTAAACTTCCTGTCTTCTTCTTCAGGGAAGAATCATGACTCAGCTGAAAGGCTAATCAATTTCTACTTTATCTTAAACAACAGCTTGTAAGCGGTGACATAAGACAGGTAGCGGTTCTAAAAATGTGGCATTTTGTTTCATGATATTTCACAACAGAGACTTCTTTTTTTGAAAAATTGGAACTGTTTATGCAATGATTGATATTTCATATGCATGGAATATGCTTAGATTGTTTATAGCTTTATTCTCTCGTTTGCTATAGTTTACTGACAGGCCTTTTTTGTACTGTTTTGGTACCCTTGTGAATTCTTGTTTCAAACAGTTTATGATTGATCTACCAGATAAATAAATGACCATATTTTGTAAAAAAAAAATGAAATAAAAATCAAATGAGCTCTATTAATCTTTAAAATTAAAAATACAAAGAGTCATGAGGCATATGATAATGAAGCAAAGAATCACTTTGGCCTAACAAAATGGACTCAGACCAGACAAAATAGCAACTTGTGGAAAAGATATAGGGAACTTAAGGAACAGTTGCTAGAACAGAGAAGCAGAACCTTAATAACAGAATGGGATAACTTGCCATGGCCAACCCTAATCCTGTAAAAAGCTTGCCAAATAACTAGAATTAAAGCAAATGATTAAAAAAAGGAGAAATTAAGTTACCAGGGAGGGGGATTTAGTTCCTAAGAGGTTCTGCCTTTGCTCAAGTAAAAAAGATCACTACATAAGCTTTTGCTTTGTCCATTATTAGTGAGCAGAACTCTCTATTCTCCCCTTGGGCACTTACAATATACTTGACTTAAAGTAGGGGATATGTATTCCACTTATTCAAAAGGATGAGGGATTTGTTTTTTGCCTGCAATAACTATAGATTTTTTCAGGCATACACCTAAATGTTGAAAAACCCAGAGTTTGGAGGTAGGTCAAGGCTCAATTATGCTTCCTCAACTTTACAACTTCAGGTGTTGAACAGGGAAGTTAGAAATGGTATACTAGAAACATTCAATTGAAAGTGAGTCAAAGTCTTCACATGATTACAGTGCTGAACATTTGAATCCACTCTTATTATCAAATCAGACTGAAAATGATCAAAGCAGAACACAGGAGCGGAGGAACTAGGAAAGTGAGTTTGTGTATCAGATAACTCTAAGAAGCGAGTCTGAATGAAAATACTCAACGGTAGGAGTTTTTGCGGCAATATCTTTGATTTTCAGCAGACATTTGAAAGGTTTTAATTGCAGCTTGCAATTTACAAGTCATCATTACCGCTGCACATTAACCAAGTCAGAGAACATTGAAAATGTGTTGAAAAGGCAGGAGGGAGGGGGTGGGAAGAAAAACCTCAAGCGGCATGTGGCTGAACAATGAACGTTAAACAGACATAATTTGTTTTAATCTTTGTACAGCTGAGAATGTGTTAAGGAGAGTGAATATCAGCTCCTTTAATGGGTACTTGATTCAACATAGAGTTTATAAGCCTAGACCAAAGTAGAAACTACGAATAACTTGAATAGCTTTATAAAACAGTCTAAATTGTGATATTCTCAAAATGCCCAGGCAAAAATGGTATATAAGTGGCAATTTTATTGAGCAAATGAGACAATACAAATATCTGGGCATAATATTTCAGGATTCAGGGACATAGTATACTCAAATCCAACAACAATTGCCCAAGATCTTTATTTTTTAAAAAATAACTTTTATTAAACAGTTTGTCTTTAAAAACAACACAAAAAACAATCACACGTATATAAAAACAAAACATGTCAAAACATAAAGTATTGGACATTACATAACATTAATGGTAATTTTACAGCATTTCGTATCAACTTGCGTACTTTGCTTTTGTAGTTCTCTACTCTATCATTTCTATTTACTACTCAATAGTAGAATAATCGCATTACTCCAACATATATATACTGTATATACACATTACAATATTCATTTGTTCTTATCTACATATTTATATTCGTTTATATTTACCTCTCTTTATTTAATGTTGTTCAGTTACTTTAAGTTTCATCAATATTAAGTTTATTTTTATTTTTTTATTTTAATTTGATTTATATGCCGCCCTTCTCTGGAGACTCAGGGCGGTTTACAATGCATTAAACAATAGCCGTCATATTTTTGTATATTTATACAAAGTCAGCTTATTGCCCCCACAAACTGGGTCCTCAATTTACCTACCTTAGAAAGGATGGAAGGCTGAGTCAACCTTGAGCCTGGTGAGATTCGAACTTACAGTAATTGCAGACAGCTGGTGTTAATCACAATGCTATCAGTCTGCTGAGCCACCAGGCCCAGTTAAACACTTCTTGTTCTGATTTCTATTTTCGAACCAACTGTACATTTTATTCCATATTTCATAATAGTTCAAATCCTCAAGATCTTTATGGCAAACAAACTTGCCCCTATAAACACAAAGACTTCCATCATTTTAAAAAAGTACAATCTAGATTCCTAAGTGTGATTTTTAGTATTCCCTGTTTGGTATTCCCAAATGATGTTCTATGGACATTATTTTCAAAGAGTTGGCAAAGCAGACCTGTACATGAGCTTCAGATTAAACTGATACAGTATATTGTTCAGAAGACCTAGCCTTCTAACTTGCATGATCAACATCATTCCATATGGATAATTTCATTAGAATCAAAACTAAGGAGTTGTAGTCTTTCTCAATTCTTATGGCGTCCACTGGACAAGCAAAAGCCAAACTAACATAAAATGGGATAGGATGTTAACAAACAAAACAAGTTTAGTAGAACCATCTAAGTACAGTTAGAAATCCAATTATGTTCTTTCCCCAACCATCTTTTTTACTGATAATTTTCCAAGGCACTAATATACCTTTTTTTTTTTTTTGGCCTTTTCAATGTCTTTTTAAAAATATCAGTGCCTTTGAGTCAGTGATTCTGGTAATTGCAGGGACAAGTTTCTGCAGTTCTCTGGGGCAAGATTTTGGAAATAATTTGACATTGCCTTCTTGCTAGGACTGAGAGAGAGTCTCTGGTCCAAAGTCACCCAGGTGGCTTTCATGTCTAAGGCAGGACTAGAACCCACAGTATGCCATTTTGTAGCCCAGTGCCTTAACCAGTACCTCAAATTGGTTCTCATTTTAAGGGCATTACTCTCTGCAATTATGTAATGTATCCTACAGTATCCTGCTGATATCCTGTATGATAAATGTACATGCCTTTTTTCCCCCTGGGATCTGCTAAATCAGTGACATACAGGGACATACAGGGACATCCAACATCTATCCTAAGGAAATATCCAGCCAGATATTTTTCATGTCAACCTCCTTTTACCAGATATAATCCCTTATTCTACCTTTAAAGTGGCAACATTTGTCTCTGGCTTTTTGGCTATTAGAGAATAACAAAGGTGTAAAAGTGATATTTTTTCTTAGGTTCAACTTTTCTCTTGTTGCCTATATTCCAAACTTGACTTGGCTTGTTCTTTGCTCTTTATGCCTTCTTTTCCCTTATGGACCTTTGTTAAATTAAGTTGTTAAATTGTTAAATTAAATAAACCAAATCTACACTTTCATATTAGAGATGTAAATTCTAATTATTAGAATTTGTTATACTTGCTGATCTAGATTGTTTGATCTGCTGATAGTTTATAATCTTTAGTTTCATTTTATTCATCTTGGTTACTGTGTTTTATCAGTACCTTGCATTGTTCTTAGTATATAGTATATCTATAATTCATTTGGAGGGAGGATCAGCTAAGGTCAGCTATGTATTGCCATTATCTGAATACTGTTTTAGTAGTTCAGGCTAGTTACTACTTCTCTTTATCATTCTAAATTTAAAGGAGTGTGTACATTCCTGAATTACTGTAAATCAGATGGGTGTTTTGCTGAAACTATGGTGTATCCATTATAATAATCCACTAAAGCCAATGAGCATTTCACCCAATACATATCTACTGTACTGAAAATCGCTAAAGAAGGGATGTGTTACTTATTTGATCTTCATCTAAGATTCCATTACTTGAAATAGTGGCTTTGGCAGAAAGATCCATCTTCTCATTTTAGTCTAAAGAATATTACCATAAGGGAATTATTTTCTTGCAGGTACTCTGATCAAAACTGTGATGCAGCCCATTAGAATCTGAACACTGCATAACATTTAGAAATTCCTGACAGGGGAAGTCAAAAGCTTTCATCAGTACAATTGCCATCACAGCATTTAACCAGGTAAAAGAAATACATGATTTTGATTTCCCAGGAACCAAACCTAAATGCAATCTATAATCCCTATCATATAAACTTATATTTCAGCTTAGTATTTTCTTAATGCAAACAGCACCATAGCTTTGTTTCTTGTATATTTAAAGAGACATATGTTGGATTTCTCAGGATTATATACATAGTATATTCAATAATATGTTTGCTTAGATTTGTCCCCCATTTATTTATTTAATTAAAGGTTGGGGGGAAGGACATAAAGCAATAAAGTGAGGGGGGAGAAGAGTAGAACTAAATACATACGATAGCATCTCATGCATTAATATACCTACATAAAGTTCAAACAACTGTTTTAATAAAGATGCTAATTTACAATTTCATTATATATTAATTCCAGTCAATTTGTCGAGGAGACATATCTTTTTCCTCCTGTTGATCTTTTATAGCAAAAGCTGCCATTTTTTGGGAAGTTCTGTTTTGCACAATAAGATTTGCACATGTACAGTATTCTACAACTATCCCTAATGTGTGAATGGGCTGATAGTTTGTCCCTTGGCTGATAACTGATCACAACTTGTCTGAAAGGAAGTCATTTCAATGTGTGTTCATGCATCTCTCTCCCTCCTCCCCTCTTCTTTGGTCCCCCTCTCTCTCTCACTCCCTCTCTCTCCCTCATTTTCTTTTTCTATCCATTTATCCATCCACTGTTCAAAGTTTGAAGGGGGACTCTGATCCCACAATTTTAAGAGAGGATTCATGCACACCTATGCACCAGTGGAGGGTTTTAAATTTTTTTAACTACCGGTTCTGTGTGTGTGGCTTTGTGGGCATGGCATGGCTTGGTGGGCGTGGCTTGGTAGGCTTGGCAGGGGAAGGATACTGTAAAATCTCCATTCTCTCCCCACTCCAGGGGAAAATTACTGCAAAATCGCCATTTCCTCCCAATCAGCTGGGACTTGGAAGGCAGAGAATAGATGGAGGCAGGGCCTGTCAGAATTTTTACTATCAGTTCTCCAAAGTACTCAAAATTTCCGCTACCGGTTCTCCAGAACTGGTCAGAACCTGCTGAAACCCACCTCTGCAATGCACTGTTTCGTTATGTATAAAATAGAGAAAAACAAGTAAATATAGATACACAGTTTTAGATGCATCAGCTCATTGCATTCTTCAGCAGAGTATCTCCTTTAAACACCAGGATATGTAATATATACTGAAATCATTTTAGAAAATATAGAAACATCCCAGGGTAGATGAGCATGTGGGTTGATAGCAATGAAAAAGAAAGGTATTTTGAAAAGGCATTCCTAATGATCTTTCTGGGTTTTCCTGACATTCTTTTAGCCCCAACATAGATGCCATTAATCCAGTGGAAAGGTAATTTGAGTTAAGGAAAGTGGTAATGAATTTTTTCCTCTCTCATTGAATTATTGACCCAGGACTTTATTACGGAAAATGAAGGATGGAAATCACATGCCTTTCTTGTTTGCTTGAAGAGCGCCCTGATTCTACTTATAGGAAAAACATTTAAAAATACACTCAGTGCCAGGCTTACAACTGTTCAGAACTGCATTCCATATTTATGCTGGGCGCTGAGTTTGAAGGCGAGAGAAAGAAAAAAAAAAGGAAACCATTCTACTCCTGGGAAAGAATAGAAAAAGGGTTGGTGGTAAGAAGTGCTCCATTGTAAGCTTCTCGTCCTATTTTAACTCCAAACAATATGTTGCACAGAAGTGAGCTGAAGCTTTGACCAACAGATTTTTTTTTTTAAAGCCAAGAAAGGAGAGGGATAAATGATGCAAAGCATTTTCTTCCTTTCATTTTCCTGGTCTAAATAGTCCCACCCTGTAGTTGCCTTCATGTGGGTTTAAGGAAAGCTGTGTGACTTCCATTATTGAGGGGTTTTTTTTTTCCCTCTTAAGTTTACTTCCATTGCAAAAGAAACTTCTGTGACT
Source organism: Pantherophis guttatus (assembly GCF_059756535.1). Classification (NCBI taxonomy): domain Eukaryota; kingdom Metazoa; phylum Chordata; class Lepidosauria; order Squamata; family Colubridae; genus Pantherophis; species Pantherophis guttatus. Next base: position 89,354,255 of record NC_142065.1, read on the forward strand.
CTGCCTTGTTTTCAGAGAGGTTGAGAATTTCTTTTAAATTTCTGCAAGTGGTATTTTTGTTCTTAATGTGTTATTGGAGGTAGCTGCTACAGCTAATGCAATTTTCTCTGTTGCAGTTTTCCATTGCTCTGAAAGCCTTCCCGTCTGAAGAAGCGCAATGGAAAGAGAAGCCCTTGGGGATTGGATTGAAGCATAAGAAGACAATAAGGTTGCAAAGTACTGAAAATATGATTATACAATCAGAGAAACAGCATCCATGCATACCCTTTTGGTGCCTTGTTTTATAAAAGTTCAAGAATATTATACTGTACCTGTCACCAGACACCTGTCATTTCTCATCAATTCGCTTCCCCTATGAAATATTTTCTAAAGCAAATCCTCTTTCACCGAAGTGGGAAAAAAATGGTAGCAAAAATACAGACTTTTCTCTCTTGGTGAGCAGTTTTAATGACAGAAACATCAAACTATTTGTTGGAATTTTGGAATTTAGACAATACCAAATTTACAATGAATTATCACATCCTGTCTCAAAATTTACAGTAGATTTGTTATAGGATGGAGTACATGCTTAATACATGGATTTTTTTAATAAAAAAATACGTTTCTCAGAATCCTCTGCAGATGATATAAATGCAAACTTTGGAATTTGAAAGCCTCCTGAGTTCACAAGTACTTGAGAGACATCTGCTACTGGTAGTATTTAATCATAACAATCTGTAGGCAAGGGGTCATCAACTAAACAGGCATTGTGAACAGAAAATATTCATATAATTCCAGATCCAGAAATTGGACATTGAATGTGAATTCTATGTACCCGAACATACCTACAATATAATCTTGTAATAGATGAAAGTTTATTCTTGAAAATTGTCCAGAGGTAGTATACACAGTGAAACACTATGGACCAAAGAGATAAAAGTGAAACTTGTTGCACCAGGACTTCAAAAAGAGTTCATGGACTTTAGCCCACCTCAAAGAAATATCTATGTTTACTGAAGCTCAGACAAAATACAAACTAGGGAATATATGTTTGTTCTCTAGGTTCACCATCGCAGAAGAAGATGAGCAAAGTCAGGTAGGGATTATGGAGGATTGGGCAGTCAAACCTGACATTACTTTGTCCATCTAAATCCTCATAAAGAGAGAAGAGCAAAGCTCAAAAGATCCATTTCAATTTACTAGCCACTTTGGCTGGCCAATCCTCTGAGTTAGTGCAATTTTCTGTGGATTTTTTTTAAAATGGACATTTGTCCATTTATTCATCTCATTCTCCTCCCACTTTTTAGAACTTTGAATTTGATTACAATTAGATTTTTTTAAAAAACACATACCGTATACCCTACAGGACCCACTGGTTTATGTAATATATGCAGCATGCACAATTCTGTAATAGATGCAGTTCAAAAACAATTTTTCACAATTTTAATATATTTGTGTTAAGTATTTTCATTACATTCATGAATGTATGCATTTTGTGTATACGTCCTGCTGGTATATGCATCTTTCTTTAGTTTTTGATTATGGAATTGCATTGTAAAAATATTTTAAAATGCATACCTTGAAATATAGCCTTTTCTGTTTGCCTAGAGAATAACTTCAAAGTGCAAAATTTAGGTAAATTTGCATCAAAAAATGAACTGAATATTCTCTATTTTTGCACAAATTTAGCAGAAATGTTAATCCCAAGTGTTAATACTGATTTGCTTAGGATTTCTTTTTCTTTCTGACTAAATGAACCACACTTTTAAAAATAAAATACTAGGTCTTGCTAGAATAACCCACTGAATTTTATAAACTCTTTTTATAATATCTTATATCTTATGTTATGAGTTAGCAATGTAAGATCTCTCAATTCTGTGAAATTCAGAAGGTTCAGTATTGAGGGAGTAGAGATGAAAAGAAATAAAGATATAATGACTAGAATAGCATGGGTAATCTTGTCTCACCTACATTATCTATATTTCATTAATTATGTTCCTTGAATACAATTGAACCATTTATTTGGTCTGGTTCCAATATACAAAATACCAATTAGCTTTGACTCTTCTTACCAACAGATTCTAACAAGTCTTTAATTGGGTAGATGTAGTTGAGATGACATAGTCCTTAATTTACAATTAATGTTTTATACCGTTTCCATGTTCCAACTCTCTGAACTCCTGTTTGAAGAGTAGTTATGACTTGCACAGCTTCATGTTGTGTGACAGTTTATTGTATTGCTGGACTGGATGGGTTTCCTGACAGTTATTAATTCTCTGGTCACTTCCCAGTTAGATTATTGCAACATGCTACACATAGGGCTATCTTGAAGAGTATTTGGAAACTTCAGCTGAAACAAAAGATGGGAATGCAACCTATTATGCATATCTTTAGAATGGCACATGTTATACCTCTGCTCCATTACCTGCATTGGTTGCCACTTTGTTTCTGGATCCAATTCAGTTTTGATCTTTATGGCATGGGGATGGATTACTTGAGGGATCATCTCCATATAATTATATCTGCCCATGTGATGAGCCTTGAAGAACTCAAGGAAGTAGTGAATTTATGCAAAGGCTGAATTGCCTGCCATGGTAGCATTCTGTGCTACTCTGTCATTGATAACCTTGACTGGTGTTTTTAATTGTTGAATGCTTTTCTGTTAGTTTTGAATGATGCCTTTTTATTGTATGCCACTCAGAGTCATGTTCCTTGAGAGGGGCAGCTATATAAATTGTGATAAATAAATAAATTTAGAAAATTTGGTTTTCTTCCAGAAAACTAAAGCGCTACTCATATGCAAAAAAATAAATAAAACAATAAACTGAAGGAGTTACCTTACTTGATATCTTAATCTTAAATACTAGATAGGTAAATTAATGTGTGTATTGTTGGCATTCATCTTAGTAGGATCAACTATCAAAGGAGTTAAAAACAATGCCAGTAGAGTTGCCACAAAGGCCTTGGAAAATATATTCATAGGGTGGAATGGGTCTATACCTTCAAAAATCAAAACTATGTTAGCAATGGTTTTCCTTGTGATGCTCTACAGAAGCAAAACTAAAGAAACAAGTTTGCAAGAGTATTGATACTTTTGATCTTTGAACAATGGCTCATTGAACAAATCAATCCAGATTATTCACTCTAGGGACATATGACCAGTCTCAATTTACCATACTTAGGATACAATGTGAAGATTTAGCTCTCTGAATCTATATCTATATCTGAATCTGTAATTGTGGGAAAATTGGAAGAAAGAGAAGAAGATCAGCAACAAGATGGATGGATTGAATTATAGTAACAATGGGTAAACTATTGGAAGACTTGAAGGACCAGGTTAGGGACAGATTTTCCTGGATAGAATCCATCTATGTGGTAATATCAGTAAACAATGAGTTAATGTTACATAATCAATGATTCAATCAAACTAATTTGAGGCATGGATAAATACCAAGAACATTGGAGTTTAGTGCTAACCTTGTTAAACTTATGTGGTTTACAGAAATAATTTTAAAAGGCACATAAACTTGTAATAAGTGAATTGCTACCCGACATTGAATCTTAGAAAAGTAACCTTTAAATTATGGGGGAAAAGATATATAATGAAATCTAATGAAAAAGTTGAGAGGAGAAATATTGTTATGGATAATATTTCTGTTACAAGCTATTAAAGAAGCCAATAAATTCGTGACTAGGAATTATATCAAATCAAGAATTTTTGACTGATCATTATACTCAACACCTGGGTAATTCTCTCTCTCTTTGTTTAATTAGGAAAGAGAAAACATCAGAAATTCAAATCTGCCTTTATTGTTTGCAAAGCAAAATTGTTTTCACCTGCATTTCTCCCAATTAAGGAAATGTTAATATCATTTTTCTATAAAACTTTAACTTAAATGTTTTGAATAGCCAAATCCGTTTGAATGATTATACGATATAATCATTTGTGCCTTTGATAACATTTACATAATGATCAGGTGCAAACTGATGGGAATGAGACAGGGTAGTTCCTAATATTTGCATTGAACAAGAATAGTTTTCCTCATTCCTAGGTGGCACTGCATTTGTTCAATTTTTCTTGCTATAGTTTTTATTATTATTATTGATATTTGTTATAAGACAAATTCCTTGTGTTTTCAATCACAGTTGGCCAATAAAAATTCTATTCTGTTCTGTTCTGTTCTGTTCTGTTCTATTCTATTCTATTCTATTCTATTCTATTCTATTCTATTCTATTCTATTCTATTCTATTCTATTCTATTCTATTCTATTCTATTCTATATTTTAATTGTTCTTTTAACTGGGTGAACTTCAGAAGACTTCTGCCAATTTCCCCATTCCAGTTCAAGTGACAGGAAGAACAATAAACCTTTCCCCTCCCCACATCAGCCCTCCAAAAATAAACCCATAGGAGAAAAAACAATTGGCTTTTGTTCTTCATGGCCCAGGTAGGGAGGAAAACCAAGTAGATGGATCCATCAGTTGAAGGCAGTCTCAACATACATGTATGTACAGAACATCTCGCCATCCATTGTGTCTAAAATGAAAGAAGGGCCTGAAATCCCAAAACCGATTTGATAAGCCAGCTCCAATAAATCAAATAAAATGTATTGATGGTCTAAGACCTAACAGGATAAAAAGATAAGCAATACAAGTCACTCTCACTCAACTCTAGGAAGGAGGCAATGGCAAACCACTTCAAAAATGTTGACTAGAAAACTGCAGAGACTAATCCAAGCAGTTGGTAGGAGTCAACACTGTCTGGAAAGCAGAATAAAGCAAAAAAAAAAAAAAAAAAAAAAAGTCTATAAGATTTCATACTCTTTGGGATCAGGAATTTCAAGGCCAGCTTAATTTGTAGACAGTTTATGTATGGGAGACAAATGCAGAAGATCCCAGAATCCTAGCCTTTTGCGAATGGTTGTAGTTTTGGTAGGAAAAGGTCAGATCAAACCAGGGGTAGTATTCACTTACCTTTGCTACCAGTTTGCAAATGTGAGCGTGCGTGCATGCGCAGAGGGTCAAAAACAGGACGTGATGACATCTGGGTGGGTAGGTGGAGCCTCACACAGCTTCCACTACTGGTTCGCCCAAACTGGATAGAACCAGCTGAATACCACCACTGGATCAAACCAGTGGTGAAATCCAAATGTTTTTACTACTGGTTCTGTGGGCGTGGCTTGGTGGGCGTAACTTAACAAACAAGTTACTAACTTAATATCTGCAGTGATTCACTTAACAACTGTGGCAAGAAAGGTTGTAAAGGTTGTAAAATGGGTTAAACTCACTTGACAAATGTCTTGCTTAGCAACAGAAATTTTGGGCTCAATCATGGTCGTAAATCAGGGGCTACCTGTGTAGCAATTCCTCATCTTCTTAAAGATAACCTCTGATATTCATCTATTTTCTTTCCACCTAATGCTCCTTCTCCCTCCAATCCCTCTAATCATCTAATATTCCATTGGTGACCAGCCTACCCTTCTCTAGTACTATCATATCTCTTGAATTACAAGGCAAGAAAAAAAAGATAAAAATTGGACCTGGACTGAAATAAAATCTTATGACCCTAACATTCATGGAGGACCACAAGATGAGGAAGATTCATTTTGTGCTATCTCTGAGAACTCAAATTAGTTGATTTCTTCTGAGATAGCTTTATTATCTTATTACTTTGTCAAATCATGTTAACATGTATCTTTGGCACCAAGCTGGGCTGTTTCTGAAAACATAAATTTGTATGTTTGTACTTCTCCCTTCCATTTTTCTGGCCCAAAGAAGCCACAATTAAATTGTGGTCCACATATTATTATTATTATGGTCTGTCACCCAGTTAGCCAGATGTTCAGACTGGGCATTTTTGTCCATCTATTGAGTCCTTCCCAAGGACCTGGGATGTTATTATTATTATATTTTGTTGGACAGTCAGCCAGATGTTAAAACTGGATTTGTCATGTTAACTACCTATTGAGTGGTTCCCAAGAAATGGGATAGGCAGATGTTGTTTTTGATAATGTTAAAGGTATTGTTGCAAGATGTAAGCTGTTACAAATAAAGCTGCCTTTTGCATTTGATTGATGGTTAGTTTGTCAATGCCAATGGTGTTCAAGTACTTGAGATGTTTTTCTGTTTTCAATTGTGGTATATTTGTGATGGGAAAACATTTTTTTCTGAAGTAGTCTTGCAGCTGCTGACCCTGGTTGTTCAGCTAACAGTCCTGAATTTGTCACCAGATGTCTAGAACTCCAAAACCTAGTTGGAGTTACTTGTTGACTTGAACAAAAACTGTTGTCAAATTCCGAACCTCCAGCACCAGGAAACAGCAAGCAACACAGTTTGTTTGATGCATTTAATGTAGGTTTAGACACTCGGCACAAAGTGACTGTAATCAAAGTCAGCACTAACCGCTGCTGCTTTCCCACTGCTTTAAACCCCTACGTGTGCCCCCCCCACTCCACAGCTTCTGGATGCCAAGAAAAACTGAGAAGCTTCAGCCGCATCTAATCCGTCTTTCTCCTGGCTTGCCTGCTGTCTAGCTGGCTCATCAGTAGATCGGTACTCTGAGCTTCCAGCTGATTGGCTCTCCAGCTCTCCAGCTGATCAGCTCCGATTCAGCCTGGTTCCTCTGTCACTGGATGCCTCCCACGCCATATGAGTCCATATTAAACTGGCCTCCCCCTCCATGCCTTCTCCCCTATGAATGGAAATCTCCCTGCCCCCTAGAAGAGTACAAACTGCTTGCCTTCGCAGACGATGTAATTTTTATTCTGGAAAATCCAAGACTATCTGGACCCAGGCTGATGGCAATGATAGAGGAATACGGAGACGTTGCGGGCCTTAAAACAAACAAACAAAAAACGAAAGTACTGATGAAAAACATGATTCAGACACAGAGGTTGAAATTAGAAGAAGAATTAGGAATTCAAATAGTAAAGAAGATAAAATACTTAGGTATCTAGTTGACGGCAAAGGCTATTACGATCAAAGAAGATAATTATACTAAATTATTAAAAGAAATTAAAAAAAAAATTGGAAATTTGGAACAGACTACAACTGTCACTGATGGGCAGAATCGCCTCTATAAAAATGAATATATTGCCAAGAGTATTATACCTATACCAGGTATAGCAGGTACAGCCAGGAAGAGACTTTTTTAAGAACCATAACAAGTCAATAATGACGTACTTATGGCAGAGAAAGAAGGCTAGAATTAAGATCAAAGGATTACAAGACTCACGAGATAAAGGAGGCCTGGCACTACCAGATTGGGAACTCTATTACAAGGCTGCAGCACTGACCTGGATCAAAGAATGGATGAAATTGGACGATAAAAGAATTCTATATTTAGAAGATTTCGATCTAACGCGAGGATGACACGCCTTCATATGGGACGGACCGGACAAACGACATATGTATTTCCAACGACATATAATTAGGGCTTCATTATTTAATATTTGGCAGGAAATCAAGAAAAATCATTATACCAGAATTCCAAAATGGTGGTCCCCGATGGAGGCATTGATACACCCAAATACCCTCGAGATAGGAAAGATGATGCAGTATCAAGATCTATTAAATCAGGAAGGCGAATTTATCCCAAGACATCAACTCCAAAACGGTGGCATAGATATTGATTGATGGCCCTATACCCAAATGCAATCAAGATATACAGCAGACAAAAAACATTATGGAATCGCGAACAACTTAAACGAACTGGACAAGATCTTACAAGGACCAGAACAAAAGATGATAACCAAAACATACAACTACCTTCTTAGATATAAATTATTAGAAGAAACAGTTAAAGAAAACATGATAACGTGGGCCAGGGATATAGGCCACAACATTCAATTGGCAGATTGGGAGAAATTATGGAAACAAAATATTAAAATGACAAGGGCCACAACATATAAAGAGGATCTCATCAAAATGTTTTATAGATGGCACCTACCACCGGCTCGACTAGCTAAAATGCACCCAAACGCCCCCTCATCTTGTTGAAAGTGTAAAACCAAAAAAGGGACGTATTTTCATGCTTAGTGGAAATGTAAAAAGGCCCAACAATATTGGCAAGACATCAAAAAAATTATTGAGGAAATAACAAATATACAAGTAGAAGACAGTCCAGAATTTTTTATATTTGGCATGACAACAGCACAATACAACAAAGAGACGAAATACCTCATTATACATATCCTGACAGCAGCACGATTACTGTTCGCTCAAAACTGGAAATCAGATCAACTCCTAACCAAAGATAAAATCATCTCAAAAATATCAGAATGTGCCGAGATGGACAGATTGACGCTGGAACTCCAGGACAAGGAAGAAAGTGACTATTACCGTGTATGGCACCAATGGTACCAATGGCTGGAAAGAAGAACAAACACAACCGTAGACGATAAAAACTAGGGTGAAAGATTATTAGCAATAAGGAGAGGATGTAAATTTATCATAAGTCTTAAGTAGTTGAATCAAGAATCAAATATTATTTTCTTATGATGACAAAAAGTATATATGTAGAATGTTGTGTGGGTGCTGTGGGTGGTGGGAGTTTTGTTTGTTTTGTATTGTCTTTGTATTTTTGTTTATATGTTAATAATAATAATAAAAAAATAATAAAAGGAAATCTCCCCGCCCCCAAATGGCAACCCTGAAATGGCCCACTGGATGTTTACCATTTTGGGAGTTGACAACTGATTTAGTATGGATTTCTGTAAATTACATCCCACCATGTTATTTTTAAGAGTATTAAAGTTTGTGATAATAAATCTGACTCTCAATGAGATGTACAAACATGTCATTTTGGGACAATTCACTTTTGTCACTTTTAGAATGTTCTGGAATCTTCTCCACGTGACTTTCAGTTCACTGTAGTAATCAAACAGCCTTTGATTACTACAGTGCTTGAGAAACTATACAGTCCTAATGCTTCAATGATTTTCTGCAGGCCACACAAAATAAATCTAGAAACAAATGAAAGAATATGTCTGTGTCTTTAAATGGAAGGCAAACATTGATTCAGAGAATTAAATTCATTCCATCCACTTCACATTTTTAATTCCAAAGAAACCAGCAACAGTCCTTGTTTTCAAAAATCTGTCTGTGTGAAAAAGTTCAAATGGCATCCCTAAAGATTAGAGTCACTTTGGTAAAATGGCCAATGTAAAAATTGGATGGACCGATAGATGGATGAATAGATATATGATAGATGGATGGATGGATGATATAATCTGCAGACATAGCTCTCATTTAATGTACACTTAGGATAAATAAAAAATAAAGTCTTGACTCATTTCTAGTGAAAAAAGTCAAAAGAAAAGATATGCACACAGTAATATAGCTGACATACAGTCTCTGATGCAATGCTGGAAATGTTGTAAAGGAAGATTTAGCTTTTTGAACACCTTTAATAGGCTTCCTCAGAGTTTTAATTAGTCAAAGTTCCAAGCAGTAGCTGACAGCTGGCAGAATCTCCCGTCTCCAGTTAAAGTCAAGCTAATTAAGATTCTAAGAAGAAAGCATATTCTGTCCAGCACTCTTAATCAGTCAGCTTTGGTTAGAAAAGCAATATGGAATCTTTTGCCTTGACAACTTCATAACCTTGGAAATGTGGACCTTCTAAATAATAATGAACCAATTTCTCAACATGGTCACTGCAGGTATCTTATCTGATGTATTAGCTGTTTCCCCCACCTGCTATTTAATTTTCTAGTATTGAGTTTGTTTAGGATCTAATTTTGAATGAGAAACTTTTGAAAGAGAAGTTTTTGCGCAATAACCCAGACATACTGGACTGTTTCCCCATCTATTCATTCTCTGTCTAGGTTTATGGTCTACTTTGGGATTTGGCAAACTGTTGTTAAAGTCTATCTTGAAAGGAATCTGGGCTGAATTTTGCAGATCTTCTTAGGGAAGATTAACATTAGTAAACCCATTAGATATTAACATAAATAAAATATTTTCCTTAAAAAAACTGGTTCTTAACAAATAAAAAAAAATAGAAATACATAAAAATAGAAACCAGATGACTATGAGTTCTAGTTTCACCTTAGGCATGAAAGCAGGCTGGGTGATTTTGGTCCAGTCATTCCCTCTCTGCCCAATTCACCTCACAGGGTTGTTGTGAGGGGAAAAACAGGGGAAGGAAGCAGCATGAGTATGTTCACTGCCATGAGTTCTTTATAAAATAATAAGGACAGGATATAAGTAAATAAATAAATAAAAAAACGAAGAATGAAAAGAATAAGAAGAATGGCATTGTTTTAAATTTTTGCAAGTATTTTCAAAATCTGGCAAATAATTTTAATTTGGCAGATCCTAAAAGGAACTTGGAGGATCCCCAGGTGTTCTCAGATCACACTTTGAGAAATATTGCTCTAACAGCTGGGCTGTGAATTATATGGCTCTGGGGGTGGTATGCACAAATATACCTGCAGTCTCAGCCTCTGTAGAAAATTCCTTATTGTGTTATGTTTGGAAAATCTAAGGGGAAGAAAAACTTTTTTTTTAAAGTCTTTTGAAGAGAAGGACTAGCGGTGACATGATAGCAGTCTTCCAATATTTGAGGGGCTGTCACAGAGAAGAGGGGTCAACTTATTATCCAAAGCACTGGAGGTCAAGACAAGAAGTAACAGATGGAATCTTATCAAAGAGAGGTCCAACTTAAAACTAAGGAGTAATTTCCTGCCAGTGAGAACAATTAATCAGCAAAACAGCTTGCTTCCAGAAGTTGTGGGTGCTCCATCACTAGAGGTTTTTAAGAAGAGATTGGACAGCCATTTGTCTGGAATGGTATAGGGTCTCCTGCTCGAGAAGGGGGTTGGACTAGAAGACCTCCAAGGTCTCTCCCAACTCTGTTATTCTGTATTCTGAAAGAATGTGTCAGGTTTCGTTGCTATCTTAAATAAACTTCATTCTCAAACGCAAGGTCTCTAATGAATCTTTTTTTTTTATTTAAGAATAGGAGAACGACATCCCTGAACTCTTTGTGCAGCCAAAACTGGCCCCTCCTTCCAAACCCCTCCCTTTCCGTTCTTCAACCCCAATGTCTCATTGGCCATCGTGCAGATCCATCTCTTTATCCCAAGCACTTTCTTTTCACAGGAATTTTCCCCCTCCCTCTGTCTCCCAGGTAACGCTATCTACTAAAGAACAGGGAACTAGGTAAAAGTTCATCTCAGCATTAAAGCAAAGCTTCTCCCTCTTTCATTCATGTCAGCGCTGCAGGAGAACATAATCTGGAACGCTGACAGAATGAAGCAGAAGACGGTACTTTCAAACCATGTCAGGAAGTTTCTGGAGACTTGAATCCACTTCTTGAAGTTGGGAATAAGAGATCATACTGAACATGAGAAACAAATAGAGCATTTAAAACTATAATAATGAGAGCCAGTTTGGTGCAGTAGTGAAGGCTAGAAACCAGGAGATGTGATTTCTAGTTTTGTCTTAGGCACAAAGCCAGCTGACTGACCTTGGGCCAGACACTCTCTCTCAGCCCTAGGAAGGAGGCAATGGCAAACCACTTCCAAAAATGCTGACAAAAAAACTGCAGGGACAAGTTCAGGCAGTTGCCAGGAGTCAACAATGAGTCAAAAAAAAAAAATGGGGAAAGAGCCATTAGCCCTTCAGTTTCTCCTTCTGGAAAAAAGAGGTTCAGAAAAACCATAAAGACTCTCCTCTTTTTTTAAAAAAAAAATCACTCATGCAAATCAAGGGGGGAGTTTTGTTTATTCGTTTTCCCAGATTTGATATCTTCATTCTTTATTTCTTGACATTAAACTTAGGAAATGAAATTGTGTGTCTTGTTTCCCTCGTCATGCTTTGCTGTTAGGGGAGGTTGACCACCAGAGGTTTCCACTCATCCTAGAAAGACTCATCAATAATTTTGAAATGCAATGAAATTCAGATCAAAGTGGCTTTGTATTAAAAGGAAAGGATACACATGGCACTGGCAAGCTGAACCACTGACAGCATGGATGGGCCAGGCCATTGTCTGTGGAAATCTATACCCTGCTGTGAAAGTAATGGATGACATTTGAGTTTCAAACATCTCTTTCATCTAAAATAATGTTGGACATTTTTATGTCAAGGACCATGTTCACTCATAGGTAACCTGTTGGGGGAAATATAATAGGCATGCCGAAGCCAGCTGTGGATTGGACCACAGCCAAATGAGATAAAGGATACTGATTTTTTCCCCCTTTCTCTTTTTTGATATTTTGCTCCAATCAGGAGGCTGTGTGGAAAGTACAAATAACCAAAGGTCTAAATTAAGCTGTTGTTTAAATGAGCAAAAGTTAATGGGTAGGGACGTGCAAAGCAGTTCATCAGCACAACATTCTGATCTGGCTTTATAAGCCCTGAAACAAAATGTTATGTATGTATCTTGGGTTTTTTTGTGTGGCTTTGGGTGGCTTTTTGAAATCCAAAATGGCTATCTATCTAGTCTGGATCAATTATTTCTGAGTTGCTATTGGTTTCAATTGAATGGGATAATATGGCAGCACAGTGTTTAGGAGAAGACAGCCATTAAATAGACAGGCAGAATACTCACCACTGTACGCCTTTAGATTCTAAGTCATTTCCTGTTCTTTCTTTTTAATTCTACATGGAGTCAAAGGTAGATAAATATGTTCACTGCACGCTTGCATGCATTTGTGTGCATGTGTGCACCAGTAGTGGGATTCAAATCCCGTCGCTACCGGTTTGTTCGTGGGTGTGCTCACACTTGTGGGCGCACGTGCTGCCTCTGCATATGCGCTGAGACAACCAGGCGGGTGGGCGGAGCCTCCCACCGCTACCGGTTTGCCTGATCTGGGGGGAACCGGTAGCAACCCACCACTGGTCTGCACGTGTGTGTGTGTGTGTGTGTGTGTGTGTGTGTGTGTGTGTCTCCCTTCCACCCTCTGGTATCTCTCTGTCGCTTTATCATCTCTCTACATAGAGTGAGAGAGAGAGAAAGAGAAAGAGAGAGAGATAAAGAGAGAGAGAGAAAAAGAGAAAGAGAACACTATGGTTTAATCTGCAGGAAGGTGATGCAAAGATATCTCTACATGTGCTACAATTCATGCTAATGCATGCCTGTTTAAAGATTACCAGAATGTGTTGGTTTGGTCAGTTGTTTTCTCTCATAAGTCTTGCGAAGCTAAATTCAAATTCATGCATTTTAAAATGTAAAGATGTTGTATTCATTTGGGGAAATTAGTTGAGCTTTGCTATGTGTTTAACATCTTGTCTTTTATCGTTGGTAATAGTACTATTATTCATGCAATTAAAAAGCATTAGCCGTCTTTCTTTTTCAACCTTCAGCAATCCATCTGTACAAGCAAAACATTACTGTAGAACAATTACACTTGCTTTTTCTGCCCTTGCATCTGTCAGAGAGGCTAGAAACAAACACGCTAAATGTGTTGCTTGAACTTCCTTAAGCATTAGGAAAAAAATGGATAAGGGGATTTTTCTATCCTTGTACAGGGTAGGTGCTAACTGAAGGAAAAGTTAAAGAGAAATTGCTTTGTTTTGTAATCTATTATCTCTGCGATTTGGAGATTTACTGAAATTTGGGATAACATTGAGAAGACAGTCAAAAATAAATCAGATTGATTCCCATGGTTTCCCATAGGAATGTATTTTAATACTTAAAAGCTGAGGGTGATGGTTCTTTCTCTGAGCCTGTGGGTTGGTTTCCGAATGTTTCATTACCAGGCTAGATAACATCTTTAATGGAATTTAAAGCCTTTTAAGCAGAAGAACACTGACACTGACATCCCCTAAATTCCCCTGAAGATGTTACCTAACCTGGTAATGAAACGTTCAGAATCCAACTCACAAGCTCTGAGAACGAACATCCATCCTCATCCTACACCCGAGCTACAGATATTCACCACTATCACATACTTAGAAGTTCTTTAAAATTAAACTTTCAGATAATTTTTTATAATATGGATGGCAAGTAGCATTTGATGTGGATTACAAGCCACTCTTGTGGTCCTGTTATGAAAACCAAAGGAGCAGAAGTTAATCCTGAGTCTCTGCTGCTGGAACACAGAATTTTTTTTTACTTTGCTTAGAACATTTAAGCTGTTTTGAATTTGTTTTGTTTATGATTGGTTTTCCCCAGTGGTGGGGTTCAGGTGGTTCAGGCCAGTTCGGGTGAACCAGTTGCTGTTAAATTGCTGACTGGCCCCTCCCCTCCCCTTCCAGAAGTCCCCACATGGCCAGTTTTGGCTCCCAGTTAAGTGCAGGGAGACCTACTAGGCCCAAAACGGGGTGAAGGGAGATGCGGTGCGCCCCCCTCCCATGGCCTCTTTTTGCTCCCAGGAGGCTGCAGGGAGGCCTACTAGGCCTGAAATGGAGTGTGGGGTGGAGGCACAACCCCCGTGACCCATTTTTGCTCCCAGGAGACTGCAGGGAGGTCTACTAGGGCCAAAACGGGGCGCGGGGGAGGCGGTGCCATGCCAAGGCCCATTTTTGCTCCCAGGAAGCTGCAGGAGGCCGAGTGCTGCTTGTCACAACCCCTGGCCACCATGGCCCCACCCACCCAGCCGGTAATTAGCGCAGAGAACCAGTTGTTAAATTATTTGAATTCCACCACTGGTTTTCCCCCCTAGAGCTCAACACAAAACAAGCTGATGGGTTCTAGATACAAATCACAGAGTATACAAATGTAAACATTCAGAAGACAGGGTAATACAGTTGTGCAGTAGAGATGGTGCAGTAGTTAGAATACAATATTGCAGGTTAACTCTGCCACAACCAGGAGTTCGATCCTGACTGGCTCAAGGTTGACTGGGCCTTCTGTTCTTCTGAGTTCAGTAAAATGAGGACCCAGAGTGTTGGGGGCAATATGCTGACTCTGTAAACCACTGTAAAGCGCTATGAAGCGGTATATAAGTTTAAGTGATTTTGCTTATTGCAGTGACCATTATGCCGCACATACCACTTTTCTACATGGCATCTTGTTACACCATTTTAAGCAAGTATGTGGCAACATGATTGTAATGTTGCATTACCCCACAGCAGCAATTAGAAATTCAGGCACTCAGATTTAGTTTCTGACTGATATACATCTCTCCATGTTGTAGAGGTGGGAGAATTTAGGAAAACGTCCTTCAAAAGCTAAAGTTTAATGCAGACAAATCGAAGACTGAAATCAAATGAAATCAAATATCTTTATTACAGTCTTTGACCAGCCTTCAGAGCACAATAAAATGAGAAATAGCTTAATACAGCAATTTGTTTTAGGGAAGGGAAAAATAATAATAGACTAAAACAGCATGCCTAATTAAAGCTTTTGCACAGTTGTATAACCTGGTGAAGATATTTGGCTACCAGATATGTGACTGTAGAGTTAGCATCCTTTAAAAAATAATGAATATAAAATTTATCTGTATGGACCTCATATTTGGAAATGATTGGAGGGGGGTCAGAGCACATCTTGGGGCATCATAGAAAGGGCATTGTATGATGATATGACCTAGAGTTTCTACCTCCCTAGATCCACAAGGACAAAGTCTCTACAGATAAGGAGTCCCATTAAATCTTCCCATCAGTAGAGATAAGGGGAGGGCATCAAAGCAAGCTCTTCTATATTTGCTTTGGGTTAAATTGTAGATACTTCACAACAGAGGGCTTGTGGTCATCTAATAGAAATCAGGAGCACTGGTGAGGTTATTTGGGCAACCAATGTCCCTGATTCTCTCTTTTGCTCTTTTGCTCTTTTGCTCTTTTGCTCTTTTGCTCTTTTGCTCTTTACTGTTAGGGATGGTTTAAGATGCTGGGCTTGTCAGCTGGAAAAGTGGGCAGCCTAGTTTTGAGACCTGAGTTCCACATAAAGGGGTGAGTTCCCATCTGTACACCAGTTCCTGCCAACCTAGCAGTTTGAAAGCATGCAAATGCAAGTAGATAAATAGGTACCACTTCAGTGGGAAAGTAACAGCGCTCTGTGATGTCATGCTGGTCACATGACTGCAGAAATGTCTTTGGACAGCCCTGGCTCAATGGCTTTGAAATGGAAGTGAGCACTGCCCCCTATAGTTGGCAATGACTAGCAGAGTGAAATCTGCAAAGATTATTTCCCTTTCCCTTTTACTATTTACTATTCATCCTTCTCATGGTTAATTGGCCTAAATATTCAGGAGAGAGGCCAAGATTACAAAGTTCTGTTATATAGGTGTGATGCCCATGAGATTAGTAATTGTCTGACAGCAGCAGAGGCATCAGACCTGTAGGATCAAACATGAATTTAAATCCTAAAAATTAGAATCCTAATGCAGGCCTGAGCTTCAAGCCTCAATACTGCATTGTGGAGGTGCAGTTTTAAGATGCCAAACAAGTTCCCGAGTTCAAAGATTCAACAATGAATATGTTGAATATAGTGCTGTATCAATCCAGTGGTCATCCAGGGAATCAGAAATAGCATAAAGTCAAGAAGCTGGGATGAATGTTTCATAGTTGTTTCCCAAAAATAGACTGACTCTCAAGCCTTTCTTTTTATAGCACTGACTCAGATATGTCTATTTTCCTGAGTCATACCTCTCTTTTGAACATCTCTTCTGATTCACTTGATCTTCCTGTATAAGGGCAAAGGATCTTTCTAGGTCAGGTGACTCAGCTATCTACAGTGCTTCTGCAGCTGGTGGCTGACAAACCTGCCTGTTGCAGTCCCAAAGGTGCTTCTTCAAGAGACAACTGGACTTTCTTTTTAAAACAAGAAAGTCCAGTTTCCTCTTGAAAAAGCACTTTTGGGACAGCCATGACCTGGATGACTGAAAATCTCCATAGTCATATACCTTGTAGGACTGCAGGCTCATTTTCCCACAACTTCTTCCTGTACACCATCTACAGATGTTTGAGAGCCTTCTACAAGATCAGAGCCTGTCAAGGCTCATTCTTCCAATTCAGAATTTGACTCATCAAACTGGTCCATAACATATATTTTCGTTGGTTCATTTCTCACAGGAATTTGGCATATTACTCTTTTTCAATTAGTTCTAAGCACCGGCATATAATATGATTTTATTTGCTTTGAGGAAAAACTCCCAAAAGGACAACAACAAAAATCAACAACTAAGACTAAAGTAAAGTCTAAAGTAAATATATATTATTTGTAATGTAGAGGTAATCATGGATGATCATGAAACCCAATTTAGGTTTTTGAGAAACATTGAGATTATAGGAATGTTTTGTTTAGTTTGCTTTTAAAAATCAATATTTACTAAATATACAAGGATAATGCAATAATATACAGAGAAATAAGGAATCTCAAAGTGGAGGAAACTTAGTCTGTATTCTGGGAACTTTTCTGCTAGTCATTGATATGGGAGTTTTCTATAAGTCAGTTCACACTTATGTTAAACAACTGCTTGATATACTTAAGTATAACTATGTGTTTTTGTAAACCTCTCCTTACATTGCCTACCTTAAAAAAATCACTTTTCTATGAACTGACACAATATGTAATTTAAAGCCTACCATTCTCAGAATTATATACAAACAAAAATGCAAAGAAATATATACTAAAAGAAATTTTGCGAAAAATTCATTTGAGATTATGCTGTTATCTTATCATCTGAAGTAACAAGGCAGTTAATTTTTGCTTTGCACAGCAATTTTAAAATTAATATTTTGAAGAGTAAAAACACAAATTATGATTTATACTTTCACATAGAATGGTAAATGATTCTTTGCTGCAAATCACTGTACATTTAATTAAGTATACATTTATTAAGTATTCAAGAAAAAAGGCGTAGATTTGTTCCTGCACCACTAAATTGTAATTTTATATATTATAATTAATCATACAAAGAGAAACATTTTATTTTGATTTCTATATTGGCATTTACAGTATTCTGATTGTTCCAAAGTTGAGTTCTGATATTGAAACCAGATATCCTTACTAATTCTGGAATGTATTAAATTGAAGTTTGGAAGACTATTCCATAAGACATTTTTAGCATTTCTTAGGAATTAGTTCAAAGTTTGATAAAAAAAAAAAAGGGACAAAGATAATAATGGAAGATACTACATAATAATGGATTCAATAATGGAAGATACTAGAGAAAAATCTATCAGCAAAACTACTGATGATTAGTAAAATGGCATTTCTACCTCTTCTTTACTCAATTTATCCTTGAGATGAGAATCCTGGATAATAAATTTACATTTCACTCATTCAATTAATCTATGAAATGAATCCCTTTTTGAAGTCTGAAAACAGCCTGAGGCACAATTTGCAAACTCTTCCAAGCTCTGGGACATATCTGTTCATAGCACATAAGAGGAAACTCTTTTCCAAAGCACAGCTCTGTAGGGAATACTTTTGGCCCTTTTAGGTCCAATTCACAAAATCCGAAAGCCTTAATGCTGGAAGTCTATTTAAGTAAGATTTGGATATTAATTTAGTCAGCTTTGGAAGTTCTCAGAGGGGGGGGCAGAGGGAGGGAGGGAGGGAGAGAGAGAGAGAGAGAGAGATACTGTCCTGAAAATGTTGTAGCTTTACGTATGACTACAAAGGAACCCAAAAGTTCTCTTGCTAAGTAAGACTCTTGTTAAGTGAGTTGTGCCCGTTTTTTACCACAGTTTTAAAGCAAATCATTGCAGTTAAATGAATTAATAATAATAATAACTTTATTGTCATTGTACGTGTATACACAGTATAGCCATACAACGAAATTCACTTAACACCCAAAGACCAGGTCCAACACACGTAACAATGCCCAAGCAACTCCCACCCACTACAATTCCCCACCCCTAGACCACCCAAACACAACAGACCAAGTAATACTGTCCAACAGCTCACTGATGATACTCTTTAGTTCATTGTTGAGTGCAATTATAGCTCTGGGATAAAAACTATTCAGAAAACATGTGGTCCGAGTTTTAATTGTTCTGTATCTTCTGCCAGAAGGCAACAGTCCAAAAAGATTGTAAGCAGGATGGGAAGAGTCTCTGAGAAAGTTATGCAACTTTCTCCAACAGCGAGATTCAAAGATGTTGTCCAGGGCTGGTAGCTGAAGTCTGATGATATTCTGGGCAATTTTAATGATTCTCTGTAGAGCATTTTTGTCTGCTACAGAGCTGCTCCCATACCATGCCGTATGTCAGGACACTCTCAGTGGAGAGTGGTGCTGTGATAGTAGGACAGAAGTAGATGCTGAGATAGATTTATCTTCCTGAGCATTCTCAGGAAGTACAGCCTCTTCTGTGCCTTCTTCACAAGCATATTAGCATTCATAGTCCATGAGAGGTCCTTTGAGATATAAATGCCCAGAAATTTAAAACTATCCACCCTCTCCGCCTCCTCACCATTTATGTAAAATGGTAGATGTACATCTCTCTTCCTCCTGAAGTCAATTATAAGTTCTTTAGTTTTTGTGGTGTTAAGTGTGAGATTATTTTCAATACACCACAATGTCAGCCCTTGTACTTCCTTCCTCTAAGCAGACTCATTGTTCTTATTAATGAGCCCCACCCCATCATCCGCAAATTTAATAATTGCATTGGTGTTATACAATGGGGTGCAATCATGTGTGTACAAGGAATAAAGGAAAGGGCTTAGCACACAACCCTGGGGGGCTCCTGTGCTTAGAATTATGTAGTCATTAAGCGAATCTGGTTTCCCCCATTGATTTTGCTTTATTTGAAGCCAGCTGGGAAGGTTATAAATGGTGATCACATGACCCTGAGACAGTGCAACTATCATCAATACATGTCGATTGTCAAGCGCTCAAATTCTGATCATATGATGCTGCAGCTTTCATGTGAATTTTTTTTTAATTTGATTTACATGCCGCCCTTCTCCGGAGACTCAGGGCGGCTTACAATGCATTAAGCAATAGCCTTCATACTTTTGTATATTTATACAAAGTCAGCTTATTGCCCCGACAAACTGGGTCCTCATTTTACCTACCTTAGAAAGGATGGAAGGCTGAGTCGACCTTGAGCCTGGTGAGATTCGAACTTACAGTAATTGCAGACAGCTGGTGTTAATCACAATGCTTTTAGTCTGCTGAGCCACCAGGCCCTTGTCATAAGTCATAAGTCACTTTTCTTAGTGCCGTTATAACTTTGAACTGTCACTAAACGAATGGTTGTAGGTTGACGACGACCTGTATAGGTGGCCATCAATATCTTGAATTGTACCCAGAAGTCCACTAATAATCAATGTAGCTCATGCCCAAAGACCAGGTTCAACACACATAACAATCCCCAACAACTCCCACCCACTACAGTGTTACATGACTGTACTATTTGCATTGCCGCATTCTGAACCAACCATCGTGTCCAAGTAGACTTCAAGGGCAGCCTCTTGGAGAGTGCATTGCAACCATCCAGATAAGAGGTAATGAGATGGGCGTAAGTAACTATAACCAATCCAGGAATGCATATACGTGACATACAGGATGGTCCTGAACCATGCTAACTGCTGTTCAAGCATGAACTGAAGATCTAAAAAACCCTAAAATTACTCATTAGTTTTGTCTGGGAAAATGCAGCATCATCCAGGATCAGAGAGGAGAAGCCTTCAGATCCTAAGTACATTTACAAACAACGAACAACTACAACAGTTTAATATTTTTCTAGGTGATACATCAGTGTTCTCTTTCTGCTCTTATTTTTAGAGGAACAACCATTTTTTTATTTTTAGAGGAACAACCATCATTTATTCCATTTTTTTGTCCCTCGTTACCATCTCTGCTTACTGAACATTTTAGACTAACTTGCTGTGGTTTCTTCCTTAAGGTTTATTTATTTCTGTTAATCCTAGAATTCCCCAATGCTTCTTGTACTCTTTCTGTATGTACTGTACATCTCCCTCTGTTGTTTAATTAGTAGTTGCTTTGACTAAAAAGAATATACACTTAAAAAAGAAATTTACCAATATACAACACAGGGCTTACATAAAAATAGAATTACTTGAGATTCTAGAATTACCTCAGACAGAATTATCTGAGTGCTTCTTCCCACCTGTTATCTTTCACCAATTGTTTTTTTGCATCATCTTCTCTTCAAAATGCTATAGTTGTTTGGCTGTTTTTCATCTATTTATTATCTTTATTCAGAAACCTTTCTTTATATACTTAGCAGTTTTTAAGCTTATATTGTTTCTGTTGAAAAAAAGAAACAGAAAAGAATAGTAATCTCCCTTTATGCTTTCACACATTCATGAAGTACCAGGTAATTGGAATTGTTTCTCTTTATATCCCTACTTTCACATATTTCCAATAATATTGGCCTGATATCCTTTTATAGATATATTTTAATGTCTTTTTATTTATTTACATTTATATAAATAAATAAATATATTTGCATATTCCTTTAATGACCTTGTCATCCTTTTATTTGGGGTGGAGTTGGGGTGACTGAACAGAGGTGAGCGTTTACTGGCCAGATGCCCTTCCTGATGCTTATGTGGAGTTCACAGCAGATATTTTCTCTTTGAGTCCTGAAACAGAAACATCTTTGCAATAGTGGTGAATATCTGTCACTGACTAGGATTGAACTCTCAATCTTCTTAGTGAGAGGCAAGCGTCATCACCATGCCACTCATTATATTATTAATATATATAAGGTAAAGGTAAAAGTTCGCACATATGTGCTAGTCGTTCCCGACTCTAGGAGGCGGTGCTCATCTCCATTTCAAAGCCAAAGAGCCAACGCTGATTGAAGACAACTCTGTGGTCATATGGCTGGCATGACTAAATGCCAAAGGCACACAGAATGCTGTTACCTTCCCACCAAAGGTGGTTCCTATTTTTCTACTTGCATTTTTTATGTGCTTTTGAACTGCTAGGTTGGCAGAAGCTGGGACAAGTAACGGAAGCTCACCCTTTGGCACTAGGGATTCAAACCACTGAACTGCCGACCTTTCGATCGACAAGCTCAGTGTCTGAGCCACTGAGCCACCACGTCCCATTAATATATATATATTCATACATTAATATATACATGTATATAAATATATTATATATTTATATTTTATTATATTATGAATTTACTTTGGTCTCTTCATTCAAGAATTCCATGGATATTTTCTTTGACTGGCTTAGTTTTAGAGCAGGGGTGTCAAACTAGGGTCTAAAGCACCCTGTTATTAAGACCTGCTGCCTGCAATTACTGCAGGTTCGAATCTCGCCAGGCCCAAGGTTGACTCAGCCTTCCATCCTTTCTAAGGTAGGTAAATTGAGGACCCAGTTGTGGGGGCAATAAGCTGACTTTGTATAAATATACAAAAGGATGAAGGCTATTGCTTAGCACATTGGAAGCTGCCCTGAGTCTCCGGGGAAGGGCGGCATATAAATCAAATTAAAAAAAAAAAAACTCATGTCATCACGGTGGCATCTCATGATGTATCAGGACTTCTTCCCCCTTCAATAAACTAGGCATGGGCATGACCAGCTCATGACACATCTGGCCCACGGGCCCAGAGTTTGATAGCCCTGTTTTAGAGGATTTACATACAGTATGTCATCTCCTTTCAATGGAAAGAAAAGAAAAATTGCACATTTTGTTGCAAGAACTGTTATTCTAAATTTGTAGGTTACACATTTAATTTGCATTTGCTCCATAACCGCAAAGTTATTTCTTCTAAACTTAGTTATTTTTTTAACTATTTATCTTAAGTACATTAATTATATTCCCTACACGATTTACATTAAGAAAATATAATCTTCAAATTGTAGCCCTCATTTACATTAAAGACATTATAACTTTAATATGAATATGGCCCAGGGCTAGAAACAATGTGTGGAAAAACATATTAGGAAAATTGTTTGCAAAAATGAAATCTTTATTTCTGGAATGCATACACTGCCTTTCTAAACAGACTTCACCAACCTGACATGCAGCTAAATACGTTTAAAAAAATTAAACTGACATTTAAATTATAAATTTAAAATAGTGGACTAATGAGACTATAGACAAAGAAAACAAGTAAATTATCTTCAAAGACACTGAAAAAAAATCCATTAAAATTATCACCTACGGTATCTACTAAACATTTACAATGGTAAATATATGATTTATCTGAAGACCACCCTGCTGCTCATCTGTGCAATTTGAATAAAAGGGCCTTAGAGAATAAAAATGTCTCAATCTGATGCTGAAAAGGCATCTGAGAAGGGAACCAGATGCATTTCTCCAAGCTCTATTACCTTTTCCATTGACAAGGATCACTCCCAAGTGGTATGACCTGCCATAGTTCAAATGGGAGATACAGAGCTTTGAAAATAAACCTAGGACACAGTATCTGGGAACACTCTGCTTCAAATACTGTCATCCTTTTGTGATGGAACCTGGAGAATCAGTGGATGGAGGTTTTGGCCACACAGAGCTTTGCCAGGGAGGAGGCAGTAAAGCTCATCAGAGGGAGGCCCAGATTTAGAGACTGCACAGTCCCGAGTTGGATGGGTGAAGGGGAAAGAGATTCAGAGTGTCCACACCTTAAAATATCTCAGGATATATCTAGGATGTTAGGTTATAGCTTTACTTTGGCAAGATTCTGTCCATTTGCTGTAAGCAAATAAAGGAATGGACTTGACTGGATTTTGCTGTGTCGTCTTTGGGCTTGGGCCTGAGAGCATTATAGTCTAACAACTTAGAAATGGACTTGGAAACTATGCTGTGATGCCTACTGTAATCATAATTTCCAGCTCGAATCAGTGCTCCAGTTGCCATATTTTCTACTAACATCGTTTCCTGAACTGAAGATCTAGCTGTGCAGTTCAGTAGTTGGTATATGAACCTAAACTGGTGAAAAGCAGTGAAACTTCTGACAATGCATTTGCCTTAATGGGCAAAGATGAATCTATGAGTAGCTATGAGCTATGAATTTGATCCTTTTATGATGAGTTGCAACCCTTTCTCAAACAGGATGAATGTCATTCATCAATCATAGGCATCATCTATTTACAGATCTTTTGTTTTCTCTGGATTGGATTTAGGAAAAGTATATAAAAATGCAAGCAGTGGAAGGGCAAACAAAATTATGCATTTTTTTTTTTTTTTTTGGTGGAGGCTTTAAAAAAAATCATTCCAAACTCCAAAAACTCAAGACAGTGGAATAAACCTAATAGTTAAAAAAAAAAATTAGAAGCTTTTGAAATCAAAACTGACAGTTCCAGCAGTTCCTGGGAATGACATTGCCTAGCAGAGCTGGATAGACCCTGGTAGTTTTGAATGACATATCATGCTCACTTCAGGCAGAGCAAGGCAATCAATTCTCATGAATACCCAATGCTTTTCAATATAAACAGAGGAAAAGAAGAAGGAAAAGTAGGACTCCCAGTCCCCCCTTAGAAGCATTTCCTGAATACAAAGAAACAACTGATGAAACCATATAATTTACATTGACAATTTATCATTAAATGCTAAGATAAATTAATAAACAGCACTTTCGGGTGCAGCCATTGCATTCAGTTTCTGCCATGGCTGATTACAATATCTGACTAAGCTGCAGTAAATTGCTGAATGTATATTAATATAAGATAGTTACTCTTTGTTTAGTAAGTGCCGAATAATTACTATTTATTCCTTCCACCAATCACCATTTTCTCATAAACACTGAATGTTTCTTTCTCTTGCTTCAACGTGGAAATAAAAAGGGTCATCATTCACATTTTATGGTTGCCCTGAATCTTTATGCTATTGTGAAATATAAGCATTATGTAAATTGTAATAAGTGACAAAGTTGCTTAACTAATCAGGTTTGCTCAAGAATGTATGATTAGCAAGGTCAGGTGAAAGCTGTACGCACAGACATCCTGTAAATTTAATTCCGGCATGCTCACCCACTAATTGTAGGAATAGCCCAAAAAGACATTTGTCACATCATTCTTTTTCATCAAACAAGAGAAAAAAAAACCCACTTGTGATTGATCAATGTACTATGCTACCACTGCTGCCCTTTTCAAAATAAGTTTAGGTCAAGCTAATTTGATTTCTTGGTTGTTGAGTTTCTTGAAAATAAAAGTTGATTTTCAAAGAGTGGTCTCCATTTTTTATAATCTACTGGGATATTGGCTGTTTCTTTTCCAAGTCTCCTTCTTTTATACATGCTAATGCAGTTTTGTTTTAGGATGCATGAGGGCCTCCATATATTAGTCTTCTGATCACTTCAGTCGAAAGATTTTCTTCTACACAGAATAGTGGTTTATTGCTATTCTCTGATCATGGGTTTATAATAGCAGTCTCTATTAAATATGCACTCCCCCAAGTCAGAAGATATCCAATCTAGCACTAGCAAACAGGGCAAATACTAATAGAACTGATAGCTTATGATGTGGCAACATTAAAGTCAAAAGGATATCAAGCTGCTGATGTGCCCCAGTGGCAAAACAAAAATTTGAAAGATAAATATGAAATGTCAGAACCACAAAAGATGGCAAGCATATTTCAGAGCTGTGATGGAAAGTACAAGAATGTGGTTTCCTAGGAGGGAGGGAGTGAATTCCAGAGGAGTAAGAGGCAACTCAGTCCAGAGAGATCTGTGGTGGCACAGTGGTTAGAATGCAGTACTGCAGACTAATTCTGCATTCCACTGCCAGCAGTTTGATCCTGACTGACTCAAAATTGACTC
This sequence comes from Pantherophis guttatus, assembly GCF_059756535.1. Lineage (NCBI taxonomy): Eukaryota > Metazoa > Chordata > Lepidosauria > Squamata > Colubridae > Pantherophis > Pantherophis guttatus. The sequence continues at coordinate 89,379,810 of NC_142065.1, forward strand.
AGGCTTCCATCCTTCTGAGGTCGGCAAAATGAGGACCCAGATTGTTGGGGGCAATTGTTCTGACCTAGGCTTCCTGAGACAGTAAAAAGCACACAATTAGTCCCAAAAACCCTCTTTTTATTTCAATGGCTGTGAATTCTATTCCTTCCCAGCCCGTGATGAGTCACAAATAGTTTGTAAAGAGTATGACAGACATCTGCCACAGTCCTTCAGGATAAGGCTGATAAGCACCCACCTTTAATTCCCTTGACACGCTGCCAAAGACCTAATTGGCAATTAGCTTTGCAAGGCCACATGGAGCACAGTGTCAAAATGTAGCTTCAGAATTTAAACTGACCACAACAAACAAAGTTGCTTCTTACAAAGGCTCATTGGCCTTTGCTCCTTCTTTATGTCTTATGGGAGGGGCCAATCATCTCCAAACTTTACTCCCGAGTCGCCCCTTTTGTCTTAACTGTTTTTGCCTTCTGGCAGCTCTCCGCATGTGCGCACTGAAAACAGGCTCCACCTGTTCCTCTGCATCGCTGACGTCAGACTCTGGAGGTCCAGAGTCAGCACATAACTCCCAGATGGTCCTGGCCCCATCTCTGCCTCCGATGCAGAGTCCTCATCCGAGCCTTCCCCAGACTCCAGGACTGGCCCATATTCCTCCCCAGCCTCCTCACTGTCAACTCTGCTGCCAGCTCCACAGGCTGCCGGCGGACCACAACAGCAATATGCTGACTCTATAAACTGCTTAGAGAGGGCTGTAAAGCACTGTGGTATATAAGTGCTATTGCTATTTATATGATGGAAAGAGGATAAAGACAGCCCCTCCCTAATAGTTCAGCCCTTCCCTAATAGTTCACGGTGGTATATAATACATTGTAGTATATCGTAGATATAAATAGTAGAGTGCTCAGTATGGCAAATATTTGTTTATAGATGTGAAACAATAAAGAATTCACTGTGAAAGAATCACCATGTGTCATTCTTGGTTTTGGGCCTGACAAGTGCAGAAATCTCAAGACTGAACATTGACATTCAGAGAATCAGTGAAATGAAATGAACTAGAATGGATCACTTCACACTGAAAAAGCATCAGATGTGCTATTGCTAAAAAAGAAAATCATGGAAGGAATGGAGCCAGCATCATTAGTAAGAAGGTGTTCAAATATCTCTCCCCAAAATTATAGTCTTAATCTGAGATCAATTATGCTATCATAGTCATCCATGTCTATGTTATCACAAAGTCACAGAAAAAAGTATAACATTTCCAGCAATATCTTGATGACAAAATGTCAAAAGATATCATTTTCATTAACAGGCAACAAAAATGATAAAGTTTCATATAAAATAGCCTACTGGATTAATAAGGAAATTTGATTTCAGTGTATAAAATGAAGTGGGAGACAGTTTTTATAGAATTATATCAAAAATAGAGTGTGTACAGCAATTATCTTCTTTCTAAAATCTAAAAGTTGATTCTACTGTAAACAAGGACATCACTGGATGGACAATATCAAAAAATCAGATTGACTAGATTGTATCATTGGCAAACAAAAACGGAGAAGCACTATTCAGTGAGCAAAAAAACCAAAGACAAAGAAAACAGCAATAGCAATACACTTAGACCTTTATACCGCTTCACAGTGCTTTTACAGCTCCTAACTAAGAGGTTTACAGAGTCAACATATTGTCCCCCACTATCCGGGTCCTCATTGTGCTTAAAAATACTTTGCACCGTTATGGACTGTTAGGGACTATGAAGTAATAATGTTGATGGGAAAGCATAATGAAGCTAAATTGCAGAAGTTTAGGCAATCTATTATACAAGATGCAAGCCTAATCAGAATCTTGGAACAGTCTAGAGGATTTAGTCAAAGAAATGAATCAGTTATTAAGAAAATAAAGGTTGTGGACTTAACAATTGGAATGAACATTTGTCTTTGAAATACATAAACACAATCAAAATGCTTTTTTTTTTTTTTTGCTTAACAAGTAAATGAAAATGGGAGTTTTAAAACAGGCTAGGAAACAGCTACTGCACAAGTGGAAGGAAGGCTTATCTAGGATAAGTATTTTGCATTTCCCAGGCTTGTAGTAAGCTTTTGTGGGGAAATACAATGCTTTACCCAATTGCTAGTAGTGGCTGCAGTTGCCCATGCTTGGAGGAATCACTTTGCCAAGGGCTTCTCAATCTGGAACTGCAGCATGTCAGTCTCTCTTCCCTTTTCAATCATATTCATTGCAGCAACAGAATTCAAATTCTTAAAAGATGGAATGTGGGTTTGTATGTGTGAGGAGTAGGGGAAGATGTGGAGAATTTTGCAGATGTCTTTGTCTCTCTGTTAGCTTTGTAGTGGTAAACCACCCCCTCTCTTGATATAAGAAGGTTTATTCACTATCAATACCCCTTCTCTGCACCCCCACCCCTAATATTGTATTGTATGCATGCTCCTATACTTATTTTGTATCTTCGAAGTGATTTGTTTCCTTTAAGTGAGGCAGATTTTGGCTGCCCTTCCTCCAACTTTCTGCAAGTCTGTGTCAGACCCAGATTTTAGTAGGTAGTTCTGCCACCATTATCTGTTGATTGATATTGTTAAAAATGGGGACACTTCCACAGAGAGAATTTTAAAAAAAATGTCTGTGGGGCTCTGTTCTATTTGAAAGCCAGACACTTTTTATGCTTAAAATGTAATATGTCTGTGGAATAATGAGTACCATGATGATGCTTATGTTTCTTAAAATTCACAGAAAACTATAGAAACAGCACTTTTTTTTTTTTGTTAAAAGGAGCACAAAGAAAGAAAGATCTTTCAAGTGAATTGAAAATTATAAGAGTATAATGGGGGCATACAGTCTTGAAGATTTTCCTAGGCTTGGTGATTAGGCCTGCTCTGTGTTCTCCCCGGTATCTGTAGTTTGGATGAGATATTTTCACGACATTTCTGTAAGTCTCAACGTAATGTATTAAATCCGTTCCTGGGGAGAAAAGTGGGATATTTTCTGAAAGGAGAAGAGACTAAACTAAGAAGGGATTTAGCTTTGCAAATGTGATTTGAGTAAATAGGACAGGAGGAAGATATCCAATACAGTAGAATATAAATAAGTGAAAAGGAGAAGCGTACTATTTTAAATAACTAGACTGAAAATTTATATAATTTAGTGCTGTCTTTTCAAAATACAGTCTGTTTAAGATTAGACAAGATTAGGATTTTTGCTCTGCTGAAGAAAGGCTGTGGCAAATATGGATATAACTTAAATAACTTCCAACATGTTTACTAATAATTTTGCCGGGTATTGGTTGGGAGTTTGAAAGTACAATTCAATAGTAGCTGCATTTGAGAATTCCTTGTAATATTCCTCTAAATTAGGGATGGGCAGTGTTTTAAAAATTAGTGCTTCCAATTTGTAAATGTTACAATTGAAATGATGGTTAGAACTTTTTTTTTTTTAAAAAAAATCGGTTGATAGAAAAAGCAAAACTCGTGGACATATTGATCAAGGTGGAAAGTTTTGAATGACGGGCTCTTGCCAACCTGGTTTGATTATTCAGCCATTAAGCTTCCCATTTATTTTCTGTAGTCTCCACATCTTTTAAGAATTATGTGGCAAATAGTACAAATTGACTTTCCTGATGTTTAGAAACCTCCTCAATTGGCTGCTATAGATGGGTGGTGTGGTTGTTCAGCTCTTAAAAAGAAAAAAATAGAACATAAAAAAACTTGAACAAATCTTTGCAAGCAGTCCAGAATGAACTAGAAGAAATTAAACTAAATGGGGAGATGGAAAGACACAAACCTTTCTACGTTGAAATGATGTGGCTTCAAAGAAGAGTGCTGCTGAGATTTAAATTCAGTTGCCACAGATTGAAGCAAAAAATATGGGTGAAATCATTTTTGGGGAATCACTGTAGACAACAGTCTCCAGCATCTTTATTTATAAGAATGCCTCTAGATTCCATATAGCCTCACGAGTAGTGGGGAATCACATTTAGCCTGTGTGGGAAAGTAGGGAGGTTTGTGCCGTTTTATTTGAGCAGATAGCACAGTAGAGATCAGGAATTGCATAGTGCATATTTTTTCCAATATTCATATTTTCTTGACTTCATTTGTATCTGAGTAGGGAGTTACTTGACACCTACCGTGTAACTGATAATCTGTGATTTGAGTCTCTTTATTCCTATACAGTGAGTACAGTGCAGCTTGTAGCTGGTGGTGGGAAAGGAGTCCTTCAACTTGGGAGTTTTGTTATGTTCTTTGTGTGAGCGACCAGGCTCTGAAGACTCTTCCAAATAAACTATTCTGGAGACTGAATGTTGGGTTTTTGGTCTTCACTGAGTAGAAGGATGGACCTCTCTATTGAAGGGAGAGACAGCTGTAATGTTCTTGAGTTTTCTCCCATTTCTCCCAAACTTTATATAATAGGATGTCCCATGGAACTCTTATCTGTCTCAATTAATAAATGAATTTAAAAGATTAATGTGGATGGATGCAACTGATGTCTACAAATAGCTTTCTTTTCCAAGTAATTTAGCAGTGACTCAAACTTCATATTTTAATTCTACCTACTGACCCTATTTCTCTTCTCTGTGTCTGCATATCTGTATTTAAAGTTGCATTTATTTAACTTCTTTGAAGAGAAAAGTATGTCTGATCAGAACGCATTCTGTTGTGAAATATGTACTAAATGTTTCTACCTTGTTATAATTGATAGGAGGATTTTCTGATACGTAGATTTGCTACATAAATTATTCATTTATTTTATTTATTATCAAATGTATATACCGCCCTTCTCCCGAAGGACTCAGGGCGATGCACAGCCAAAGTAAAAACATAAATACAAACATTAAAATACAGTTAAAAAGATGTATATGCATTTGGCCCCAAAGTTAAAAAACAGTAACAAACCCATTAAAAACATTTTTAAAAAATGTGTTAAGTCAGCCCGGCTTGCTGAAAAAGAAAGGTCTTAAGGGCACGGCGAAAGGCACCAAGATCTTGAATTCTTCGTATCTCTGGGGGCAGCTGATTCCAGAGGGCAGGTGCCCCCACAGAAAAGGCCCTCCCCCTGGGGGCCACCAGTCTACATTGCTTGGCCGATGGCACCCTGAGGAGGCCCTCTCTGTGGGAGCGCACAGGTCGGTGGGAGGGCATTGGTAGCAGCAGGCGGTCTCGAAGATATCCAGGTCCTATGCCATGGAGCGCTTTAAAGGTGATAACCAACACCTTGAAGCGCACCCGGAAGACCACTGGAAGCCAGTGCAGCTCACACAGGAGAGGTGTTATGTGGGAGCGCCATGCGGCTTGTGGCCTGGTTTCAGATGGTGATAATGGGGCCACAAAGATAACAAATATATTCTTTTTAGAGGCCAGGATCTGTAGTGTGAAACAATTTGCAGGTGTATGCCAATGGCCTACTATACTTTATCCTGATTAAGCAGGATTAAGAGGACATATGAGGTAAACTACTTAGTGTTGTTACATTAGCTCCTTGTCCACAAAAAGAAAAAGGGCACTGAGGTATGTACAGGAGTTAAATCACTGCTGACCTATCCAGCAATTCAGCATTTACACACAATCAACTTTATACCTTCCAGTGAACTAGATATTTTATGGGGAGGCCAAAGTACAGCAAATATTATTTAAGCAACCTGCATAATAATTCAATAGAGGAATCCCTTTTCCCACTATCATTTTTTATTGCCTATCACTGCTTAAAATGGATGGCCTGTACCCACAGTAACATTTCTCAGTTCAGCAACCTCAATATGTGTGTTGCTGAAGACGAATGGAGAAGGTGTTTAGAGTTAATGATCTGTATCATATTGCTTCCGTTTAGCTAAAGATATATAATCCCACACGGTTTGGTTTATATTGACTCTCATTCAAAGAGCCACGTTTGCAAAGGCCATCATGCTTCCCTGACAGGTTTGGAAGATTAAAATAAATAAGTCAGGAAAGTCGCTCTTTTTATTTTTGTTTTAGATCAACTCTCTGGAGAATTTGATACTTCTTTGCTCCTTCATGTTTTACATGGATATTAGAATTACCTATTGCCAAATTGCTGTCACAATGTGTTTTGTCATTTCAGCTGCGTTACTAGGGGGATAAAGGCGAGTGAGCATATTTCTGCTATCCAAATGTGTTTTATTCTCCTACCGTGATTCCAAGAAGATGCCACTGAACATGAACATATAAAGCTTTTATATCTCCAAGGGGATTTTGTAACCTAGGCACGGGCACTACAAGTAAAGTCAAAGTGATGGGGGATGCAGAACATGGATACGTCACATAAGAACTTCAAGGTCTTGCGTCCTTTTGTCCTCAGTAAAGCAGATTTCTGTTTGGGCTTTTCAGTGTCAGAATGATCCTTCCTCAACCATTTTGTTCTTCGCATCTTAAACTGAATGAGCATTAACAATGGTTTCCGTTCCAAATCCAGAAGCTTCAGATTGTTCAAGGAAGAAACTTGCCAGAGTTGATCAACTTACTGCGCAATGTTCTCCTGCCTCAGAAAACTCAGAAAATAGTTGATATTGGACCAAAAGGGTGCCCCGGTTTATAAATGTAGAGCTAATTAGAAGCTGAGCTTAAGCCTCCCCTTCTGCTGTGTTAAACAATATTCCACCCCTCTTTCCTGATGGCACTTAAAGTGTCTAACAAATTTTTTAAAAACATATAAAATCTGATGAAAACATTTCGTTAAAAATCATTACTAATTAACAATTCACCCAAAAGACCCAGCTAAAGCTCATAAAGTATCATTTATATCTTTGGATATAATTTAAAACAGCTATTGGAAGGGAAGAACATTTTCACAGCAGTGATGAAGAACCTGACATATCTTATGTATATGACAGGATATCACCGTTATTTTTCTAGATGTGAAGATTATGAGTATTGAAAAAGAAATAGCTCTTTCAATGTGTGTGTGAATGTGTAATATATAAAACTACGAAAACACACACACACACACACACACACACACACATATGCATTACTGTTCTAGCCAGGGTTTTTCCTACGTAAATCAAGATGTTTGTATTGCCATAGTTAAGTGACATCCCAAATCACTTAACTATAGCAATACAAATATCTTGATTTACGTAGGAAAAACCCTGGTAGAACAGTAATGCACATATAGACCTACGAAAAAAGAACAATATATATATATGTATGTATGTATGTATGTATGTATGTATGTATGTATGTATGTATGTATGTATATTCTTTTCTTTTCGTAGGCCTTTATGTGTATTTCTCTTTAGCCAGGTTCTTCCTACGTAAACCAAGATTTTTATGCAGTCCTAGTTCACTTCTCCCAATGGGCAGCAGGGTGCTTGCTGCTGCCTGAAGAAAAAAAGCCTAGAAACTAGTGGATTGGGATTTCACTGAACTAGGCTTGCATAAAAATCTTGGTTTACGTAGGAAGAACCTGGCTAAAGAGAAATACATACATACATACATACATACATACATACATACATACATACATACATACATACATACATACATTCTGTCTTTCCACAATAATTGATGCAGAAGGTTCAAAAATTAAAGCTCATTAAAAATGAAAAAACAACTTCTCCCCCATATTTCACCCGTAAAAAACACCCATCTTCATGTTAAATTCAGAGACCAAAGCCATAGAATGAAGGTTTTGAGAGAATTTTCTTTAGAATAAACACACACTGTCTCAGTAATGTTGTAGCTTCATGTAAATGTTTATTCCTGTCAAAGCAGACCCTTTGCTTATTTTTGAACTACCATTCAGTCACGCTGACCTCCCTGCAAGCATTCAGAGGTTGACTATGTCCAATTCAGAAGAGCTTTTGCCATGGGTTTATTTTGTGGACCACAGCAAGCCCTGGGAATATATAGAAAAGAAACCAGATTAAATTGCAGGGATAAGAAAGTAAAGAACAAAAATCAACAATTGCTCCAAATTAACCATATAGTAAGATAAAACAGAATCAGGCCTATTTCTGTTAAGTGGGCCTCATTTTAAATAATTTCAAGGCGAGTGTGCCTAGCTTGCTCTGCCTCAGAATGGAAGTATTTTTTATTTCTCTTGGGAGATTTCTTCCCCACATGCTTCAGTTTGCTTATGAATGCTGTCTTCGTCATGTCATTTATTTATTTATTAACACTATGATGCCATCCAAAATTATCATCAAAAGCAGATTTTATGGCTTATCGGATGCACATCTGCTTCAGAATTTATTTCACCCTCACCCTATTCATAGCTATAATTTTGACAGGTTGATCGAATATATAGAATTTTGAGTATGGCGTTACCAGATATTGCTGCTGTAGGCATAACCATCTGAGGAATGGAGTATTAATCCAGTGCCAGCCAACCCAGAATAACAGCCTGGCCCAAAGTTTGGGGAAGAATCAGGTCTTTGATGTACATTAAAAGGTCAGCAGGATTAGAGCCATTGAAATCTCAGCAAGTATATTGTTCTATTAGGGAGTTGTTTCCTGGGGCAAATTAAATGACATTGATTAATAGAAGAGACTCAGAATATGTCTAACCTCATGAAATGAGCAGAAATGATTACAGTAGAGACAGGGACTCTTGCAGACAACCTAGTCCTGTGTCATAAAGGGCTTTATATGTGATACCCTTGAATTGTATCCAGAAGCCCTTAGGGGGACCCAAGGTGAAGTGGAAGAACTTCTGCCCTATCTGTAGCTTCCATGTGCTTTTGGCTTCTGCTGTAATAATCCATGTGGGAGGTGTTCAAAGCATGATTGACAGGGAACACAGCCTCCCAGTTGGGAATGGGCCAGCAGTGGTATTCAGCCTGTTCGGACTGGTTCGGGCAAACTGGTAGCGGCGACTGCAGGTTGGCCTGCCACATTTTTGAGGCCGAGCGCATGCACGGAAGGCTGGGTGCATGCGTGGAAGGCAGGTGTTTGGCGAACCGATGGTAAGATTATGTGAAACCAGGGGTGAAATCCAGCAGGTTCTGACAGGTTCTGGAGAACTGGTAGCGGAAATTTTGAGTAGTTCAGAGAACTGGCACATACTACCTGTGACTGATCCCAGAGTGGGGTGGGAATGGAGATTTTGCAATATCCTTCCCCCAGGAATGGAGAGGGGATGGGGATTTTGCAGTATCCTTCCCCTGCCATGCCCACCAAGCCACGCCCACCAAGCCATACCACACCATGCCTACCAAGCCATGCCTACAGAACCGGTACTAAAAAAATTTGGATTTCACTAGTGTGTGAAACCCACCATTGGAATGGGCACAAAAGGGGGGATCAGTGCAGATGCCCTCCTAGCCAAAGTGCTTCTTGAGCAGGAACTGGATACCTGAGAAACTCCTGAATTGCATAACAGCTCTGTATGGATAAGTACTGACCCATTCAACATCATAAATGGTGCCTCCACATACCATTTCTGCATTCTTCAGGACAGAGTCCCTAGTATCTTCTTTATATGCAAGACCTCACTTAAATGCCATGAAGAAAAAGAATAGTTTAAAAGAAAACAAAATTTAAATGTGGCCTTCTGCTGCTTTATACCATCTAAGATGACCTTTGCCTTTTTGGGGGGAATGGAAGGTAAATAGACACACAAAGCACTGGGACTGCAGCCACATAACCATTTTATTTACTACCCATGAGGCTATATGGAATCTAGAGGCATTCTTATAAATAAAGATGCTAGAGACTAGTGTCTTATCTCTGACCTGAACAATGTAGGTTTTTTTTTTTTCTGAGTGTGAATAGGCAGATGGCTCTCCACCATTGAAATCAGTTTGTTGGAATGATCATGACAGGGTATCTACCAAGTTGGGTAAAGAAAAGATGGCTTGTGTTCAATGCATGCAATGCAGGGGTGAAATGCTCCCGGTTCGGACCGAATCGCCCGATTTGGTCGCGATGGTGGCGGGTGGTTTGGAGAACCGGTAGCAAAAATCCCTGTAAACCCCCCCCCCAATGCGCAGCTGAGCAGCATGATCATCAGAGGCTTTTTTTTTTTTACTTTTAAAAGCATTTTTTCAACAATTTTTTCGGCCGAATAAATGTTTTTAAAAGTAAAATAAAAAGCCTCTGATGATCGCACGGCTCAGCTGGGATCGTCAGAGCCTTTTAAATGCATTTTTTTAACAATGCTTTTTAATTAGAAATGCTTTTAAAAGGCTCTGACGATCTCAGCTGAGTTGCCTGATCGTCAGAGGCTTTTTTTTTCTTTTAAAAGCAAAAAAAATGCTTTTAAAAGAAAACAAAAGCCTCTGACGATAAGGAAATCAGCTGGGATCATCAGAGCCTTTTAAAAGCATTTTTTTTAACAACCTCTTCAGCTGAAGAGGTTGTTGAAAAAATGCTTTTCAAAGTTAAAAAAAAAAGTTGACCACGCCCACCCAGTCACATTACCCCCCCCCCCCCCAGCCATGCCCACAGAACTGGTAGTACCAGATTTTACATTTCACCACTGATGCAATGTATGGGACTTTGATTGCATGCTTGTGACCATTAGTTTGTCTTTTTTAACCCTCCCTGTTTTGGAACATGCTCTCCAAATACAAAACCAAATGCCTAATGCCTAATGGGATCTGTGGCTGATTCTTCCATTTGCCCAAAGCATTGTACCATCCCTGTGTCCGTCAGGCATCAGGATGAGCTAATGTTTTGTCAACATTATGCAACATTAATTATGCAAACCTGCACTTTAGCTCAAGAAAAATATAGATATGTATATAAAAATGCCCCTCTGTATGCTCATAACACCATTAGAAACCATGTCCTTTTAGTGCTAATGTTTAATTGTAATGCAAATTGCATGTGCAATTATGTTTATGTGAACAGCAGCTTCCCCCCCCCCCCAAACATCAAGGAATATCATAAAATGTTATGAGGCTTGGCTTCTATCATTTGACCAGAGGGGTTTATTAAAAGCTTATATATTTCAATACACATTACGTAGAGAATGAGAAACTTTCTTTGTTTTAATTAATATTTGTAGTTAAAAGAAAACCATGGCAGCTATCAAAGGAAGATCTTTTCAAAATTAAGCACTCTAGGACAGTGCCCCCCCCCCAATCTTTTGGGCACCAGGGACTGGTTCCATGGAGAGAGGTTTTTCCATGGACCAGAGGGAGCATGGTTTCATGTGCTGCCTGTATCCCAGGCTTCACTTGTTTATGTAGCTGGGCCAGCTGGCATGCCACAGACTAGTGCTAGTCCATGGACTAGGGGTTGGGGGACCCCTACTCCAGGAGATCTTTTGAGTTCAATAGTGTTCCAATAATGGAGGGGCTGCCACGAAGAAGAAGGGGTCAACCTATTTTCCAAAGCACCAGAAGGCAAGGCAAGAAATAATGTATGGAAACTAATCATGCAGAGAGGCAACCTAGAACTAAAGAGAAATTTCCTAAGAATGAGAACAATTAACCAATGGAACAGCTTGCCTCCAGAAGTTGTGGGAGCTCCATCACTGGAGGCTTTTAAGAACAGACTGGATAGCTACTTGTCTTGAATGGTGTAGAAAACCTTCAACTTACAACTCTATTATTCTGTTAATAAAAGTCTCAGGGTTTTTCCCACTGAAATTAGCAGGAAAACAAATGTAAAGACACCCCAGTCTAGTTCAGCTCATTTGTGGACAAGTCTATAGTTTCCTTGTCCAACTCTTTGGATATAGCTTGAAACTGCCTCTGTTAGGGATTTTTTTTTTCAACCTAGTCTACAGTGGCATGATGCTCTCTCATCTAAATACTGAACAGGTCCTACTTGCTGTTCTTTCAAAATTAGCCAGTCACTTCCATGTCACTACCTAAATTGAAGAAAATGATTTTAAAATCAGGGGTTTATTTAAGTAGACAGGTACAAGATTTCAGCATGATGCTGCACTTCTTCATACCTTTTTACCCTACTGAATTTTAGCAGAACATTTTTCTGGATAGACATGAAAAAAAATTGCACTGTAAATTTTTGCAGGATTGCGCTGCACCTAACTGTAAAGTTTGGAATTAAGCCATGCATGTGACATACTTCAAAAGTGTATGTGTTCACTATGCAAATACTATCATTGTTGTTATGGTTGATTGCATTTAGACGGAATTTGGCATTTTGTATCTACCCATCAAGTCCTTTCCAAAGATCTTGGAAAAACGTATGTTTTTGTATTGTTGCAGGGTTTCAGCTGTTCCAAGTAAAATAATAATTATTACTGTTGCTAGGAGGCACTTTCTAAAGGTCAATTTGTAATTTTAAACAACCTCCTGAATATCATGTAGCACTTTGAACCAGAGAAAATCCTGAAAACATCAGAAATCAGGAATCATTATATAGTCTTCCTATGTCTAGAATGGAGCTACTGAAGCTCTTCATCTGGGATGAACCATCTCAGTAGATCATCATTTTATAAGACTAACAAGCTTTTGGAGAATTCAGAGGACCAATTTGTCCTAAAGATCTTCATTAAGCTGAAGCAGAGTCTTTATGTGGTAAGCAAATGTGGTTGATCCCATTCAAGCTTTCATCCTTAAACCCAGATGGATTGGCTTCAGAGACCAGTAAGAGGGTTATTCTTAGATTCTCTACAAATGAACTGGAGTATTATCCTAAATTGGAACAGGTGGTAGATTATGATACCCCAATATTCACTGTAATATTGCATGGTAAATTCTGAATATATTTCTTATGCCACCATTCCATTAACCTGATCCTGGTTTACAATTATAAGAGAGCAAAAATTCTCAAATATAGTTTCCTAGCTAATCACTCCTTACTTGCACAAAGTTAATATTGCTAAATTCAAGTCAGATTAATAATTTTTAAAAATTTTTCAGTGTAATTTTTCAGTATGAAGATCCGTGGTTAAATTTGGGCCTGAAGACATATGGAATATTCATGTTGTTTTTGCATTCCTAATCATTTTCAGGCATTACATCTGAGGTCTTTTTAGGAGGTTATGCCCTATATAAGATGGCTCTAATATTTAAAAGTCCATTAGAAAGTTAGAAGAATGAGATAGTCCTTATCAAATTGTGTCCCAAGTTTGGAACACAGCTGGACATGCATCTTTTCTGGAGCCAATCTATTTTACTTGCTTTAAGAAGGTTAAATTACTTTTACTTTCACTCTCTGAATTCTTTCTTCCTGTTAAGAAGTGGGGACAGAAAAAGTGCATACTTCTAAGGGAGATGACTTTTAAAATCTTAACGTAGGAGTTCACTTCATTGCAAAGTGGATATAGTTTCTAATCGGAGTTATACATTTTGGAGTTTCAGAATTACATCAGCTCAAATTTTCACAGCGGTAAGGGAAAATGTTGTAGAGTTCCAAACAATCTTTTTTTATCTAGCTATGACACCTGAGAGTGTTAAATTACAAAATAATTTTGAAGTTGTATGTCACACAAGGAGGGGGAAAATATTTTGTCTGAAAAGGAGGGAATGGGGCTTACCTACAAATAAGGTGAATTTTTAGCATAGTTACTGATAACTATGACAATTAAAAATATTTTTTCTTATATTAGAATTTATTTTTATTCTTATATAGGTAGCATCTTTAAAATTAAAAACATCAAAGAGGAAAAGACTCTGGGAATCAGAGAAAACATCACTGTGAATCAGACTTATTAGACTAAACTGGGATTGGATCCAGGTATTAGTCGTGTTCAGATTAAATCCAATGAAATGACTTAGACTTTAAAAATCTAAATTAAGTTTAATTTCATTAATTTCCAAGAGTTCTCACTAATCCACTTCTTCAAGGTTTAGAATAGAGGAGAAGAATCAAAAGGTTATTTACAGTATTTGATTTTATCCCACCTTTACTTTTAGGGATAAAACTCAAGGCAGCATACATATCTAATGATTCTGCCTCCTATTTCCCCCACAACAATATCTCTGTGAAGTGGATTGGAATTAGAGAAAATAACTAACCAAAGTCACCCAGTCAACTTTCATACATAAGGAAGGACTAGAACTCACTATCTCCTGGTTTCTAGTCCAGTACTTCAGCTACTACACCAATTTGGCTCCCAATAAATGAAAGATATGACGTTATAGATTCGTGATGGCGAACCTATGGCATGCGTAGCCATATCAGTTGGCGCGCCAGCTCAGCTCTGGGGTGCATGCGTGCGCCGGCCAGCTGATTTTCGGGCCTTCTGGGCCCACCAGAAGTAGGGAAACAGGCTGTTTCCTCCTCCAGAGGGCCTGGGGGTGCACGGGGGGGGGGGGGGAAGGCCCGTTTTTCTTTCTTACCTGGCTCCAGATCCTCTCTATACATCTGCGGAGGGTGAAAACAGCCTTTCCCACTCCCTTGGAGGCCCTCCAAAGGCCTGAAAGAGCCCATTTCCCAACTCCCGGTGGGACAGGAAGTGACGTTTCTTGCTGTCCCCAGCCTAGAGACGCTCTGGAGGCTGGGGACAGCAAAAAACATCACTTCCTGTCCCACCAGGAGTTGGGAAATGGGCCCTTTCAGGCCTCCGAGGGAGGGGGAATGCCTTCCCAGAGGCATAGAGAGGGTCTGGAGCCAGGTAAGAAAGAAAAATGGGCCATTGCATGCCAGGAGAGGGGGGAGGGGGGTTGTGCGTGCATGTGCATGGCAGGGCGCATAGAATTATGGGTGTGGGCACGTGCGCACCCGAACCTCCCCCACCCTCCTTCTCCTGGCACACAATGGCAAAAAGGTTAGCCATCACTGTTATAGATGATCTGGATTACATCAGCTATTGCCTTACCAAAATTGATTTTGCTCACCTTCATGCTCTAGAATATAGTTATCTTGGTTTTATGTATAGTGTTCTGCCTACTTGTGTCTCAGAAGGTGACGAAAATGCTTTTACTCCAGTGGAAGAACACACAATTCAGAAAATTTTAGAATGTGCCGAGATGAGCAAACTAACGTATGAGATAAATGAGAAAGAGGATTTGGAATACTATACAGTGTGGGGACTTTGGTAGTGTGGGGACTTTTGGATGGAAGATCGCATAAAGGAGGGATAAGAGATAGTGTAAATATTAAAATAAATGGGTAAATTAGGAGACACTATAATAAAAGAATGTATCCAATCTGTATATAAACTACCACTGTCTAACCGATTTCACTTGTATTGTACTACAATGTAACTCAATAAAAATTTATTTTAAAAAAAGAAAAGAAAATGCTTTTACTCAGTTGTGTCTTTGGACTTAAATAAGTGTTCCTTAATATAGTTTCCTCCAAATGCTTTCGGCTACAATTCCTATGAGCTCCAGTCAGTGAGGTCAATGATCAAGAATTAAGAGAGTCATAATGAAGAGCACACCAGATTTAGACCAGCCATGGTGTTCTGACCCAGCCTTAGTAGAAGCAAGAAACATACTCCTTGTCACGAAAAACCCCTCTTTATTTACTTCTTGTGGCTTAATGGCATTCACCCACCAAAAAGTCCAAGCAAGAGTCCTGCAAGGAGTTAGATGCAGCAACAGACCCTATCAATTCCTTGCGATAATTCCAAGGCCATGAGCTCCCAGCCAAAAAGCTGTAAATTAAGTTGTGGCAAGCAGTCTTTGATTCACAAAACACAATGAGCACAATCTTCAGAAATACAAACTGTTGTCTCCTATGACAACCACTCCCCTTTCCTTCTATTTATTCCCCAGCCAGGGAGGGTCCATTCAGCATCTGCATTTGCTTTGCTTCCCGAGTTGACTCCTTGTCCTCCGTCATTCTCCTCTCCTAACTGCTCTGCGCATACGTGCATCTGGAACAGGCCCCAGCTGTTCTTCCTCCTCACTTATCTCAGCCTCCAAAGGCAGCTGCCTCTCAGGTGGCTAGGAAATGTCAGATGGTCCTGGCTCTATCTCTGCGTCTAATGCAGAACATCCATCAGAGCCTTCCCCAGATTCCAGAACTGGCCCAAGTTCCTCCCCAACTTCGTCCTCATCTGAGTCTGCCACGAGCTCCACTGGCAGTGTTGTGACTCCAACCCCTGAGCCCATTTTATCGGAGGGAGAAGACTCCGAAAGTGAAGGAGAGGAGTTGGCAAGGCCTCCCTCTCCAGGACCCTCCTCTCTGGCAATGCCTCAGGTGTGTTCCGAGGGAGAAGAGGTAGGCCAGGAGCCAGGCACTTCTGAGCAGCCGCAGTTAGACAGCGACGGAGATAAGTCTTAGCTGGATCACCGACAGCGTCAGAAAGACAAGTGCACGCAGCAGAGAAGGAGGCATGCCAGAGATTAAGCTGAGTCACTGGACCACACCCCACAGGGGATAAAAGGGGGTGTGGTGGCCATTCAGGCTTTGTGATGGACAAAACTGAAAGCTAGCAAGTCATTCTGCATTTCTGGAACTTTGTTATATGCTCTGCTTGGATTGATTTTTGGACTGGACTTGACTATTCTTTGGCTTTTGTGGACTTTGATGTTTCGGTCGGAGGAGATAAACCTCCCTTTGTAAGTAAAAACTTTTGGCAAGCAGCCATTGGGTTGCTGCCAATTCTATTATCAAAGTAAATTCTTGTCTGCTGGTTTATTTTAACTCTTGGTCGACTGCTGATGTGCGTGTGTGAGACGGGGACAGAACAGGCAGCTGGCGG
Source organism: Pantherophis guttatus (assembly GCF_059756535.1). Lineage (NCBI taxonomy): Eukaryota > Metazoa > Chordata > Lepidosauria > Squamata > Colubridae > Pantherophis > Pantherophis guttatus. Next base: position 89,396,343 of record NC_142065.1, read on the forward strand.
GCCACAACATATAGAACATCACACATACACTCCCAATTTTGAGCATTTCTCATTGGCACCATAATATTGATTGTAAAAGGTCAAAATGTGAAAGTAACAGTTCTTTGATTGTAATCAATCCATTTCAACAGCGAGCTAGACCAATCTGTTCAACACTGAACCACATTCAGGTGTTTTGTCAGAAAGTTTCATTGTTCGGTTAGACTTTACTGTGCTTTAAGGTTGTCTGAGGTTCAGTTCATTTACATTTCAGGCATTTCTGTAAGATTCTCCTGGCAGAGTTAAAAAGTGTTTATGCGTCACCAAGTCAGAACAGTACCCATGGATGTGGCATTCAAATTTATTTGATTAGAGCCCTGCAGGCCTTTCCTTTCTGTTCATCATAACTGATGGACCAATGCAATAGGGAGACCTTAGAGGCTGAGAGCACATCAACTGATGCGATGCAATGAGGGAGATAAAATTCAAGTAAGCTTTTTACAAGGACAAGGATCTGTCTGGCCTGTCTGTCGATTCCTACTAAATCTTGATTTAAACCTCTTTTGAAAGCTTTTGGAGTCAACATTACCCTTTTCGTTTCCATTTCTAAAAGTGGATTTCATTTCAAAGGGAGCTAAGGAAGGTTGAAAATAAAGGTTAACTGAATGCTCTAAAGGCTTGATACGACTCTAAATGCAAATGTATCTAAGGTGCTGGTTTCCCAAACATTAGAAATGAGTTTAACTCTGCCAGGAAAGGAAGGAAGGAAGGAAGGAAGGAAGGAAGGAAGGAAGGAAGGAAGGGAGGGAGGGAGGGAGGGAGGGAGGGATTCTATTCAGCAATCTAAAATAGACTGTTCATGAGAAATGTAGGGTTAATAAGACTTTTGAGAGAGAGAATAATATTTTTTAAATGTGCTTCAAGATATGCAGAAAGAAAGATGGATACCAAGCAATTTGCCCTTTTCCCACCCCATTGATTTATTATTAGACTAGCTGTACCCGGCCATGCGTTGCTGTGGCCCAGTCTGGTGCTTCCGCTGGGCTAAAAGAGCGAGGCTGAAGTTCCAAACTCTCCACGAATATTTGGTGGGCGTGGCCAACTCGACATCACTCACTTTCATCAGTCATATGACAGCCTCTGAGCCACGCCTATGCAGCTGGTGATTAGGGCAGAGAACCGGTTGCTAAAAAAAAATGGGAACCACAAAATCTTCCCTGTCTCCCCCTCTCTCTTTGTATCTCTCTATGTCTCTCTCTCTCCCCCGTCTGTATCTCTCTATGTCTCTCTCTCTCCCCCCTGTATCTCTCTCTGTCTCTCTCTCCCCCTCTCTCTGTATCTTTGTCTCTCTCTCTTCCCCCCTCTCTCTGTATCACTCTCTCTCTCTCCCTCCCCCCTGTATCTCTCAATCTCTCTCTCTCCCCCCCGTATCTCTCTATGTGTCTCTCTCTCCTCCCTCTCTCTGTATTTATGTATCTCTCTCCCTCTCTCTCTGTTTATCTCTGTCTCTGGCCCGGCCTCTTCTGCATCCCCCGCCATCGCCCTTAACTTTTCAGGCCAGGCCTTTGCAGCTCTCCGCACCACAGCATGTTATGTTAACAATATATTTATTTCTACTCTCCTACCTATCTTAAGCTGGAGCTCATTACTTTAATTTACAACTCTTTATATTTTATAGAATTATGAATTTCTATATCTAAGTTTCTATTGCTATGTTTGTAGCACTATATTTTTCTTATCTGGTTTTGAGCTCTTTAAATCTTTCCAATCGAATCCAATCAATCTTTAATACAGGTAGTCCTTAATTTACAACCACAACTGAAACCAAAATCTACGTTGCTAAGTGAGAAATTTTTTAAGTGAGTTTTGCCCCATTTTACCACTTTTTTTTGTTGCCACATTTGTTAAGTGAATCACAGCAGTTGTTAAATTAGTAACCCTGTTGTTAAGTGAATCTGGTTTCTCCATTGACTTTGCTCGTCAGAAGGTTGCAAAAAATGATCACATGACCCAGGAACAGTGCAACCGTCATAAATGTAAGTCAGTTGTCAAGCAACTGAATGTAAATCACATAACCATGGAGATGCTGCAATGGTCATAAGCATGAAAAATGGTAATAAGTCACTTTTTTCAGTACTGTTGTAACTTCGAATGGTCAGTAAGTGAATTGTTGCAAGTCGAGGACTACCTGAGTCTTCTGTATCTGGACTGCTGATATTGTTTTGTTGATATGTTTTGGAATTATACCTAGTGAAAAATTTGTGATTTAATTTTCAAAATTCATGTGGTAAAATGTTCATTTTCTTTCATGGCATTGCCAAGATTTGTTACTAAGTGATTTATCTATCCTGGAAATTATTGATGGAGTGACATTTCATAACCAGTCTGCTTTCCCCCAAAATTCCCTTCATCTGTGCTTCCTATAAGTATTCAGGTATATATGTGCAAATGCCCATTTTTAGACATTTCATTCAGTAAAAACACAACTGCAGCTATGGTGTAGTATGTTTCCTCAGAGAACAGAGCAACAATTTTTATAGCATTTTTAAACATGTAAATGTATGTGCTACCTGAGTCTTCTGTATCTGGACTGCTGATATTTTTTTGTTGATATGTTTTGGAATTATACCTAGTGAAAAATTTGTGATTTAATTTTCAAAAGTCATGTGGTAAAATATTGGTGTGTTGGTTTTACGTCCAGCAGGTGGCGCTGTTTTTCAATGTTTTTCAATGTTTGTCAATGTCTTTCAATGTTTTCCAATGTTTTTTATGTTTTTACCTGTCACAGGTGTGAAAATATATAATATAAGTATATAAAAACACGCCCGTAGTCGAATGCAACCTTGTGTCAAATTTTGAAAGCAATCGGTGAAGAACTTTCGGAAATGTGCGGTTATGTACAAACATTCATTTACATTTTTATTTATATAGATGTATCATACTACTGTCTGTTGAGATCCATACAATAAAAAAAAAAATCAAAAGTAGAGACACTAAAAAACTTGAACTCAATTAAGATCAACAATTAATACCAACAATTAAACACTTGTTTTAAAGATGTTGTTTTGGAGCTTTTTAAAGAGTAAAGAGGATAAGAGAGGATAAGAGTTCTGGCTGAGCAAGGGATGCCTTCTAAAGAACCAGAGAAGGAATGGCCTCCAGTCTTGAGATAGCCAGTGGCAATTGTAGCTAAAGCTTACATGATTTCACTGAAAGGGGACAAAAAGAAGAATCCTATAGAAAAAGGCATCCTCTCAAGTTTGGAACTAAGCCATATAGATTTCTTATTTTTCTGCAAAAGATTAATAGAGCTGAGATGTTATAAATCAATACCACCATCTTCTGCCAAGAGAGTTGGGTGATTATCCAACTGGACCCAGCTGGTCCAATGTTTTCTTCATATCTCATCAACTTAGATCTTGTTAATGTGTGAACATTTGGCAGCCTTCTTCAGAATCAAATCCTGTACGGTGGGATTATTACTATTTTTTTTTTACCAGTCATTAATCTGTTATTGATCAACATCTCATAAAGCAGCTGCTTGTCATTTAGAATTTAAAACCAGGCATAGAACAGTTTTTATTCTTCATTAATAGAAGGTCTACAAAATGTATTCTTAGATGCCAGATCCAGAAATGGTCACTGCTTGGGGATCTTTTCATATGTTTGGAGATGATAAACAATAGTAGTAATTTGATTTAAAAAAGACAAAGATTATTTACAAAATGTTTATCTAATTTCTCCTTTATCTCAATAAAGTGAAGATAAGCTTCTCTTGATTAGCGATATAAAAAGAGAGATAGTAATAGATTGATACAAGATAATAGGTTGATACAAGGCTTTGATATCATCAACAGATCGCACAGTATCTTGTTTAATATAGGAGATTTTGGAAAAATAACCGGTAAAATTGTTTGCTCATCCATTTATATGGGCATCCAATTTCCAAAGCAACTTTAAGCTGGTAGAATAAAATTTTAAAAAGTAACAATAATTAATAATTTCAAAGATTGATTATTGCAAATTCAGCATTCATTGCCCAAAATCGGAATTTGTAGTAGGTTATAAAGCAATTCTAAGGTACTGAAAAGAAATTCCAAAATATGATATTAGAAATGTAAAATATGAACTGAAATCTCAACTATTTCTATTTGTAATTGTTCTAGAATAATTAATAAACAGTTTCTATAAACAAATAATATGTTGACAGCTATAGGGATAAATCTGGCACAACACTGGAAAAAGGACACTGCCAAAAATATCAGGAAAACTAAACTTGGAAATAGGCAGCAAGAGCTAAATTAACTAAATATGCATAAGCTTATCTAAATTCAAGCAAAAATGGCTACCTTACATATTATTCAACACAAAGCCAAACCTAGACATTTAAAGTAGCCTTTCTAAAGAAAAAAGGCAAATTAAAATAGAAGATAGGATTCAAGGAGAACTGAGACATTTCTTTATTACATTGGTTACAATCAACAGCCATGATATAATGGGAGAAAGAGTACAATTAATAACAATTTGGTTCTCGGCTCCGCTAGGCTGCCGGTGCAGACTCCCGGGAAATACAAACAGCCGACACTCAGTAAAGCAAACCCGGTTTATTTTCGTGCTACACGATAGCTTCTAGTCAACACTGGATTGATAAAATGAACAAAGTCAGCGCTGAGGGCTTCCGCCACTCAGCGCCCCTTTATAGTTCCACCTTGCTCTAATTGCCAGTTGTGCAGTTTCCTAAGCATATCCAGCTGATGGTCGTTTGTTTCGAATCTGTCACTGATGCAGTCAGCGTGGTCGTGGGATGGTGACATCACCGGCCTGCCATAGATTAATCAGAGGTGCCTGCTATGCCTCCGATATTCGCTACTCGACACCCAACATGAGTCCTATTCCCACCATCAGTGAGTTCATGGCCTACTTGTAATTCTCCTATCCCCATCACTTTCACCCGTGCCCATCAACCCCCCTCCCGCATCGTTCGTTTGCTTGTGACATGATGGCCTTCTGTCAGGTCATCGAGGTGTCAAGGATTGTTTGACACTCGACTTTGGTTTTATATTTTTTTTAAATTTTTATTGCATATCAATAAAATTGTGCCTGTTTGTAAATTTTATAATGGCTAATCAAAAACACATATAAGAATTGCATCAATTCCTATTGACACCAGATGATCTTTAAGAAAGACCATTACCCATGCTCCTTTAAAGTAATTCTTTCACTAGTGGTTCCCTAGGAATTTATTAAAATATAATTTTATGTCATTTTATTCTATTTTATATATTTATGTATTAAATTATATTGTATCTTATTCTATAACTATTGTATTTTACCCTACTCTTATTTTAAATTGTTTTTATCAGATTTTAGTAATAATTTGTATCTGGAACTCTACACTTTGATATGGCCCAAGGGCTAATCAATAAAGTAAAGTAAGAATTTATTTATTAAATGTTTATGTTACCTGTCAACCCTATAAGGAGATTCTGAGCAGAGCCCTACTGATGCAGTGGTTAGAATGCCTTATTGTAGTCTAACTCTGCCCACAGCCTGGAGTTCGATCCTGATGGGGCTCAAGGTTGACTCACCCTTCAATCCTTCCGAGATCAGTAAAATGAGGACCCAGATTGTTGGGGAAATATTCTGACTCTGTAAACCACTCATAAGAGTGCTGTAAAACACTATGGGGTGGTATATAAATCTAAGTGCTATCGGTATTGGTATCAGGAATTTCTTCTGCTTCATTCACTGAAGTCTGTAGAGATTCTCTGTCATCCAGGTCATGGTTGTCCCAAAGTTGCTTTTTCAGGAGACAACTGGACTTTCTTGTTTTTCATTCACCAAAGATCCTCTGAACCAAAATAATAATAATAAAAGTGTAGGGAGGGAGGCTGGTACAACAGCAGCAATCCTATTCTGATCCTGAGAGCCCAAGTTCACAAAAAATGCCCTACATCCAGGCATGGGGTGGTGGGTGGGACACACCTCAAACCTGCATAAGCCTGTAAACTGCTTTGCTCTATGCCCAGACAGATCTCAATTATATATGACAGGTGAACCTTTTCATCCATTTTCGACTCATGGATGAAATAACTTTATTATAGACCAATCTGGCGTTAAGTAGCAATAGCTGAAGTCCAGGTCTGCCTAAAGGAATTTGAATGGGAATTGAAGCAGAGAACTGGGGGCTGAAATACAGAATTGGTATAAGGCACCGAGACCAATTGTGAAATCAATTTTTTTTTACTACCGATTCTGTGGGCATGGTTTGGTGGGCGTGGTGTGGCTTGGTGGGCATGGCAGGGGAAGGATACTACAAAATCCCCATTCCCACCCCAGTCCTGGGGGAAGGATATTGCAAAAACTTCATTCCCACCCCACTCTGGAGCCAGCCAGAGGTGGTATTTGCCAGTTCTCTGAACTGCTCAAAATTTCCGCTACCAGTTCTCCAGAACCTGTCAGAACCTGCTGTATTTCACCCCTGACCAAGACCCCATTCCCTGAGGGTGGCCTGTCTTGTACCATAAATCCTTTAAGCCATGGTGGGGCAGTGGTTAGAATACGGTATTGCAGGCTATTTCTCCTGTCTGCCGGCTGCCTGCAATTTGGCAGTTCGAATCTCACCAGGTTCAAGGTTGACTCAGCTTTCCATCCTTCTGAGGTCAGTAAAATGAGGACCCAGATTGTTGAGAGGCAATATGCTGACTCTGTAAACTGCTTAGAGAGGGCTGTAAAGCACTATGAAGCAATATATAAGTCTAGGTGCTATTGCTATTGGTATTGCTACTGTCACCAATGATGTTACCCACTCCCTCAGTTTGGTTACTCTCAATATCATTTAATACCAATAACATTTAAATAATACTCAGAAGTGATTCAGACAGGCATCTCCCTAATTCACTGAACTATAAGGAGGAAGAGCAACATAATCAGACTTGCATGATTTTGTTATTATTGCCATTCTCAATAAATTCTCTCATGTAAATGGATCTGGAAATAATTGGTTACGAACAATTAGCCATATATACTGTAAATTATTAACTGGAAAAATAAATTGGCCTGGTATTAGATAGAAGAATAATACCCCACTTATGTTAGAACATGGATGTCAAACTGGGCCAGATGCGTCATGTGCCGGCCACAGCCACCCCAGCTCCATGAAGGGGAAAAATGTCACAAAACATCATGTGACAGCAATGTGATGCAGCGAGTTTGACACCCATGTGTTAGAGCAATCCAAATCTATCACTTCTGAAAGTTATAGGCAGTGAAAATGACACTTAATACATGGGCTGCAACCAATTAGATGATAACGCCTAGTTAAGTCTAGCTGGTCGGAAAAAGTTAACCACAGCAACAGATGTGCTTATTCTTTGGATGGGAAGCTGAAAGTGGATCTCAGGACTGCAGGCTAAAGTGAGGGGGTCAAAAACATTCTAAACATGCTACATTTTAATTTAGTCATGTTTCTGAAAATAGCACTCCTTCCTGCTCACCAACTTTGGTTGACTTTGCACAAAATAATGCAGTCAATGAAACTGGCTACTCCATAGAATTCAGTTTTTCAGGCCTATTCAGTTCTATCATGCAACAAACAGCTGATACCTAAAGCAGTGGCACTCAAACTTTTCTTCACCATCGAAACCTTTTGTGGCCATGGACCATGGCCTTGGACCACCAAGTCTTAACTCCAGATTTAAAACATTAGACTGCATCAAGCCTTTGTGGACTCCCTGTGATGACATCCCAGCACCTCCACAGGCCACAGGTTGAGAACCACTGATCTAAAAAGTAATAGATGTGCTGTTTTTTCATAAAGCAATGGAGAAATTTGGAAACCTCATGGGTTTTTTGCCCCCCTTCAATTAGACACACAGAGAAAAGCTTTACTCTTGATTGCTCTGCATTTTGGCTTTCTGTCAGGCCAAGGCTGTCCCTCCAAGCCCTTTCTGCTGGAGAAAAACAACCAATCCATCTGTTCTTCCCCCACCCTTAGAACACAGTTGTCCTAGTTCAGAAATAGAGTAAAACATATGGCCCAGTGGTGAAATCCAAATTTTTTTACTACCGGTTCTGTGTGCATGGCTTGGTGGGCATGGTGTGGTTTAGTGGGCGTGGCTTGGTGGGCGTGGCAGGGGAAGGATACTACAAAATCTCCATTCCCACCCCACTCTGGGGCCAGCCAGAGATGGTATTTGTCGGTTCTCTGAATTACTCAAAATTTCCACTACCAGTTCTCCAGAACCTGTCAGAAGCTGATGGATTTCACCCCGGACCAGCCTTACCTTTCCTGCATTTAACCAGCTTTCCTAATTGACCACACCCTACCTTTTAGAGGTATCACGGTATCTCTAGCTAGCTATAACCATCCCTGGCCTTTTTCAAAAATACCCATATCTGATCCAGTTAATTTATCTCACTCCACCCAAGCCCTCAGTATAAGGGCAGTTTTCTGCCATAGATTTGTGGGAGGGGAATTGGATGGAGCTGCAGAAATTATGAGAAAGCATAGCTATTGTACTATATGACAGCAAGACAGAAACATTGGGCGCTATCTAACAAAATGAAATTCAATGATGAAAAAAGTAAGGTTCTACATTTTGGCAAGAAAAACAAAATGCACAGGTAAAGTATATGTGGTACCTTGCTCAATAGTGGTGACTGTGAAAGGGATCTTGGAGTCCTAGTGGACAATCACTTAAATATGAGCCAGCAGTATGCTGCAGCTGCTTTAAAAAAAGCCAACACAGTTCTAGACTGCATTAACAGAGGGATAGAATCAAGATCACGTGAAGTGTTAATACTACTTTATAATACCTTGGTAAGGCCACACTTGGAATACTGCATCCAATTTTGGTCGCCACGACATAAGAAAGATGTTGAGACTCTAGAAAGAGTGCAGAGAAGAGCAACAAAGATGATTAGGGGACTGGAGGCTAAAACATATAAAGAACGATTGCTGGAACTAGATATGTCTAGTCTTATGAAAAGAAGGACTAGGGAAGACATGATAGCAGTGTTCTGATATCTCAGGGGTTGCCACAAAAAGAGGGAATCAAACTATTCTCCAAAGCACCTGAGGGTAGAACAAGAAGCAATGGGTGAAAACTAATCAAGGAGAGAAACAACAAAGGAGAAATTTCCTGACAGTTAGAACAATTAATCAGTGGAACAACTTGCCTCCAGAAGTTGTAAATGTTCCAACACTGGATGTTTTTAAGAAGAGATTAGATAATTATTTGTCTGAAGTGGTGTAGGACTTCCTGCCTAAGCAGGGGGTTGGACTAGAAGATCTCCAAAGTCTCTTCCAACTCTGTTATTCTATTCCACATGGCATGCTAAGTATTATATGGTTTCCTAGGATTTCAATTCACAATTATTAAAGGTATCCAAAAATTTTCAATAAAAAATACAGTAAAAAGTAAAAAGTCAAGATCACATCTTTCTTAAGGTGATTCCTTAAGTGGGTTCATATGATCTACTTGTCTCTCTTTCCAACTCAATTGTCCATCTATGGATATTTGCCGAGTTTATTTACTTATTCTCCTTTAACTTCCACTATAGGTATGTTTACAGTGTGTGTGTGTGGGGGGCGGGCATATTCAGCATGAGCATTCATAGAATTTAATTGTACAGCATGGAGGTACAATATGAGTTGGTGACTTGGCTTGGTTTTAGAGGATGTTCTCTGATTCTTTAAGCTTCCATACTTGTACCAAGTAGAGTAAACAGAAGCCACCGAAGGCTTCTATGTCATCAATGAATGAAAAATAATGTAAGAAGCACAAGCTTCTGTGCAAACAAGCAAAGAGATATTATTTTACCATTTGCCAAATATACTTCTGGCAGGTATAAAAGTACCCAGCAAGACTACTCCCTAAGCTGATACATTATGCAGACAGCAAGGCATAATGTTTAAAAATCTCCTCAACATTATTATAGTAGCTAAAGACCATGCCAAAACTTCCTTCACAGAAGCCTAGGAAATTTAGCATCAGTAAGGAAATTCAATCTGAAAAGTTTGCTCTAACTTGACAGGTTCAATACAATCTAGATGAGGTAAATTATTATTTTTTTAACATAATGAGCCCTTTCTTGAGTGTCATCTTCCTGGTCACACCATATCAAGATAACATTGACTGTTTGAGACTTGTGTCTTTCCCAGCCATAGCCATTAATGGCTTCTTAGCAATTCTGATTTAGAATATCTTTCTTACTTTTCAGTTCTTCACATTGTATTTGGGTGACTGCTGTGCATGCAACTTAAAAAAAGCAATAGTCCATATGGCTTTCAACCACAACTTTGCAGCCTGTTAAGGAATTCACAGAGCAACCCTTGAGTAGCAAGGGTGTGCACATGAAAAGCGATTGAGAGTAGTTAGGAAATAACACAGCCAACACACAGATACACTGAGTTGTGTTTGCTTTCAGGAAATAGTAATAAGGCACAGTCCAATAAACAGTCCAGGTCATACACAGATAAAGCAGTAGATAGTAAAACAATAGTTTAGGGATAATGCAATAACAAAGTCTTCTTACCAGTCGTCATAGTCATACACATTAACAGTTGCAAACAGTAGCAAACACAGCAAACAGCAAAGAGCATCAAAGAGAAAACAAACCATGTTTCTAACTCCCTCTTAAGGACATTGGCTACAGAGCTAACCAATCAGGACACAGTATGATGCAATGCAACAGTCTTAAAGCTATATTGATGGTTTAAATATTGCCAACCTGACAAGTTAGGTAATAATCATTTCCTAACACAGCCTCTTGAAATAACAGTAACAGAGTTGGAAGGAACCTCGGAGGTCATCTAATCCAACCCCCCTGTTCACGCAGTAGACCTATACGAGGGATTCGCAGGTAGCTCTTGCATTGTTGTTTTTTTCAGTTTGAAAGTAATTATCTTGCTTTGGATGCCACAATTGTTTGCTTATTATTTTATCTGTAACCAAAAATGTAGATTTTTATTTCCATTTCTTTAAAAAAGAAGCTTCATTCTTGATGTCATCCAGAAAAATCACAGACAGCCGATGCCTGTTTCTTTGTGTTAGCAAAAATGGAAATGCACTTGTGCTGACATATATATTAGGCAGAGTGAAATTAAGGTCTTATTAACTTCAGGTTTATGCATGCAAAGCTACTTGAAGCTGTCATTTTTCTTTCTTTCAATGATCTCGTTGCAAAAATTTTTGTGTGTGATCTTGACTGGGAAAAAGTCATCTAAGAAAGTGGGTCAAAGTGAATCCCAAGGTTAAACAAGCAAGTTACTAGTTCTATTTAAAGGACCAGGATTTTAAAGTGATCATCTAGAAATGGACAATTATAAATCTTCATTCTCCAGGCTTGTAAAGTGGTCTGAAGAAAGCAGACTTCTGAAATTTGATAATAAAAGGGGGGAAAAAATCAAAGGCTTTTATTTTGACACATGTGGTCACAATTTGCTTCAGTAGGCTGAATATTAATAAAAGGCTTCACTCTTAATTATTTTTCTTATAAAAGCCTATTGACTATAAAAGTGGGATTCTCTTTTGCCTCCAAGAATATATTATCTTGGATGGATGGATGGATGGATGGATGGATGGATGGATGGGTAGATGGATGGATGGATGAATGAATATATGGATCCCACTTGATAAAAAGCGGCCACAAAAGAGACCTAAAACAAGATGGATTGATGACATCAACAAGTATTGCAGGCCCAATTGGCAAAACATGCGGAAGAGGGCCTCATCCCGTAGGGGATAGACAATGGCTAAAATGATGATGACGAAATGATTTCATTTATATATAAACTGGCCAGATGTCCTTCCTAATAACACATTACACACAACACACAATGCAACACACAGCACAAATAATCTTTACCTTTCCTATTTCAGAAAGCTCTTGGAGAAAAATAGTATGAAGGCCAAATTAGATGGCGCACAAGATAGCCATGTTCAGTATCTCTAGTGAAGCATGGTTCATTTGCTGTAGAGCAGGGGTGTCAAACTTGCAGCATCACGTTGTTGTCACATGACATATCATGACTTCCCCCCCCCTTTGCTAAAATAGAGGTGCTAGCGAAGCGAGCATGCACGCGGCAATCGCGAGCAAAGTGCATGCGCGAAGAGAACTGGTGGTAACACCAGTTGGAACACATCACTGAACAGTTAGTAGACTTTATGCAATTGAGACTGGCAAGCAACAAAGCAAACTAAATGGATTTACTCTTCTATGAGCAATATAATAATAGCAAAAATATTGGCTTAAGGTTTCTTCCTAAGACATGCATAATACGCATTTGTTTTCACTTGGCAATCTGTCAGCAAAGCTCAACAAACAAATCAATCAATATGTTTTTTGCATTTGTAAACCAGAAAATTCAACATTAGTACATCTGTAATTTCGTATTTTCGGGAAAACGGGATATTAAAATGGTACTGAGACACTGAACCATTAATTTCTTAGTTAATTCAACTTTCCACCTGTTCTGCTTCTTCATTCCTATGCAGCAAATACTCCATGAAAAACCTCAAGGAGGGAAAATATTAATTGGTGGATTAAATCAAATAGTTCTACTGAAAAGTAAGCATTATAAAGCTATAACTGAGTTGTTGGATCTGCACTTAACAATAGTTATGTGAAAGTATCACCCATTTAAGGTAGACCAGAGTAGGAAACCAAAATTGCAAATGCTAATATTACGTTTATTATAAAGTTGCAGTAACTTTCAAAGGTCAATCCTGAGACATTTTTTCAAATTACATGTCTGCCTTGGACTCAACATTTCTTTTTTTTTTTTCTGACTGTTGTCTTGGTGGTTGCTGTTCTTCCAGGTAATGAAGATTACTCTTATAGCCCATTACTATGTTTTGCACTATCTATGACAAAGCCATAATTAAGGATGAGTTTCAATTGGGAGGGAGCGTTGCCTAGCAACCCCAAGAGTATAACCTGACTTCATTGTGTTGACCTTACTGTCTATTTAAAACTAAGCTTTGGAGTATTTATCATGTGCAAAAATGCTGATGTAATCTTTATGCTTTATTCTAGCAATAAAGCATTTATTTTACCATAGATATCTGTTAGATTTTAATAAAGTCTTATTTTGTTAGTGATGTTGTTTTGAAACTGTCAACACAGAAGTCAGCCCCATAAGGGGGTCTAAGTTATCAATAGGATAAAGAATGTCAATGTTCTGACTGATGAACCCAATCCAAGCAAGCATGGCTGAGACGATCCAATCTCTTAATGCAAAACTTTATTGAGTACATCATTTCGGTACAGATGAGAGAAAAAACAGATCTGGCTAATTCCTGCACAAACCCACATAATTAAAATCTAAATTCTCCCTCCCCTTATTAGTCCAGGTCACATTGTCCAATTGAGACTCATTGTATTGTTATGGGAAAAAGTCTTTGACTTTGGCGAACACCTGCCAAAGTGTCCTTGGTTCTCACGGCTGTCTTCTTGATGTCTGGAGTCTACATTCCATCTCTTCTTTCCCCTCCCCCAGTTCATTGGCAACTGAGAAGCGAGAATGATTGCAGCAGCAAAAGCATACTTTGAAACTTGACAGGAAGTTCAGGCAGAACACACTAGATTTCATTCAAGACAGAAGCTGGATAACTGAGCTTTGGAGTTGCTGGGCTGGAGCCCTTCCTCTGTGTTCAGGTAGACAAACTGAGGGCAATTGTAGGAGATTACTGGCAACTAACCTCCACAACAGCTACCAAGAATTTATAGTTAACCTTTGACTTTTTTCTAACTATTCCTAGATCCTTTACTTTCTGGAAATAAAAGCTTGATATGCTTGTTTGCTCACAATGTATATCTCATTATAGGTGCAAAGTCCAATTTTAAAGCTTTCTTCCTATCTTGTACAGAAATTCCACCCATATGCTAACCATATGCTAGCCAATATGTCTGTCATATAAACTAATACCTACTCCATGGAAGAGGTTGTTTGTATAGTTATCTGGAGTCATGTATTTGATAGATGAAGTAAATAAAGACTATAAGCCAGTCAAAAGAGAGTGGGATATATGAAACTGTGTAGAACACAACCTGCCATATTTTGTTCTGAGCTCAGAAGAAATAAAGGGATTGTTGTCTTCCAAACTTTAAGTTGTACTTTCTCAGCCTGGATGAATAATGCTGAGCCAAATGGATCAGATGGATGAGCCATGGTGGTGCAGTGGTTAGAGCAGTGGCGGGTTGCTACCAGTTCGCACTGGTTCGGGAGGACCGGTAGCAATAAATTGGTGAGAGTCACAGAACCGGTATTAATTGCTGGCTGGCCATGCCCCTGAACCAGTCCCCACTCCACCCAGTCACTTCCTTTTCCTCCTTACCAGCCGGGGCTTGCCTGCCTAAGCTGCCTTCCCACATGGTGCCTGCCCTGCACCCCAACTGAGCTGCCGCCTCCTACCTATAGGTAAGTCGCGCTACCACCCCAGCATGCTGTGCCACCTCCACTGGGCTCACGACCTTACCTTCCCCGCCCCTTACAGGAGTCCCTCCCATGCCCTGTTTTGGCTCCCAGGGGCTGCAGGGAGGCTTGCTAAGGCCAAAATGGGGCATGAGGGGAGTGCCTAGCAAGACTCCCTGCAGCCCCCTGGCAGCAAAAACGGGCTGCGGGGAGGGCAGGCTTCAAGGGAGAAAAAAACAAAGAAATCCTCACTGTTTAGGGAGATCCCCAGGTGCATTGAGCTTGAGTTGAGAGCTTATTGTAAGTCCTGCACTAGCTATCTTTGCTCAGGCTAAACTAATCAATAGTGGAGCTCTAAGAATGCCAGATGATCAATGGGCATGTTCTGAGTTTCAAAACGTCTGGCTTTTCTTCCTCCTACCAAAGACCTTCGGTGGTTCTTCACAGGAAGGGAGAAAGGAGAAAGGGAGGGAGAAAGAAAGAAAGAAAGAAAGAGAGAGAGAGAAGAAAGAAAGAGACAAAGAAAGATAAAGAAAAAGAAAAAGGAAGGGAGATAGAGAGAATGCAGGTATCTCTTAACAGAGGCTTGAATTTGCCTGAAATTAGATCAAGCCCTACATCATTTAACCCAATGTATCAGATTAAATTGTTATTTAATTATTTTTGGTATATATACTACATTCTCTTGTGTAATTTAGTTATAGTGTAAAACTAGTCTATTATGTCTCAAAATACAAGGGAGATCAAAAATCCAATTAGTGCCATGTAAATTCTGGAATCCCCAAAGACCTTTTCCATTGTATTTATTAAACAAATTTATATAGGTACCCAACTCATATACAGTGACTTTATCACTTTTGTGTTCTTTTCATGTAGTTCTCAATGTGTCAATCTCCTTGCTACTCTATTTCCTCCACCAAAATTCTATTATAAATAATATTATCACACATTACAGCTCTAATTTTGTGTATTTGCGCCAGTAATTTTCAGAAAAAGATTTATTCCTCTCTTACATAGTTATTTAGAAGTAGCTTCATATGTCAGTTTACTTTTACCATTAAAAAAATGTTTTGTTGCATTATATGACTGCAAAAGCCTTTTAGCAGTTTCATGTAACAGGAAATAGCCAGTAACAATTTTGAAAGTAGTTGTCATAGCCACAAACACCCCCTCCCCAAAAAGACAGAGAAAGAGAGAGGAAGAGAGAAAGAAAGAGGAAGGAAGGGAGAGAGAGAGAAAAAAAAAACCCTCTGTGCTATTATTTTTAATTGTTCCATTATTTATCATGTGTTAATATTTTACATTGTCCCTACACCTAGAATGATTTTAATGCCTTTCTTTTGCCCAGGGCTACCACATATTTTTCAGGGATTTACATGCATTCAATGTCTATAGTCCAGAGCATAAATATGTGTGTGTTTATTTTGTACATCAGGTTGCATAAATCCATCTTAATATGCTATTCCTGGTATGTGATGTTTTGTATACATACAGAGAAGGAAGCACGCTTGTGATCTTTGACTTTTATGCTTGCTGTCAAACATCAGCCATAATACTAATTACTGTTTTGAAAAATATGCACGAATGGCTATTTTATATGTGAAATTATGACTGAAATATTTCTGAATCTATATTGGTTCTCACTGTCAAGAAGTTTCTCCTTCGTTTTAGGAGAAAAATTAACTTCTCTCTTTGTTCAGTTTCCGTCCATTGCTTTTTGTTTTGCCTTCTGGTGCTTTGGAAAATACATTGCCTATACATTCTTTCTGGCAGACCCTTAAAAACCTGTTGCCTATCACACTCTTGGGCAAAGCATGTGAGCCATTTCCTCCTTTCAGTGGTCCATGAAAGTACATCTATAGTATGTAGATAATAAAGTTGAAAAAAGGTGAACAACATTTTTACAGAACTATAGATACGTTGAGGCTGTGTGTGACAAGGAATGGCTGGGAGGGGAGGGGCCAGGCGAGGGACCCCTTGATGTGAGTGACATTGAGTTGGCCATGCCCACCCAGTCACATGACCATGAAGCCACTCCCACCATCACATGACAAAGCCACACCCACAAAATAAGCCATGCCCACAGGACCGGGAGTAAAAAAATTTAGAACCCATCCCTGGGTTAAAGTGCAGTACTGCAGGCTACTTCTGCTGACTGCCCGGCTGCCTGCAATTTGGCAGTTCAAATGTCACCAGGCTCAAGGTTGACTCAACCTTCCATCCTTCTGAGGTGGGTAAAATTAGAACCCAGATTTCTGGGAGCAATATGCTGACTCTGTAAACCTCTTAGTGCTGTAAACAACTGTGAAGTGGTATATAAGTCTAAGTGCTATTGCTATTGCTATCAAAACTCTAAGTATTTCTTATAGTTTTATGTATCTTCTGAATTATAGTATTTAGAAGATGCCGGGTAAAAATTTTTTAATATTTAATATTATAATTTATATGTTGTTAAACTCATGAATGATGATCTGGTTAATAGTTCTGGAATTTTGATATTAAAATGATTTGTTCCTTCAAAATTTTATAATAGCAGAGGAAGAGATCTTGATTGTAGGCAGGGCTGCTTCAGAACATGGAAAAGATGTCACAAATGCATCGATTTCTTTGAGCAATGTAATTGGGTCTCTTCATGAGACAATTTACATGAAACATATGTAAAATTTATATTAACATATGTAAAAAGATTGGGTATTGTAGACTGTACAATTAGAATTTGTCAAACATGTCAGTTTTCATTTCTCTGTTTCCATTTTTCCCATCTTAAGTTTATAGATTTTTTTCATAAATGTTATATTTTTGATTCTAAGTTTGCCAGTAAGTTTCCAAATACAAACCTTTTTTTTTTCCACTAATGTGCACATATTTTAGAATCACAGTTTGGTTCATTTCAGGTTTCTTTATTTAATATTCCTACAACCCCAGCCAAAACCATATTCTTTCTTTTTATATGATTGTTTGCCACAAATCAACATTTTGAGTAGGAGAGCTATTCATTCTAAATAGCTGCACTGGCAATGTGAAACATCACTGTACTTTGAAGAGTTTAGTGACATTTTTTGATTTTTTCCAAAGAAAAGTTTAAAAGTTTAAAAATTCATTCTGAGCTCACCTGTTTGTTTTTCACTCTTGCTTGTTGAATAAAGGAACAGGGGCGGAGGAGAAACCTTCACATAGCTGCAAGCTTTTTCTATCTATGAAAGTCTCAGGTTTTGATTCCCATCCCAGAGTCCAGTGGTGGGATTCAAATTTTTTTACTACCGGTTCTGTGGGCATGGCTTGGTGGGCGTGGCATGGCTTGGTGGGCGTAGCAGGGGAAGGACTGTAAAATCTCCATTCCCACCCCCCTGCAGGGGGAAGGTTACTGCAAAATCCCCATTTCCTCCCGATCAGCTGGGACTCAGGAGGCAGAGAATAGATGGGGGCAGGGCCAGTCAGAGGTGGTTTTTACCGGTTCTCTGAACTACTCAAAATTTCTGCTACCAGTTCTCCAGAACTGGTTAGAACCTACTGAATACCACCTCTGCCAGAGTTATGTGCCATTTGGTCAAGATCAGGTCTTCCAGTCTCATAATAGCACTGGAGCCATGAAACCAAGGTGCTAGCTTTTAATAAAAACCCTAGTACTAGCTTTAAGCTGGGAGCTTCTGCACAGAACCTAGCACTGGCCACCTTTTGAAATATCTCAGCTGTCATTATTAAAGAGCTATTGACCACTTGTAAGGGATTCGGGTACCATTTTGCTTGGTGTGTATGCTTCTTATATTTTTCTTTTAAATCTGCTTGCTTAAGTTAATAATCAAGCATAAAAACTCTTTATTCACTAGTGTGCTTATAGTTTTCATAAGGGTCCAAAAGAACTAACTGTCTGGGCACCTGAACACTGCCCTGACATTTTGGCAAAACAATAGCTTGGAAATGCTGCTTTAGCATGAGGTAGCATTGTTTTGGAGACACAGTGGCTGAAGAAATGACATGACTTATAAAAGAAGGTAGCAAGAAAGTCAAGCCCCAGGAAAAAAAAGTACCACAAAAAACTCCAGGGTGGGGGTGGGGGACTCTGGAGAAGCTCAGTCTACAGACAGAAAGTCTGGGCATAAGGCTTACAATGTAACACGCTTAACCCAGAGGCAGTTTCTGAAAACACTTAAAGCAGCAGGGCAATTAAGATCAGGATTAGGCTAGAAATACAGGCATACCAGAATGTTTCCTTCCTGCCTCCCTTGCAGGATTAGCCCTGTAAAGTGGGAAAAGATTTCTTCCAACAATTGTTTTTTCCGAACTGCTCAGAAAATTAACATCCGGTTCGGGAGAACCGGTGCAAACCAGTAGCAGCCCACCTCCGGCAATCTCTCTCTAAGCTGAATTAATTAATTTTGAATCATAGTGACTCCAAAATGAGGCTGGAACAGACCAGTTTGGTTCAGAAGAAAGGATACATGCTCAGGCTGTTCTAACCCAGGTTAATGTAAATTCCATTTGAGGTCTGAAGGGTTTAAGAGTTGATATTTTAGGACACATTTACTAAGAATTAAATGACAGCATGTTCAATGGGGCTGACTGCCTAGCAACTGTATATAGAGCAGCAGTGTCATTACCCACAAGGATAGAAGCTTAGGTTTCACCATAGTATTTTTTTCTCTTGCTTGAGACTAACTTTGCCCAATTGAGTTTAGTGAAAATTTGTCAAGATTGGCATTTGCTGGGTTGTGCCTAGTTCATATTTAATTAACTTAAGATTGTTTAAAATAAAAGGCTTCCGACTCCTTCAATTTCAAATTTAAAAGGATATTAAGCATTCTACAATTTTGTGTACTTTGGTGGAACTGTCACCTGGTATAAATATTTAAATAACCCCTTTACAATTTGTAGAGCAATAGGAAACAATTTATTTCTATTCTCAATTATTCTGAAGTTCAGAAATTAACACTGGAAGTTTTCAGCTTGCAAGTAAGTTACTATAACAATAGAGATTTTAAAGCCCCATGGAAAAATATGTTGGAAATTGCCTGTTCAAAGAAATTTATGATTTTATTATAGCTGCATATTGACTATTCCTGCAATATCCTGAAGGCAGAACGAAACAGTTTATTTATTCAAACTGCAAATGAAATTGGGCAAGAAAAGTAATTAGCAAGCAACAAAAAATAATGGAAAAGCACCATAAAAGCAGCTTGGAATTTATGTAAGTTGTCAGATTGTTAGAAAAGAACAGCTTAAAATTTAAAAGATCAACTTTTTTATATGCATACCAACTGCATACAGCATATATAGATTTATCCCAAAGTTCACTCAAAGAAAAATTCTACATCCTTGTTGAGGCAAAGATCCTGTTTCAACGTTGGGAGTACAAAGATCAGTTGTACTCCTGCACAATGAGATTCCCATGTACATTTGATCTGTCCCAATGCTTCATTTAATATTTGAGGTATCCCATATTCTCTTCTGATTGGATGGGGTGGACCAGCTCTGTGTGTATCAAGGGTGTATCACATGGGTACGTATGAGATGGGAACTGCCGGAGTGGAAGAGCACAGCAGGCAAATGAAAATATGATAGCAATCATGGAATTTATGTAATTATATCATTGTTTCAACATCAGTATTGTTTGCTGCAGATACCATTGGCATGAATATATTTCTGGGTGCATGAAGTTTTTCTATGGGAGAAATATGACACTCTGTGTGTGTGTGATGTGTGTGTGCGCGCGTGTGTGTGCCCTGTTTTCCCCAAAATAAGACCTATCCCCAAAATAAGTCCTAGCATGTTTTTACCCGTGCACCTAATATAAATCCTACCCCCCAAATAAGCCCCACTTCAGAGCCTGCACAGAAGGCCAGCTACCCATTCTGTCTGGTTGCTCATGATGCCATGGCCATGAGGCAAGGCGGGGTGGTGGTGAAGCTGCCTCACACACCCAACATTGACTTACCTCAGGGCCCTGCAGCCAGGCCATCCATGCCCCGACACCTGCCTCGCAGTGGCAGCACCAGCAGGAGGCAGCAGGAGACCACGTGGCAGCTGGCCCACCTCTTCTGCTTGCTCGTGGCCACAACAGAGC
Source organism: Pantherophis guttatus (assembly GCF_059756535.1). Classification (NCBI taxonomy): domain Eukaryota; kingdom Metazoa; phylum Chordata; class Lepidosauria; order Squamata; family Colubridae; genus Pantherophis; species Pantherophis guttatus. The sequence continues at coordinate 89,416,802 of NC_142065.1, forward strand.
AGGAGGCTAAGTAGTGTGGTGGTGCTGCAGCCACAAGGTGAGGCAGGTGTCAGGGCAGATGTCGGGGCATGGGTGGCATAGCTGAGGGGACCCTGAGGTAAGCCAGAACAGGGTGCATAGGGCAGCTCCACCCCCTGCCTCTCAGTGGCAGCCCTGGCATGCCATGCAACTTCCTGTCCTGCTGCAAGCAAGCAGAAGTGGGCCTCCCATACATGGGGGAAAAAATAAGATATCCCCCAAAATAAGCCCTAGTGCTTATTTTGGAGCCCCCCAAAAAATAAGACTTCTTGAAGTAACAGTAACAGAGTTGGAAGGGACCTTGGACCCCCTGCTGGTCTTATTTTTGGGGAAACACTGGTATTTTAAACACTCTTATCACTCTTATTGTTCTTTCATACGCGTTATCAGAGATGTTTTCAAAGTCTTATTGGGGCTGATAAGAAGATCATGGCAAGTCAACATTATCTTATCTGGACTTGTAGTTCTCAATGTCCAGAGCAACCAATTGGTCACTTATTAGTAAAGTTACTTCCAAGGACTTCCTTCACCAAACTATTATGTTTTGATTAAAGACATAATAAAGGTTTACCTACCAACCTATCATGCTCACATCTCTTCTGCTTCTATTTTCACCCAATAGTTGACATGTTTCACAAACACAGTTATTAGCATACTTTTAAATCATAGCCATCAGAGTATTTATGGCAACCATGGTACTGAAGTCACATAAAGGTAATGATCCATACAACCAGATGTAACCATACCCATATAGCCATATCAATACCAAGAGCATTGGCTATCTGCTCATATCAGGCATATTTTCATGAGGTTCAAAATGCAGGCAGTATCCTGACTGAAATCTAGCCATCTTAGCCATCAGAGTTATTTTTTTATGAGTGCCTTACCTTTAAAGGCAATAGTGTTAGGATAACAACTATAACAAATAGTGTTAAACCATTGTCATATTTCTTTTCTGCATTCTTCAGAATGCCCTGATCCCTTTCTTTTTTAAATGCACATATTTGCCATTCTAAATATTTTCAAATGGGTCTTTTAAATAATGGTTTTAAAAGTATTTGGGACCAAGAATTTTAAAAATAGTTGTGGGTGTCTCCGGCAGTTCTCTTTTTGTATAAATACCTTGTTCTTATGGAGAAAATGATGATTATTAATATTCTAATGAGTTAGCCTTCACTACTGCTCAAAATGTAAGCAGATAGCCTGTGTTTTCTGAACAAAAGGGTCAAATCCTATACTTATTTCATTCATGCATTCATAAATCTTGGTATTCATTCACTTTGTACTACCAGTCTAATATATTATTTGTCCATACTTCTGTCCAAATTTGTAGTTGTATATGTCTTAATGATATGTATATCCAAATCTACTTTCCATCTTATTTTTCTGAACTGAATAGAAAAATGAAAAATTTAAGAACTGCAGGATTGATTTCCAACACAAGATCCCTATATCTTTTAAACACGGTAATTGAAATAATTTACCTTTTTCTTACTCCTCCTCATTTTAGCACAGTGCCAATTTGATTAGGATGAAAACTAAATAAAAAAATCATATTCTACCTATTGATTTTTATTTTTTTTTTGTACAGTTAGGACCATTTTTTAACAAGTAAGATCAATAGCGTTTGGGGCAAATATTTGGATGCTTTCAGTTTATCCCTGAGCTCTTTCCTTGATGGTTTTATTTTTCATTTTGGTAGAGGAGTAACTCAACAAAGGAAAAAATGCAAGGCAAAGAGCAATTAACTAAAGAAACATCACCTTCTGTAATAGATAATGACTTTACCTCTATTGGTTTCTGTGGAATATATATGGGTCCAGAGCTAGACAACCTAGTACACTATGCACAATCAATTTTAAGGTGGTTAAATGTGTCTAATAGCCAGAATGATAAAATCAGTCATGAGTGCTTCAATAGTTATCATAAAGAAAGAAGCAGAGGAATCCGTTTATCTAACAAATAGAAGTACTGGATAATCCATTTAGAAGAGTAAAGGGAAACTTGTGGGGAAAAAAAAGTTGCAAATGAATATAAAAGACATAAAAATGGCTTAAATATCAATTGGAAATGATTTTCCGACTAAACATGGTGTTTCAAAAGATCAAACAACTGCTGAAAGAGAAGCCATGACTGAAGATGAATGAATCATGAGACCCGTTTTACAGAGAGGGGGCTGCAACCTTTTACTGGTTTGTTTAGATTTTGTAAAAATCCTGTCTTTTTTATTTTCATAAATAACTCAAGGTAGTAAACCAGGGGTGAAATCCAGCAGGTTCTGACAGGTTCTGGAGAACCGGTAGTGGAAATTTTGAGCAGTTTGGAGAATAAGCAAATACCACCTCTGGCTGACCCCAGAGTGGGGTGGAAATGGAGATTTTGCAATATCCTTCCCCTGGAATGGGGTGAAAATGGAGATTTTGCAGTATTCTTCTCCTGCCATGCCCACTAAGCCACACCACGCCCACCAAGCCACACCCACAGAACCGGTTGTAAAAAAATTTGGATTTCACCACTGCAGCAAACATAGGTAATACTCCCTCTCCTCCTATTTTTCCCACAACAACCTTATGAGATGGGTTGGACTGAGAGACAGTGACTAGTCCAAAGTCATCCAGCCAATGTTCATGCCTAAGGAAGGATGAGAATTCACAGTTTCCTGCTTCCTAGGCCATCACTGCTTTCTTAACCACTACACCAAAGTAGTTCATTACTACTACTATACCTTTCTACTACTACTACTAGATGGTGGTCACATGTTACTTTTTGAGCACGGAAAGGTTGCTCTGGGTAGCTAGTATTTTGAAGGGGCCTGAAAAAAAAACCACATCCATCAAGATAGAAGACACAACAACTTGAAGATAACATTCTCTCCTTGCTACATGAAACCTTTTACAGATGTGAAAGAAAATTATTTCAATGACAAACTTTTGAATGATGAAGGCAGCCGAGATGCAGCCCCAGGGAGATCAGAAAAGAGCATGTAGTTTTAAAAGGAGATATTTGTCACCTTGAAACATTTGGGTTTACTTCATTTTCATTGGCAGATTCCACAGAAGTATTTGCTCTCATGTTTGTTGGCACTGACCTAATCATCCCAGAGAAAAAAAAATGTAAGTACTACAGTAAATCTTCATTGTACTTCATTGATGACTAGAGCAGGGAATGTCCATTATGAAAAATGTCTGGTAAATTCTAGAGAATATTGTCAGATCTCAGAGATTTGCGCCATCCACATGATGACATCATCACATAAATGGTACAAACTATACTGTTTGTATCATCTGATGTAATTTGCATCATAATGGAAAGGACAGAAGTGACATACTTTCTGTTGTATCAGGTCTGGTAAATGGAAGTTTCATGATATCCAATAGGAAGGTGACAGTTTTCCTTCCAAATAATTTACCCCTGAATCCTGAAGGGAGGAAGATCAACTTATTGTCAGGGTTCCAAGTAACACCCCCAATGAAAGAAGACTTCTAGGCTTGTAGTTCCTCAAAGTTCCATTTTATTAGAGATGTCATATTGGCACATCTGGGAAAACCCGAATCTGAAAGCTTCCAGGTTTTCCCCACCCATAGAAAAGTCCAAATCCCTGCCCAGCACCCACAAGTCCATCACATGGCCCAATCAATGCACCGTCTCTACTGGAGATGCCTCCCCATTACACCCCTCCAGGTGCAGGGCAAGATATCCTTGGCTCTCAGAGAAAGGAATGACTATATACCTCCCCTGCTCCCGTGGTGGTATTCTGCCAGTACTAATTGATTTGGGTGAACCGGTAGTGGCAGTGGCGAGAGGCTCCCACCCAGATGTCATCACTCTTGCTCTGAGCATGCGCAGAAGGCACGTGCACACTCACATTTGCGAACCGGTAGTGAAGGTAAGTGAATGCCACCACTGCCCTACTCCATACATTCCCCCCTCCCAGTTTCCCACAGTACTAAATGTGGAAGGCTTGAAGATCCAATGCAAAGATGGCTTCCAGGCCTGACACTTATATTTGTCAAGAATGCATACTTGCTGTTGAGAACAAGAACATGGGTTAGAAGTGCAAGCGACTGTATATATCCTTGCCAAAAACATGGATTAATGTGAAAGCTAGCTACTCAGAAGCAAGGAATTGGACTTTTTCCTAATTGGCTGAATATAATACCTGTTTTCTGGAATGCTGATGATACCTTATTTTGGAAAATCTGACAAGGCTGTTTTTTCTTGTATGTTATCTCTTGCCTTTTTTTCCAAGTGTTTTTCAGTTCCTTTTTAATTCTCTATCCAGCAAAGCAACCCTTTTCCTATTACTTAAAACCCAAAGTGGTTAATATCGTTGCTGTTGTTATTTGTGCCGGAAGGAGTAGGGTATGTTTTGGGTTTTTTTGTTTTTTTGTTTTTTTAGGGTGTTATTTTATTGTGCTGTGTGGGAGGATGGTTTGTATGTGAAAGACACTAGTGTCTCTCACACACATCTTAGGAATTGATTGAGGATCAATTAATTGTGGAAATGGACACTTGATTTTTAGGCAATTTATTTTCATTTACTGATTCATTTATTTATGTGAAACAGAGCAGGGAAAAGCTAGAGTTTTATATTTTTTTACCTTGGCTTAGCAATATGTAGGATATTTTATTATGTTTTTTCCCCTTGTCTTTCCTTTATTTTGGGAGGGGAAGCAAAAAGTAGTCGATTAATTTGTTATGATAATAGGGCCACAGCATGTTTCCTAATTGACTAAAGTTAAATAAATGCAACATTTCCTACACAATATTGCAACAAAACTTAACATTAGCATTTGAAACAACTGGGGAACAATAATAGGGCTGGTATGCATCCTTCTATGCATTATTTATTTTGATGGCTTTTCAGACAATAATGCTAAGTAACACTTTTGCAAGTCAAATCAATTTATTTATTGATCTGTTGTCTACAATCTATTTCTACCTACCTATTGTAGAATAAAATGTAGAAGTCCAAGTCAGGTATATGGTAAGATTGGTAATTATTCTCCCACTTTATAAGTAAAGCAACAAAAGTCATTTCTGCTTGTGTGGGAAACTATATTGGACTTAAATGGCAGTGCCCATTTTCCTGAAATAAAAAATCTTCACCTATGGCTATTTTCTCTCAGTGACACGCTAGGAAGGGGATATACTGTAATTTAACTCTCTTCCCCATCACAGCAGTACATTCTGATTACGCCCTATTTTACATTTCACATCACTATTCTTGAATGCTTCTGCAGTGGATCTGAGCCTTCCCTGGATGCAAGTTTGAAGGAGGAGGAAGAGCATGAGTCAAGAGGATTGGGGATTAGTGGGCTTGAGCCTGATGGAGCAGCCACAGCTGATTGAACAAGCAATAGGCTGATCCAGGGGTGAAATTCACTTACCTTCCCTACTGGTTGGCAAATATGCACGCACCGTCATCTGCGCATGCACAGAGGCTTAAAATGTTGCAAAAAACAACGTCATGATGTCTGTGCGGGTGGGTGGAGCCTCCCACAGCCGCTGCTACTGGTTTGCCCGAGCCGGATAGAACTGGCTAAATTTCACCCCTGGGTTGATTCCAAGTGGAGAAAACCACAGCTGCAGTGAGTTGTTCAGGAGGCTCCAGGCTAGGATTGAGAGCAGCTGCCAGCAGTTAGTAATGAGGGAGGAGATGGAATCTACACCACCTTGATCCGAGGATGCACAGTTTGGAGAGGAGACAAACACAATGCTGGTAGCCTGACTACTTGCAAGGAAGCAGTTTTGCCCCCTGTGAAGGGCTGCACCAGGGTTGCCTATTTAATCCTGCTCTGAGGAACTGAGCATCGCTGGGATGTGTCGAGTTTCCAGCTGTGTGTTTTTGCATATTTTAACCTGTGACTTCCTGCTTTGACTTTTGGATTGCTCTCTTGGATTTAGATTGTGCCTTTTGGACTGGACTTGCCTAGTCCTCTTGTTGTGCCAGGTTTTTGGGACCAGACCAGTGGTGGGTTGCACCCGATTCAGACCGGTTCTGTATAACCGGTAGTAAAACCAGCGGAAGACTCCGCCCACTGACCCTGACATCATCAGAAGTGATCTGCGCATGTGCAGAAGCTTCTGTACATGCACAGAAGCAAGGCATGTGCATGAGGAAGCAAGCATGCACGTGTGATCCCATTGCAAACTGGTAGTAAAAGTAAATAGAACCCACCCCTGGACCAGATCTGTTCAAGGTGTATGCCACCTGAAGACCTGTTGGGGGTCTTGAATAAAGAATTTAGAATTCTTCATGGTGTGTGTGTACGTGTGGGAGCAGGGCAGCACAACTTCCCATGAAATCATTCAAGTTCCATTGGCAAGAAAAATCCTCTTACTGTCTATAAATCTTATACTATCTCCATCTGGAAATCTCAGAACTGCAGGATTTAAAATGTAATGATCAATTAACATTTAATCAATCAGTTCAGCTCCCCTGGGTCAATCAGTGGAACACCCACCATTTTATTTGTGGTTCTTATGCATGAAAACACCATTTTGGCAATCATTTTGATTTTAATAGGCCAATATCATAGAATCATGTAATTGGAAGAGACAGTTTGGCTTTCAAATTCAACGCCGCATTTTGTGCAGTAAACCACATTAAAGCATCCATTACATCTGCTGATTCAGCCTTTCTTTGAGCTCATTCAGGGAAAGGAAGCTCTTCCTGGGTAATTGGGACCATTGTTGAATAGTATTCTTCCTATTAGAACATTTCCTAACAATTCACTGGAATTTGTTCCATAACATCTTTTGGAGGAAAGAGAAAGTTATGCCCTTTTTCTGTGACATTCTTTCAGATACTTTAAAATTATGATTGTATCTGTCCTCTTCTTGGGCAGAAATAGCCCAAGGTCTGTTTCTGTCTCTATTCCTCTGATTATGTTTACTGATCATTGAACTCCTTATAGTTTTCTGAATCCTTATTAAAGCGTGGTATCTAGAACTGGATAGAATGCTTGATGGACTATGCAGAATAAAATGGGACATTTTATGGATAAAGCCTAACTTGGAATTGCCCTTCTTAGCAGCAAGTTAAGGCTATTGACTCATATTCAATTTACAACTATGTCAGCCTATTTCTCACAATTACCTAGCGAAACATTTATCTTCTTGTTGGAAAAAACCTGACCCAAAATAGGAACTGAGGTTTTTTTCCCCCTCTGTCTCCTTTTTATTACTTGTTAACGTTTTGCTATCCCCACTGATCTGGTCCTGAATGATGAACTGGTTCTCGTTTTTGAACATAATTGAAGTAGCTCTTTCCATTCTTAGCATCCTTTGTCACCTTGGCTTTGAGCTTTAATGTTTCTGATTCTGTGTGTAATATATAATTATAGATAATCTCTGTGTCACTCCCTCTTTCCCCTTTCTGTGCTTTTTTTTTTTATTGTTTATAGATCTTCACAAAATTTCTTTACATTTTTTCCTCTTGCTATCTTCCTTTTCATACTATTACGAACTATTCCTCATTGGAATAGTTTGCAATTATCCCTTTAGTATCTTTTCAAAGAGGAACTCTCACCATCATGAGCTACATTTTCCACTGACTCTACTTCTACAGAGCCCCACTTACTGTTCTCAGGTTATTAAAATCATTTTTTGAAGTTGAAGATACATGTTAGACTACCATTAATAGCAATAGCACTTAGACTTATATACCGCTTCACAGTGCTTTACAGCCTTCTCTAAGCAGTTTACAGAGTCAGCATATTGCCCCCAACAATCTGGATATAAATTGTGGAAAGGAAACTAGGTACCTGTTTATGTTAAATGTAAATAAAATATTTAGATTAAGAGAATATATATATATGATATGCTAGAACTATATGTATAAGAGATAGATTAAGATAAGAAAGAGAAAATGTATAAATATAGATTACTGATGCGAAGATGTTGAAAAGAAGATGTAAATATCTATTTTTGTTTGTTTTTGTTTGTTTGTAGGTTTGTTGGTTTGTTTGTATTAAAAAAAAGTTCATTAAAAATATTTTTTAAAAAAACAATCTGGGTCCTTATTTTACCCACCTCAGAAGGATGGAAAGCTGAGTCAACCTTGAGCAGCTGAGATTCAAATGGCTGAACTGCTGGCAATTGGCAGTCAGCAGAATTAGCCTGCAATACTGCACTCTAACCAGTGCGCCACCACTAATTTCTAGGTAAGTTCACATCAAGAACTCCAGGAATATGTAGTTCATATTCTTGCTGCCTCCTCTTCCTTTTCTTCCTCATCTTTTGATGGTGATGAATGGGAATGTGTGTATAAGTCTTCTTTTTATGCACATTGTCCTTGGGGTACCTCATAAATCCCATGGTGTATGTAATTTTCATCTATGCCAGTTACATCTAATTCCACATCTGTGGTCCAGTATGTCTTCCTCAGTGACGTATTTCTAGTGGCATCTAATCTCTTATCTTCAAGCCTGGGTCAAAACTCAATATATCAAAAACAAAATGTCTCATTTTCCTCTCAAATCCTCCTCCCGTTGTCAAACACTCCTGATGAGAGGAAAAGATCACCAATCACCCTCTTGAACTGACACAAAATCTTTTATTTTTTTTATATCCTCTCTCTCTCTCTCTCCATTGTTCCCCATATTGAGTCATGTCACTTCTCCTTTACAACATTATAAAAATATGTTCCTTCCTCTCTAGCTCTTCAATGAAAGTTCTCATTCATGCCCTTGTCATCACTCACTTTTTCTGCTGTAGCCTTCTACTGTCTCACTTCATACTGTTAACTTTTCTCTACTGCTTGGCTGTCAACACTATTCTTCTCTTCTTTCTGATCACATATTGTCCCTCTGTAAATGCAAGGGCTGCCGTTTTATCTTATCGTATCTCTGTCCTTCATGTTTATATTGCTTCATCCTCCCCAGGGGTCATTTCTTTCAACCAACTCTACTTTAGCCTCCTGAAATGAATGTATTTTACCTCTATTACTTCTGCCCTTAAAGTTCACTTGTTCTGTGAAGTCTTTTATTCAACTGCATAAGGTTCATTTCCACTCCAATTGATGCATATCTCAGACAGTTTGTAATTATAAACTTTTCTACATAATGGTAGGTGGAAAGGGAAAACAAAATGCCCACAACTAAATATAATAGATTGAAAGACACAAGTTGGATTAGAAAATGGGAAAGAAATGGCCCAAGTGAATGCTCAGGGCTGGGAAGGGAGAAGGGAAAGAAAGAAACTCATTAAGATAAAATTAAAACCAGTGGGGAAAGAATAGCCTGAATAAAATAGATTTAATCACAGAGCTGATTGAGATGTCCATGAAAGCTCATAATGAGAGGCAATAAGATTTATAAGTAAATTAGGTATAATAAAAAGGTGTTAATTTTTAATGAGATGAGTTCTTCTTGTTAATGACTGAAAAGAAAGTCAGACATTTAAAGTTTTTTTTTTCATTTTTTTTTCTAAAAAGAACTGAATTTGGCTGCCAGTATACTGTATATCAATTCCCTTAACACCTTTATTGCCATCTCAGGAAACTGCAAAATGTTTGTTTTTTTGTTTTTAATTGAATGCTTGCATATCTACTGATAGCTTTATAAGGAATTTGTGAGCTATGAGCTATTGGATACAATTTTCAATTTCTACCTCATGGTATATACATGGCAGAAATTCCTTTTGTTTTGATTGCTTGTTTATTCATGTCAGTTAGCTTCATCTACCCCATATTACAGTAATGAAATTTCAACTGACCTTGTGAACATCTCATAGCTTCTCATAATGCTGAGGGAAGGAGTGAGTGAGAAAAAAAATCTATTTTTTCTCAGAGATCGCAGTTTGGGTCTTAGCTCAATTAATCTGGAGAGAGACCACACATCCAGGGGAGCAATGGACTACTGGATGATGCTAGAGTTAGTCTTAAGAAAATACTGTCCAGGGATCATGCAACAATTACAAAAGGAATGGGAGAATATTCTTCTTCTTCTTCTTCTTCTTCTTCTTCTTCTTCTTCTTCTTCTTCTTCTTCTTCTTCTTCTTCTTCTTCTTCTTCTTCTTCTTCTTCTTCTTCTTCTTCTTCTTCTTCTTCTTCTTCTTCTTCTTCTTCTTCTTCTTCTTCTTCTTCTTCTTCTTCTTCTTCTTCTTCTTCTGCCATGTCCAGGGGTGAAATGCTCCCAGTTCGGACCGGATCGCCTGATCCTGTAGCAATGGAGGTGGGTGGTTCGGAGAACCAGTAGCAAAAATCCCTGCCCCCCCCCCCATACCCAGCTGAGCCACACAATCATCAGAGGCTTTTTTTTTTTTTACTTTTAAAAGCATTTTTTCTACAACCTCTTTGGCCAAAAAAATACTTTTAAAAGTAAAAAAAAAAAAGCCTCTGATGATCGCGCGACTCATCTGGGATCCTCAAAGGCTTTTAAAAGCATTTTTTTCTACAACCTCTGAAGAGGTTGTAGAAAAAATGCTTTTAAATGCCTCTGAGGATCCCAGCTGAGTTGCCTGATCAGCAAAGGCTTTTTTTCTTTTAAATGCCTCTGACGATCCAAGCTGAGTTGCCTGATCGTCAGAGGCATTTTTTAAAAAAAAGCCTCTGCCGATCGGGCAACTCAGCTGGGATCGTCAGAGCCTTTTGAAAGCATTTTTTTACAACCTCTTCGCTGAAGAGATTGTAGAAAAAATGGCTTTAAAAGTAAAAATAAAAATTGGCCACGCCCACCCAGTCACATTACTCCCCCCCACCAAGCCACGCCCACAGAACCGGGTGTTAGATTTCACCACTGGCCATGTCCATCATCAGACATTGGCGATCATGTTGGCAATCATATTTTTGTCAACAGCCATATGAAAAAGTGCTGCTGAGTTTTGTCCAAACCAGTCCCTTAGGTTTTGAAGCCAAGATGTTCTTCTTCTGCCTGGGTCTCATTTGCCTTCAATTTTTCCCTGGAGGATTAAGTGAAGGATGCTGTATTTTTCTGGGTGTTGCATCACATGTCCAAAATACTCTAACTTTCACTTTTTAATGGCTTTGATTATTTCCCTTTGCTTTCCCAGGTGGCTTATCACCTCCTCATTTGTGATTTTGTTAACCCAGTTTATATGTAACAGCCGTCTGTAAATCCACATTTCAAATGCAAAATATTATTTCAAAAGTTTCTTCAAGTGGTTTTCTGTCAGAGACCAACTCTCCACTCCGTAGAGCAGGATAGAAAAGATGTAACATCTGACAAGCCTCATTTTCAGTCTTAGGCTTGTGTCGTGACTGCAGAAGATCTTTTTCATTTTGGAGAACGCTGTTCGAGCTTTCTCCATCCTTGTCTTTACTTCACTGATCATGTCCCAGCAGGGAGAATATTACAAATCCAAATACAAGAAAGTAAGCATATTTTCAGGAATTAAGAAATTTGATGTAGAGGATAGAAAAAAAAAATCCTCATTGAATTTACCAGTATTCATTCAGTACCATATGTTCAAAAAAGGTTGAAGAGAGTTATGGAGCTTTCTTTTTGGTTCTAATATGGCTAGTAGCCTGGCTACTTCACCCTCCATATGGTTCAGGGATGTCAGAAGGAACTTTATAGATGGGCAATCTTAAAAGTTTTCCATGAAATAAATACACTGCTGCAATTGGGGGCCTTCTTCACGTTGAGTTCTATCCACCTAGATGAGCAAATAAAGGCTGACGCTTTCAACTTATCTTGAATATGGATGAAGAAGCTAGTTGCATTAGCAGAAAAAGTTTGACAGAAAGCTCTTGAAGTCTCATGCTTTCTTGCATTATTTCAGTATATTAGATTTATTTATTTGATTTATTCTGCTTCCAGTTTTTGGGAGTTCAAAGCAGTGGACATACCAAATGCTGCCACCTCTTATTCCCTCCTTCCGCTCAACAACAACCTTTAAGGCAGTGGTGAAATCCAAATTTTTTTACTACCGGTTCTGTGGGTGTGGCTTGGTGGGCATGGCTTAATGGACGTGGCAGGGGAAGGATACTGCAAAATCCCCATTCCCTCTCCACTCCAGGGGAAGGATACTGCAAAATCTCCATTCCCACCCCACTCCAGGGGAAGGATATTACAAAATCTCCATTCCCACCCCACTCTGGGACCAGCCAGAGGTGGCATTTGCCGGTTCTCTGAACAACTCAAAATTTCCACTACAGGTTCTCCAGAACCTGTCAGAACCTGCTGGATTTCACCCTTGCTTTAAGGTGAATTGGGCTGAGAGAAAGAGACAGAGCACCAAACTACATTCAACTTGGCCAATAAAAAATTCTATTCTATTCTATTCTATTCTATTCTATTCTATTCTATTCTATTCTATTCTATTCTATTCTATTCTATTCTATTCTATTCTATTCTATTGTTCTGTTCCCTTCCCTTCCGTTCCCTTCCATTCCATTCCATTCCATTCCATTCCCTTCCATTCCATTCCATTCCATTCCATTCCATTCCATTCCATTCAGTTGGTTGACAAACTTCTTACAGCATATAAGACCATGAAGTGTACCATGTCACTGAAGATTTGTTTTCTGCATTCATCCTTGGACATCTTTCCCGAAAATCTAGAGGCAGTCAGTGACAAACGTGTGAAAGTTTTCATTAGGACATTGCCACTATGGAAAAATGGCATCTCAGGGCAACTGGAACCCATCAGTTGCTGGCTAACTATTGTTGGACCCTGCAGCAAGATGCATCAGACACTTAGCACAAATAAAAATCAGCAGGAAAAAAAAAGTTTTAGCTCCTTTGAACTCATGCAGCATGTCAAAAACATTATGTGATTAAATACATTAGTCATTAAATGTTACTTTCATATTTTTCAAATTTCCTCAGTGATTCTGAAACTATATTTGTGTTTGGTTCATAATCACCAAAACCTTTTCAGGAAGCATTTTTTTTTTTTAAAGAAATGGTTGTTCAGGGATATGCAGCAATAGAAAAGTCTGTCACTACTGGTTTTTATCCTTTGCTAGATTTGAAATCTACTTGGTTCCTTTTCAGGATTAAGTCAAGGTGACTTTCGACACAACACTTTGCAAAGAGCCATGGCAATCAAACCCAGTGATGCAAAGCAGAACTTTTCTCTTTTCCCTTGTTCTCTACAGTAAATAGTATTGGCCTCTATGTATTCATGGTATTGATCGTTTTTAATGATATGCACAGAAAAGTAATTCCCAAATGTTTAGGCTGTCACTGTGACTAATCTCCCCTGCCCCCCATCTGGATATCACACCTTGAGAAACAGCTGTGTCAATGATGCTTTCCATTAAAGTGTCCTGCCGATGTCAAGAGAAACACATTAATGGCTAAAGAAACCTTATAAATGGCCAGTGTGCCATTTTAATGCTAAATAAAAGCAATAATCAATAGCAGGGGTAGCTGCAGGATATAAATTTGCCTTGTTTTTTAAATAATTTCCTGCAGTCACGTAAGATGAAAGTGCTGACTTTAATTCTCCTCTTCCCAAACTTTTCCAATAAAAACTTGTTTATAGTCTGCCTGTTTTATTTATTCACTTATTTATTTAGCAGAGCGCATGAGGCTCTTCTTACTTATGGAACATATTTAAAATAGTTCAATGATTTCAGTTATAAATAATAGTTATGGCTACAGGAGGAATTTGATATTAGTAATTAGTGAAAAAGTATTATACCACCGTGATAAAGTGTAATGATACTGGGGAAATTCACTTTCTGCTGAAGAATTTTTATTGAATGTTAAATCAGCATCATAACCTGTTTAACTGTGAGTTCAGTATTTACTATAGAAATAAAGTCTCTATCTTTTGAAAGGTGACCGGTGATTTTATTATAGGAAACTTCTTAATATATTTACTATGTGTATTGATCTACTCAAACTGCAGAGAATCTGTTTTAGTCCTCATTTTGAAAAAGAGACAAGCAGTGCTATAGTCATTATTTGCACATATCCACAGAAAAGATAACTGGGAAAAAAAACCTGAGCCCTGGGGATATCAAAAATGAGGAGTCCATGTGAAAGCTGACTCTTAATTCAAATTCTCTCCCAGAAATACTCTTGAACACATGCATTCAGGTCAGTGGTGGAATTCAATTTTTTTTACTACCGGTTCTGTGGGCGTGGCTTGGTGGGCGTGGTGTAGCTTGGTGGGCATGGCTTGGTGGGCATGGCTTGGTGGGCATGGCAGGGGAAGGATACTGCAAAATCTCCATTCCCATCCCACTGTGGGGCCAGCCAGAGGTGGTATTTACCGGTTCTCCAAACTACTCCAAATTTCTGCTACCGGTTCTCCAGAACCTGTTAGAACCTGCTGCATAGCACCCCTGAGTCAGGTGCACATTTTATGACTGGAGCCTTATGAGCAGATCCTGATCACCTTGGAGCCCCAGGCATGACAACATAGCCAAGACTTAGGGGCTTTTGGATATACCAAAATGGAGTTAGTTCAAATTTGATGAGAAGAATGCTCCAAAGGTTAGGGTCCCATGCTGCATAGAATATAACCCAGCCCATGTTTGGTAATCTCTTTATTCCTACTGACAGCAAATCAGCAGGAGATAGAGATTGAGAAAGATTTGTAAACTTTGTCCAAAAATAAACTATATTCCACTGCTTGAAGAAGAAGAGGAATTCATTTAGATCAGCTCTTTCACCTCAATCACTTTGGGAAACAATGCAGGTTGGGTGGGGCAGGAGGCATTGCAATTCCCTTTCTAGCCTTTTAAGCATCAGAAAGAGCCAAGTTTAAATTCTGTAAGGGGTCATGGGAAGAAAATGCAATATTGTGCTAAGAGGTTGAGATCTTCTTTCCAATACTTTGTCCAAGAAGTTATTACACCCAACTTTTGAATCTAATGCCATGTGGTCATAGAGTATCTAAAGCACTGCGTTTCCATATAATAACTTGTGTGACTTCTAATATTTTAAGCATTTTATTTATTTTATTGCTGTAATATAGAGAAAGTAAGCAAAAAGGGAGAAAGGGGAAAAGTCTACAAAATATAATTTACACACAAACACAGAGGCAAGAACAAAAATTGAGCAAGAACAAAAAGACAAATAGAACATCCTGAGGAAATAAAACCCACAGATATGCACAGACATATATTGCAGTAGGTATACTGTATAAAAGAAATTCAATGTTTAAACATCAAATTAAAGTTTGACTGCACAGAATCATAATGAGCAGGCTTTCTATTATGCCAATAGAGATCCAGTTCAGACTGAGAGTAAACACATTTCTTCTGGCCAGGATTTTAAGTATAGGGTAGTAATTTCTCTCCAACAGCACAAAATTATCTTTTTAGCTGTACTCCAGGCTCAATAAATCCAACCTTCTTCAGAGATGCACACTTGCTAAGATGTTCAATGGAGACCCATGTTTTATGTCCCACCACTAGTAGATGCTGCTTTTGCAGCAATGGCAAAGTTGTCAAATGGTCTTGACCAGTAGTGGGATTCAATTTTTTTTACTACCGGTTCTGTGGGCGTGGCTTGGTGGGTGTGGCATGGCTTGGTGGGTCTGGTTTGGTGGGCGTGGCAGGGGAAGGATACTGTAAAATCTCCATTCCCTCCCCACTCCAGGGGAAGGTTACTGCAAAATTCCCATTTCCTCCCGATCAACGGGGACTCGGGAGGCAGAGAATACATGGGGGCGGGGCCAGTCAGAGGTGGTATTTACCGGTTCTCCGGAACTGGTCAGAGCCTCCTGAATACCACATCTGGTCTTGACCCCCAAGATTAATGCTGCCCCTCTGTTAAAATTGTCATTCCATAGAATATTAGTTCTTTATAAGCATGGCAGCCCTGAAGTTAAGCTAATAAGAGAAGCAGGGAGACAAATTCAGTTACATTCAGAGACAAAGTGGCTCGTATACAGTAGTGGCCAAAATTATGGAAACCTTTTGGGAAAAGTGTGTTTTCTAAAACTAGCTAATAACACCACATTTTTTTGGAATAGTACCATAAAATTATGTATATCAATGAAAAGATAATTTAGTCAAGAATGTAATGCAATAACTTTTATGAAGGATTTGCTATTAGAATAGCAGTTACAGTATAAAGAAGAAAAGTGAAACACGTAGAAAAAATGAGATATCCAAAAATTATGACCATAGAAAAAACAAGATATACAAAAATCATCACCATTTCAGTTAATACTTAGTTGGGGAACCTTTAGCATGAATTACGGCCTTACAACGTCTTCCCATGGAGTGAACCAAGTCTTTTAGTTTTGCAGCTGTTATAATGTGAAACCAAGATTGAATGATTGCTTCTATTAACTGGGTTTTATTGCTGGTCGCTTCTGACTAACATGTTTCTTTAGTTGGCTCCATAGATTTTCAATTGGGTTAAGGTCTGGGCTATTCCCAGGCCATTCCAGCAGTGGAATATGTTTATCTTGAAACTCCAAAAAAAAAAAGTGGTGTTATTAGCCATCAAATCTCAAAAATACACTTTTCCCAAAAGGTTTCCACAATTTTGGCCATTACTGTAACTCAACTAGACTTTGTGGTTAGTTTTTGTTTTAATGCAGATAGCATGGAATTGTTCGTTGATTTTTTTTTTTTAATTGTTTTCTCTTACACCTATGTTTATATGCTGGCTGTAGGCTGCTGAAAGCAAGGGGCTGAAAATCAGCTTTGCTGAGCTCAAGATAATAAAGCATTTTCAGATTCTATGGAAGCAACACTTTCCCAGGAGATCTTGCTTGGGGGTTGTAAGGCTACCATCAGAGGAGAGGGCTAAGATTTGGGGACAAGCAAGTGCTTATGGGGGGGGGAGAGAAGCACTGTTCTTATTTGAGGCTCTTCTCTTTGTTGAGACTGCATGGGACCCCTTCATCCACACTTAGCACTCTTAAAAGACCAGCATTAAGAGAATGAAAATGTGCTGAAAATATATATTTCCTGGGTATATGTTTTCTTTATCTCCTGGGTGTGGAGATGAGATTTCCTTGATTTTTGCTACAATTTATTGATTTGATTTGATCTCATTTCATATGATTTGTATGGCTGCTTATTTCAGCAAGAGACTCTGGGCAGTCATTCAGACAGAATAAATAAATAAATAACGCTGTTTATCATATTGATATGTATTTATGTGGTCTTAATGCTTTAAAATCACCATCACCATTACTATCACTGGAAGAATTTTACTGAAACATCTGAATTCCCCCTCTCCCCCTTTAGATTCCTCTCTAGCTGCAAAGGCGAAGACAGATGAGATGAAATTTTCATTGGTTAAATATCTTAAGGTGTTTTTTTTCTTAGCTTCAGAATCGCTTGTGTGTTTGTTGCCTTGCATATTTCAGTCATCACTCCAGAAACATGTAGTCTCCCAAGCTTTCTTTGCTTCCAAGAGAAGAGTTCATAAGGAAACTCCCAGTGGTGGGATTCAACTGGTGTAACAACCAGTTCACTGAGCACGCGCTTCGTGCGCTGCATGATTGCATGTGCTCAATGCATTAGAAAAGACCATTACAAGCAGTGTCAAAAGCACTAAAAACAGCTGAGACACGGCAATCTGCTCTGCCGCGCCAATCAGCTGGCTTCAAACAAACGAAATAAAGGTAGGTATAGCGCAGGGGCCAGAGGGCCCAGCTGACGGTCGGAGTGAACCGATTTTCTCTCAGCTGATCATCAGAGCAATCGGCTTACCCGAATCGGACCAAATAGGCTGAATTCCACCCCTGGTCAAACTCCCCTGTTGAGTAATTTTGCAGAACAAAAAGCAGAGGAGGCTTGGGAGGCTTCAAAGTGTTGTTGTTGGTGGTGATGTTGGTGGTGATGATGATATCAGTGGTGGGTTCCTCCCGGTTCGGTCCAGTTCGGTCGAGCCGGTAGCGGTGACGATATGACGTCACGGAACCGGTTCTCTCCCCCCGCCCCCCCACGTTATTCTTACCTTTTATTTGGTCCCACCCCCAATCTATTGCTGCCTCCTGAGTCCCAGCTGATGACTAGAGGGAAAAAACCTGTTTAAACTCTTGCCGCGGGGCTTCAAAGGGCCGTCCTACAGCTGATCAGTGTTAAAAGCAAACAAATGAGTCGAGTCGTAAGTGCGAGGACTGGTTGTAAGTGCAAGGACCTTCCAGAAATGATTCTGACCAGCTAGCCACGCCCACCTAGTCACATGACCTCCAAGCCATGCCCACAAATTAAGCCATGCCCACAGAGCCGGTAATAAAAACATTTAGAACCCACCCCTGGATGATATGCTGGTTGGAGATGAAGGTCAAGCTGAGGTGGTATTTTCATGGGAGACCACCAGGAAATCCCAGCACCATAGATCAGGGAGAAGGAAAATAGTAATAGTGAACAATTTGATATTATTGCCAAGAAAACAATGGAGAACAAAGCAAGACTTTATCAAATGTCCTTGATACATATTACTTGAGAGTTTGGACTTTAAATGCCCATCTGTATATCTACTCCAATTAATTAGGCTTAATTTTACTTACTTGTATGTGTGTTTTAATTGAGGGCCAATTTGTATATATTTGTTTTAATTGGTTTTAAATTTTATAAATTTATGTGTTTTAATGTGGCTGTACACTGCCCTGAGTCCCCTGGGAGAAGGGCGGTATAGAAATCCAATAAACTTAAACTTATGCATACTGTATATAAACCTGAATGAACTCAAGGATTCTGACCAGGATAACTGTGCTAAAAAGGGAGAAAAAACTAATTAGAAGCTTAGTTGTCTTGCAATGACAAGGCAGTCTTAAAATCATCACTAAAATAATTAAATGGATAAATTCTCTAAGATTGAAGTAAGAAGAAAGAAACCTCTAGGATTGGGGAAGAAAACCATTGACAGAATGAAAGACAAATTCCAGTACAATATTAATCGGCCCCACATCCATTAGAAGAGAGGTAGCATATTCCAAAGCATGCCAAAAATGGTGGGGGGGGGGGGGAACCCTGCCTTTTCCAATCAACCTGATGTTTTAAAGGAGAAAAATAGTTTTATCTGTTACCGCCCTGTGATTCACTGCCAACTGGAGAAATTCCATATGGGAGCTTTGTAAGCATAATTTGCCCACTAGTTGTCAGATCAGGTTTTCTAAAATCAGCGAAGCGTTAAACAACAAAAGGTTTACAATTTAATCTCGCCAAACTCACAACACTGAGGGGAAACCTTCACCAGTCACTGCTCTTATGAGAAAGCTAGATCAGCAGTGCAAAGTATTTCTAAGCATCACTTTGTATGTTCTGTTCCCCATAGGGTGACATGTGCTGAAGCCACATTTTAAATGCAAAACATTCCGAGCAGAATCACAAAAACAACTTTTTAAATTTAAAAAAAGTACTCAGCTTGATGTGTTCCAACCTTCTCCCTAATCAACAAGCTCTTTCACAAATGTAAAATCTCAACAATTAGTGATTTGGCGGAAGTAATGAAAGATTAAGCTCAATATTCCTTGCACTTTGCCATTCAGAAACTGCTGGTGATAATTCTGCAAAAAGGACCCTGGCTCTCCATGTATGTTTTACTGGATCCTGACCTTTAAGTTTTGACCAAGGCAGCCTATCATCTGAGCAGATAAAATCCTTTCATAAGAAAAATATATCTTTGGAAGCTAAAGTTTTTCGTGTCTGAAAATTGAAATATATACCCTTAATGTCATATATAAATAGAATAGGATGGTGGTCTAGTGGTGAATATGTTCATCTCCCACTCGGAAGGTTGAGAGTTTAATACTAGATAGCAACAAATATTTTTTCTCTTAGGGCACAAAAAATATCTGCTATGAACTCTGCGTAGCATCAAGAAGGGCATCCGGCCAATAAACACTCATCTCCATCCAGTTGTCCCGACTCTCCCTCAAATTAAGGGATCACAGGGTTGTAAAAAGTGAGTTATTTTTAATGTCATAGATAGATACATAAATAGAGATGATAGAGACATAGATAGATAGAGATATAGATTAGATTTAGATAGATACAGATATGTGTATACAGTATATTGCATATATAAATACATATACATATATTCATAGCAGTGGTGGGTTCCAACCAGTGTTACCACCAGTTCTCTTCACGCATGCACTTTGTGCATGATCGCCACGCACATGCTCGCTTTGCTCACATGCGCACCAAACTTGCGCTCTGCTCAAGCACATTAGATTTCTGCCCAGCTGAGGCGCAGCAATCCACTCTGCCGCGCCTATCAGATGGGCTAAAAAACGACAAATAAAGGTAGGTATAACGCGGGCAACCAGTCATAAAGAACCAGTTCGCTGATGTCACATCATCACCACGACCGGCTTGCCTGAACCGGACTAACCCAGGAGCAACCCACCACTGATACATAGGTAGTCTTTGACTCACACACATTCATTTAGTGACTGTTCAAAGTTACAACACCACTGAAAAAAATGATTTATGACTGTTTTTCATACTTATGACTGTTGCATCATCCCCCTTGGTCACATGATCAAAATTTGGGTGCTTGGTATTTTTGATGATTGCAGTGTCCTGGGGTCCTGCGATCATCTTTTGTGACCTTCTGACAAGGAAACTTAATGGGGAAACCAGATTCCCTTAACAACCTTGTTACTATTTTAACAACTTGAGTGATTCACTTAAAAAGTGTGGGAAGAAAGATTGTAAAATGGGACAAAATGCAACAACCAACTTGCTCAGCAATAGGAATGTTGGACTCATAAATTGAGGATTGCCTGTTTATATGACATTGAAGATGTTTCAATACAATAAAAAGCTTCTATATCAACCATTTATTGGCCACAAGATGGAAGTGATCATTTGATCTTCAATGCACTTACAATACTGGGTAAACTTGGATAAACACTAGAATTGGAAATGCTTTTGTCAGATTCAAAAGGGAGGATAAAAGGAAGGAACTAAAAGGGAATTATCTGAATAGTGAAGGTGCATTACTACTATCTTTTATTAAAAGAACACATGTATATTCTATCCTCTGCAACACTGACAATACTCAGAATGACAGTTGTGTTTGATTTGGAAATATATATCAATCAAAGCTATAGAAAGAAGAATGGGTGAGACAGATAGACGTGTTTTGAAAATGGAGTATGCTTTGCTACATTATTTATATGTTTTAAAGGATGATAATGTGATATGGCACTGGACTGTTCCTTTTCCTGGAGCTATCTACACTTTTCTTTGATCTTAAAGCAAAAGCCAAAATATTGAACCTCCAGTTACTCAAGGGAATCTACAAACATTTCAGAAATGTTCCTAGATTAAATAAATCAATCTTCAGCACTCTGCTTCCCTTCATACTCATTCCTTCATCAGACTATTTAGCTAATCACTCTCTTCATTCCCAGCTAGAATAAGTCAGGCTATAATATTTTGGTATGATCAAAATTATTGCTCAAGATCCCTGAAACAGTGGTGGATTGCCCCTGGTTCGGACCGGTTCTATAGAACTGGTAGTAAAACCGGTGGGAGGCTCCACCCACTGACCCTGACATCATCAGAAGCAATCTGTGCATGTGCAGAAGCTTCTGTGCATGCACAGTAGCAAGGCGTGTGCACGAGCGAAGCAAGCGTACACAATCCCATTGCAAACCAGTAGTAAAGGTAAGTAGAACCCTCCCCTGCCCTGAAAGATATCAATTTGTAACTGAGTGCAAATTGGAATTTTATGTGCTTCAGATTTTGAGAGGCAGTTCTCGGTAGTTAAATTCCATTATAATGCTCACTTACCTGTGAATTTTTCAACAAATCTTATGTATGGTGGTAGGCTGCTGCTGGTTCGGATCGGTTCAGGCAAACCGGTAGTTCTGCCCAGCACCTGGGCCCATTCACCCACCCATGCGCTATCACATCCTCTATGACAGTGATGGCTAACTTTTTTGCCATCGCGTGCCAGGAGAGGGGGGGCGGGGAGGATCGCGTGCGCACGTGCCCACACACATGTGTGTGCAACCCTCTCCCCCTCCCCCCTGCTCCTGGCACATGATGGCCTGGTAGGCCTGTTTTTCTTTCTTACCTGGTTCCAAATCCTCTCTGTGTATCTGGAACAGCGAAAACAGCCTTTCCCACTCCCTTGGAGGCCCTACGGAGGCTGAAAGGGCCCATTTCCCAACTCCCGGTGGGACAGGAAGTGACATTTTTTGCTGTCCCCAGCCTCCTGTCCTGTCCTGTCCTGTCCCCAGAACCTCTCTAGGAGTCTCTAGGAGCCTCTCTAGGAGTCTCTAGGAGCCTCTCTAGGAGTCTCTGGAGGCTGGGGACAGGAAAAAACATCACTTCTTGTCCCACTGGGAGTGGGGAAATGGGCCCTTTCAGCCTCCGTAGGCCTCCAAGGGAGTGGGAAAGGCTGTTTTCGCCGTTCCCAGATACACAGAGAGGATCTAGAGCCAGGTAAGAAAGAAAAATGGGCCTTCCCCACCCCCCAGGCCCTCCAGAGCCAGGAAACAGCCTGTTTCCCTACTTCTGGTGAGCCCAGAAGGCCCGAAAATCAGCTGGCCGGTGCGCACATGCGCCCCAGAGCTGAGCTGGCGTGCCCACTAATATGGCTCCGTGTGCTACCTGTGGCACGCGTGCCATAGGTTCGCCATCACGGCTCTATGATCACCAGTTTTTTGATGCTGCATCATGCATAGAAGTCGAGTGCGTGAGCCAAGCAAGTGTGCACATGCGTGAGCTCACATTTTCAGTTCCGGGCAAACCGATTGTCACAGTACATGATGCCCATCTCTGCTTATGTATTACATACATAATAGACTATTTTAAAAATCCAGAATAATACTACATAGATTCTTACTTTATAGCGAGGAAAGAACCTTCATGTCTATTGCTGGAATGAGCTATGCTATTGGGAATGTGCACTCCTGTATGATCATAATCAAGGGATCTGATTAAATATAATAAATTTCACTGGAGAAGAACATGACAACTAATTGCAGAATTCTTCCAAGTAAATCTAAAGGACATTCCAGCCAGGACAATGACAACATCATAATGAAAGATGAATCCCAATGATGGGAGGTACCCAGTCTGAAGAAGAGCAAAGCTCAAGGATGAGTAACATTGATGTTCCCAAATGCAAAGGAAAATTCAGTGCTGCTATGATGAATCTGTTATGTGGAATATCACTTCCATGAACCAAACAAACTTTATGTTATCCAAGCAGAAATATCAAGATTAAAAACTGCCATTGGGAAATGGAAAACTGAAATGGACTAGAATGGGTCACTTCATATCAGAGGACATTAGATCTCCTGCAGACAAAAACAAAAACAAAACAAAAAACATAGAACATATGAACATAGTCACCAATATTAACCAAAATGAACTTCAGTATTCAAAAACAACCCCAAATATGATAACATTATCTTGATTTGAGTTCAAGCAAGGAAATCAAATTAGAATGATCCAAGTCTATGGTCAAATCACAGATGCAAATTTGAATAATTCTGGATGAGTTGCAGCACCTTTTCAACACCACAGGTTAAAAAAAAAAAGAATATCTTGATCATTATATATATAACTGGAATGCTGAAATTAAAAGTAAAATAGCATTTGCAATAATAGAAAAATGTGCTGTTTTCAAAGAAAGCAGGAGATGAACTAATAAAGTTTTCCACAAGAAAACAAATGCCTTTTTCTGGAAACTTAAAGATAACTCTACACATGGATGGACAGTCCCAGAATCATGTTTACCATATATTCTGCAGGCAAAAATGGAGATTGATTTTTCCTTCACTTTTATTATTTTGATTTGCTTGTTGGTTTTTTTTTTTTTAAGCAAGGAAAATAAATGAGAAGATGGGGTATATGTAATGGAAAAGTAAGGATTAGGCAGACTTAAATTAAAATTGAGTTCTGAGTTTTAGAAAGCTGTACTTCATAGCCCAAATCACAGTCATTGGGTCATACAATATGTCATCTAAAAGCCCTGTTGATTTAAAAGGTTGAAGACGAGAACCTCAAACCAGAATCACTGACCAAGAGGGTTTAATAAAAAAGCAATTTCCAGGGCAGGAGTTTGATTTGAACTTAGGAGATTGCCTTATAGCAAGTCAGGCAATCAATTCATCTAATTCAGTATTGTCTAGTAGTGTTGTGCAAAGCATTTGAAAGACGTATTAGTGCAAATGAAGGACATCTCTTCAGTGTTAAAAGAGTCATGCCCTTTGCCAGGTTTGCTCAGCTACTTCAAAAGCTCTCCCTGATTGTCTGCATCTCCCCTGGATATACAGATAACGTTTCCTCTGGGATTGTCAACAAACTGAATTAGCAGAGACAACTTTCGAGTCATGAGCCTTGAAAATGATGTAGCTGCTTTAACCTTTCAAACAAAGGTACTTTGTTCATGTTAGCAGGCTTTGCAAAGTACTTCGCTCAGATGATTCACAATACAGTTCTACTACTTACATTTGTGATAAGGCAAATTTCTGTGAGCTAGTGGCCTTCAGCTAGTGGCCTTTTCCAAGACTTAAAAAGCTCAGTCTAGTGCTGGAGGTATAAATTAGCATGTTGGTGCTTCAGATTTGGTTAAAATAAAGAAAGAACAGAACTTTAATTGAAGGAGTTTCAGTAAAGAAAGAACGATAGAAGAATAATGTTCATTCACCTCCTATCTTCCATAATTTTCTATTGAAAATCACCATAATTTGAAGTTGGGTTTCCTCTAATGCATCTTTCCCTTTTCCCTTTTTTATGGGTGGATCATGGCCCTTTCCCTTTAGGTTGATAATCATCCCCTTGGCTCATAAGGGGAGGTAGAGATTTCTTGCAGAAGAAGAGCTGATTTGATTTCCCTTTATCCTCCTCAGTAATTTACATAGAGTTTAGCCCAATATGCTTTCACTTTTGTTGCTAACCAGATCTAGGCTTCTCAGTGAATCAACCTAGGTATGACTCCTTTTTAACAAGTAGAGAAAATATTTTTATGATGTAAGCACTCTATTCCTCATTGCTAGTCTTTTTTTCTCTGTCCTCCTCTCATTTTTTTCCCCAGTGAAGTCTAGCACCCTACTTATATCTGCTACCAGACTTAGTCTAATGACAGGAGGAGTGAGGGAGATTGACAGATCAAATGATCTATAGCCAACACTACATTGGCTATAGATTAACACTACAACACTGCAGTATCAAAACAACATCTAGATTTTTAATTTTAATTTCTACGGTAAATATTTATATATAAAGCTAACCTTTTGAGCTGCACTAATAAATGTAAACCTTTTTTGTTTTTCTTTGAATTTGATTTTAGACTTCTAGCCCTCTTCAGTACTTTGAGTGAGGAAAGGTAGGACACAAAGGGGAAATAACTGAATAAATCTTTCTTGCTTTATACTAAAAATAGGGTAGTTTTCCAAGAAGCACATCTATCCCTATTGAAAATCAGAGAATATTACAGTTTCTGTATGTTGTAATATGTTCATTTCCCAATAATTTTGCACATCTGGATTTTGGATTGTTTCAGACTGTAGCACTGCTCTTCAACTTCCATGCTTTCTGGATAAAAAGCAGATAAGCAGTAACTTCATTAAAAAAAACATTATTTTTGCTTTTTACTACTGACCCTCTTATATAGCAAATATAACAAAGTAACATCCTAAATTAGTTGTTCTGGTAAATACTTATTTAGATATCCACAGTGAGATCAAGCATGGCCTGAGGTGACCCAGTTCTTCTAGATAATGTAAATCCCAAAAGCAGTTTCTTGCCTTCTTGCCCTAATTTGGTTTGGCTCATGCCCTCATCACATTTAAATTCAGAAAACAAAACAAAACAAAACAAAAGTTAAGTGCCATCAAGTTGGCTTAGATCTTAGTGATTCTATGGACAAATCCACATGAATGAACACTTGCTATCTCCACCTTTCCAATGTCATATTTTATGTTTTTTAAAGACATGTGTGTGTATGTGTATGTGTATGTGTGTGTGTGTGTATGCGTTTGGGTACATGCAGAGAAAGACATCTTCCTTTTTCTTTCTTTTAACTTTGCCAAGCATATTAACTTTTCTTAGTCAAGAGGCACTTTTCAGAGTCAATGAATTTCTGCTTAAAGATCATTGCTTCAAGGGCTGACAAATTGGTTCTTCTTGTCATCTATGGATTATTTGTTAGTAATCATCTCCAGATCCATAATTTGATGTCATATATCTTCTTTCTCTCACTCGTTCTTAGTGTCCACCTTTCAGAGCTGTGTTCTTTCAATATTCTTATTTTGTTGCTGACATGTCTTTACCCTTCCTCTTTTCTAAATTCGTCGCTCCCTTCCTGCTTCAGACTAATCTTCTCTTTACTTCCATAAAGTCATCTTCAGCTCTTCCTGAGTTCAAGAAAATAAAGGTGCCTACCAGTTTCACTTCTCTGATAACTGCACATGTATGGAGATTGCAGGTTGATATTTTCTTTGATTTCTTAAATTTAATATTAACTGGGAATACTTATGTTCCACTTTTTTTTTTGCTTTCATAAGAACATGCAGGCTTGATAACATCAAATCCAATACAAAGCTGAACATCCAACAATTGAAAGGAGCTGTGCTTGACAGGGTAGCATGGAGAGCACTTGCCTATAAAGTTGTCAAGAGTCAGATACGACTAAATGGTGTCTGATTCTTGACAAGAGTTATTTTAAGTCTTCTTGACTTTTTTGAATGGCTAGATCTTTCCAGACTATAGCAACCTGTCATATAAACATGTCTAATCACTCCAAGTCCACTACAAGCAAAATCATAGTATCTGTTGAAAAGGCAGAAAGAAACACCCAACACTTGTATCCTGAGAATAGACAAATATAAAACCTTTGATTTCTTTCCTCTGCAAAGGACAAAGCAGCTTTGTCTACAATAGCCTAATCTGACCAAATTGCAACTGTGACTCTTCTGCTGAGGAAGCCTATTCTTGAATAAGAGATTAAGTGTCAGGAGAGTCAAGATTTATTGGCCAGCTCTAGTGTGAAGCCTGACACTTTCAACTAATGAAATGATGTTATCTGCATATCTATAGTTAGTATTTTGACCTCCACTTTTGATTTCAGCTGTCATCTTGAATCCCATCCCTGTAATAAATACATTGGCTGTGTAAACATGCATGCTTTTCCATACCTTTTTAAAATTTTGAAGCATTTCTTAAAATTAAGTTCTTATAGCTGCTTTTGTTAAGTGTAAAAATTTCTCAGATGATGATAATCTCTTCTTATGGTAGTTTTACATTAACCATAATATGTTCCACAGTCTGGCATGATTTACACAAAGGTCTTGCTATGAATGAAGGAAGAATAAGCCACCTCCTATATCCAATTTTTGATCCATGCTAATGTTATTAAGTTAGTCCTGTGTTTTGTTATATTTATTTCAGCGGTGGTATTCAGCAGGTTCTGACCAGTTCTGGAGAACCAGTAGCAGAAATTTTGAGTAGTTCGGAGAACCGGTAGATACCACCTCTGACTGCCCCCCCCCATCTATTCTCTGCCTCCTGAGTCCCAGCTGATCTGGAGGAAATGGGGATTTTGCAGTATCCTTTCCCTGGAGTGGGGTGGGAATGGAGATTTTACAGTATCCTTCCCCTGCCATGCCCACCAAGCCACACCCACCAAGCCATGCCATGCCCACCAAGGCACGCCCACAGAACTGGTAGTAAATTTTTTTGAATCCCACCACTGATTTATTTATTTGATTTCTATAGTCATCCATCTCACCAAGTGACTCTGGATGTCATTCATCATAAAAACAATTAAGAACAATGAAAACAATACAGAATACATATATTTGGTCACTGAGTAAAACTACTGCCATGAATGTTAATATAGTCAAGAAATGGTGACCTTAAAAACATACTTCTAACATTGATTTCTGAGCTATGTTGTTTGGAATCATAAATAAACAAACCAACAAATAAATATATTATGTTAACTACCTGATCTCCTACATTCTACCTTTCTGAAATCTGCCTGTTCATTTATCTCTCTAAGTATAACTTTATTCTCCCAGATAAGATCTTAAGCATCACTGTTCTTGCATGAGGAATTAATGCAGTGGTCTTGTTCTCTATTAATATGGCTAGTGTGCGTCGGTGATTATTTTCCCCTAATAAATATTATTTGTGTCATGTCCAACAATTCTAAACGAATAAATGAATCAATCAATCAATGAATGTCAGCATTCCAGTATATTCATTCTGATTGGACTTAGATTTGAGAAGTGGATTGGGTAAATTCCTGCAACAAATTTATAGGTTGTATTGAACACTACCCAATACTACAATAGCTGTCAATTCCTTCATAATGAAGAATATAACTATCTTCAAATATAGTACAAATCAAAGATTGAAAATAAAAATATTTTTATAATCTGGTAGAGTTTAAATAATACAATCAATCGTGTTCTTTTGTTTGCCATTTTTTTTCATCTTCCAGACGTTTTCTGATGACGAGTACAACATGTGTAGCTGTGAGCCTTATGGATTATATCTGTTTACTTTGCTTTTTTCCTCCTTCTTTCTTCTTCTTCTTCTTCTTTACTTAACATCAATATGGAGAAAACAGAAGCATTATAGACTGGAGGACAAGGGGAACGAAGCATTTAATATTCACTCAGGCATCTTGCTCTGAGGAAAACTTACAAGCTCATAACTATTTTATCAGGTTTCATTTTATGAGTTCTCAGGGTGTCATCTAGCACTTTTGCAAGCTTTATGGTTGGAAGAGGGAGGATTATAGGCAACAGCAGCAAGAAAACCAACAGAGGTCTTTGATTTGATTCCAAAAAAAATTCTCTCCGCAGCATTCTTAATTCAAGCAACTGGCTATTGAGCATATCTCATTTAGCAGTTTAGGTAGACCAGCCTAACCTGTATCTAAATAAAAATCTACACTCTCATCACAGCCAATATTTTATGATCTAAGCTGCTTAGTTTTCATTGACAACAGAATAAAGAAGTTATGATTAGAGTGCAGTGAAAATAGAGATTGGAAGTAATTCATTATGTTTAATCACTTGGAAACAAAGCCTTTTATGATCTATACTCAAGCCATGTTTTTGTCTTCCTGTATTGATATTACGCACATACAATGAAGTGAAATGGAGATCAATATTCATACAAATGGGGGAAAGGTAATAAAAATTACTGAAATAGAAAGAGGTATTCTGTCCCTGCTGAAATAAATCTCTAGAATCTGCCTTTTACTGCAAGGTTAGCTGTTTTGGATGTAACCATAGATGGCTCTATTAATCCTTTGCAGGGATGTTGCTAGCAATGATTAAAAATGTATTTGATAATGATACGAATAAACATAAGAACACAATGGTTCATTGAAAGTTGAGTAGCTAAGAAGAAACAGCATATTTATCAAAGCAGAAGGTCAAGGGACTAATAAGGTTTTATTTAAGCATTCAGTATTTATGGATATTGAACACATGAAGAGGCCACCAGGAACTTTGCCTGTACTTGCTATGTCTTCCTGTTTGTCTGTCTGAGGGATCCCAATGCAGGTGCAGTCTAAGGAGGTGATATGGTCAGTACCTATACCATCAGATTAGGAAGTTACCCCACAGATACTGAACAAACAACTAAACTATGATGTATCCAATTTGGGATTACCATTCCTAACTATTGTTGCATTTGCTAAGTAGGAATGTGGGAGTTCTAATCCTAACATATCGAGGGAAACCTTCTATAGCCATTCCATGAAACCGGAATGACTGACATGCTGATCCTTACATGCATTCAGAACAAATTTATAGCGAGGTGCGTCTTACTATGTCCATGATACTAAGGTATAGCAGGGTAGGCAACACTGCGACTGTGGACACCAAGCTATTAGTTCGATTATTTTATTTTATTTTATTTTATTTTATTTTATTTTATTTTATTTTATTTATTTTATTTTATTTTATTTTATTTTATTTTATTTTATTTTATTTTATTTTATTTTATTTTATTTTATTTTATTTTATTTTATTTTATTTTATTTTATTTTATTTATTTTATTTTATTTTATTTTATTTTATTTTATTTTATTTTATTTTATTTTACTTTATTATTTTAAAAAGTGCATTTTGCAAAACAAAATACCAGCCTCTACTGTCATATTTGGGCCTTACAAAAATCTTACAGGATGGGAGAAATCATACAGAATAATAGAATTGGAAGAGACCTTGGAGGTTTTCTAGACCAACCCCTTGCTCAGACAGGAGACCCTATACCTGTGATGGCGAACCTATGGCACGGGTGCCACAGGCAGCACCCAGAGCCATATCTGTGGGCATGTGAGTGTTGCCCTAGCTCAGCTGCAGCGTGCATGTGCGCACTGGCCAGCTGATTTTCGGGCCTTCTGGGCCCAGTGGAGGGGCCTCTAGAGAGCTTCCAGGGGTGTGTGGAGGGCCGTTTTCACCCTCCCCAGGCTCCAAGAAAGCCTCTGGAGCTTGGGGAGGGTGAAAAACAGGCCCACCAGTAACCTTTTTGCCATCGCGTGCCAAAAGCGGGATAGGGGGTGGGGGGGTCGGGGCATGGGGGCATTGAATTATGGGTGTGGGCACATGCACGTGTGACCCCCCCACACTCCCCATGCTTTTGGCACACGATGGCAAAAGGTTAGCCATCACTGCCCTATACCGTTCCAGACAAGTGGCTGTCCAGTCTCTCCTTAAAAGCCTCCAGTGATGAAGCACCCACAACTTCTGAAGGTAAACTGTTCCACTGCTTAATTGTTCTGTTAGTGATTAGTTAGTGTTCGTTGTTCTCACTCATCCTAAGAGGCTGTTTGAAATTTTGGTAAATTGTGTTTTGTCACTGGCAAGGTCAATGTTTTCTTGATGTGTGAACTTTAACTCCTAGCATTCCCCAGCCAATGGGGTCATTACTGAGAACTTGAAGAATTTAAGTCCACACATTTGGAAGGTCTACTATGGTTCCTTGACAGCTTTTTCTATAAGGAGAAGGTTCCTGATTTATTGGTGCATGCACTATATGCTTTGAAATTCCAAGTGAGAGGCTGAAATTGTCTATTTATCCCAGGAGAAAGGTCCCTCAATTGGGCACAAGAGTAAATGTAAATAAATCAGACTGAGCAAATAAATGTTTGCTCAAACTGTGCTAAAAAAAGTGTCAGGGAAATATGTAAGCCTTTTTAAAGGACTGTCAAAGATATTTGCCATGAACCAGGTGTAGCTAAAGTGTCCTGTATGTTGTACACATTAATAACGGCAAAAACAACATTTTTTCTGTCCTTCACAATAAATTACCCAGATCTCTTGAGCTTCTTGCCTTCATAAAGGCATCAACAGGATGACAACAGGCTAGACAGCTGTGAGAGAACTAATGCCTGAAAGCTTGCTATGGTGATTTACAGAAAAAAAAAAAAAATGAGGAACATAGTGGCAAATTCTTTGTTTCTTGCAAGAAAACCATCCTGCAATTCGGAGGAAAAGATGCAAACATCAAGAAGTAGAGATAATTATTGTAAAATGCTTCAGCTGAATTTACCCACAGTCCTCTCACCAGCTTTCTAGCAAGCAGTCCTCTGTGGTTCAGACAGCACTATTTCTGGAAATTATCACCCAATCCTGCTGTTCTATACTAAATCCAAGATTAGTAATTTGGGACATTGCTGAGTGACTGGGACAAAATATGGAATCATTTTACCAAGCAGCAAAACAAGGAAGCAAACATGAAAAGAAGAAGAGGAAGAAGAAAAACTTATGATAAATAACTAGGATCTCTCAACATGTATCTTCTAACGAGAATCAAGGGAGACTCACATAAATCAGTTTTGAGGATTATTTTTGGCATCAGAGGAAATGAGATATAGGTAGTTTCATTTGTAACCTTTGCCAAAAATGCCCTTGGTATGGGGTGAAAAGTAAATCTCAATAAATAGACTTTGGGTGGATTTAGACAATTGGGAATTGTACAATAGCTGCTTCAAAAGCCTGTGTTTTCAGACCATGAAATTAAGCTTAGAATTGAATGCAGCTGTTCAGATATCAAGGGAAAAAGAAAGCGATAGGTAAACCACATAGTTGAAGATAGAGGAATGATATCCAACATAGTACATTTTAAAAACCTGGGACTGAATTATCTTGTGCACTGTGAAGAACATTATACATGTTGTTTGAACTGTTAAAACTGAGAAGATAGGAATTAAACTTGACAACTGTGGCATTTCAGTTAAGATTGAGTTGTGATTCTTAAGATCATGATCCTGTGGACCACTTGAATGTTAATAATCATATACTTAAACAACCATCACATAAACAACAATAGTTGCTTATTAACAACAAGGTCATTTAGGCTTATTTAAATGATTTTGATAGTCCTGTTTCAATAGTCCTATTCTAGCATGGTTAAATCTTAATCAAACCAGTAAAACTGAAATAACCATAGTCAATAAGATTGTGAAAGAACGGTATATGGGCAATCATAGCAATTTATATAGCTAATTGGTGATTGATATGAGAAACAATCGTTCTTTAAAAGAGCCGCGGTGGCGCAGTAGTTAGAATGCAGTATTGCAGGCTACTTCTGCTGCCTGCCGGCTGCCTGCAATTTAGCAGTTCAAATCTCACCAGGCTCAGGGCTGACTCAGCCTTCCATCCTTTTGAGGTCGGTAAAATGAGGACCCAGATCATTCGGGGCAATATGCTGACTCTGTAAATTGCTTAGAGAGGGCGGTAAAGCACCATGAAGTGGTATATAAGTCTAATTGCTATTGCTATTGCTTTCCTTGGACTTATTTCTGTATTTGTACTTTCTATATTTTTATTAATACTTGTTTCTATCAGTGGTGAAATGTAAAGTTTGTTACTACTGGTTCTGTGGGCGTGGCTTGGTGGGGGGATGTAATGTGACTGGGTGGACATGGCTCTTCGGCCGAAGAGGTTGTAAAAAAATGCTTTTAAAAGCCTCTGAAAATCCCAGCTGAGTTGCCTGATCGGCAGAGGCTTTTTTTCTTTTAAATTGAACCACCCACCACCATCACTACTGGATCAGGTGATCCAGTCTGAACCGGGAGCATTTCACCCCTGGTTTCTATGTATTATAAGCTAGTGCGGAAATGCTGTTATTCCTCACCTGCAAGATTGGGAGTGTAATGTATTAGATTGACATGTTCATCTTCCTAAAACCCTACTGATTTTATTGCTGCTAATAGATATGGAATTTTGCAAAAAATAAAAAAAATTAAAAAAAAATCAGCAGTTCCTGATATCTTCTTTTCTATAGATCTGTCATACCCCCGTTGGAGCCTGAATCTGTGGAGGAGGATGAGCCGGAGCTGGAGCTGACGGAGATCGAGCGACAGCTTCGTTGGCTTCAGAGAAATGTGAGGAGGAGCAGGCTGAGTCAACCTAGGGCCCCTCAGGATTGAGACAGCTTGTTAGCAGGGAGGAAAGGGGTCAGGATGACCAAGAGAATTAAGCAGTGGACATGAGGAGCGATGGAGCTCAAGTGATGAGCAAGGACTTCCTCCTCTGATTCCCGAGCATGGAGAGTGGAGAGAAAGCAGGAATAGTGCAGGCCAACCCGACAACTCAGGAGGAGAACACCTCAACCCTCTTCTCAAGGCACACCTGGGACTGAGATTTAACAAAACGCTGTGAGGAGGGGCATTTGTCAGGAACAAATGCTGAATTGGTAGTTTGGTGTGCTGGTACAGACATTTAGAGTTTGCAGGACTGCTTGCTTCTTCCTTTATTCCTGTTCCTTTATTTTGCTGGACTGGGTGCAGCCAGATGCTTCCGTGTGTGTGTGTGCATGTGTGCGCACACACAAGTACACACAAACATGCTTTGCTCTGGAATTTGGGAGTGTTTGTGGGGAAATTTGGAGCACTAAAAGGGTGTTTGAACTCTCAGTTGGCTGTGTGACCTCCATCAAAGCTTCTCAGAGTTAACACATAGTTAAGGATTAGCAACATCATATCTATGGCATTCATATTTCCTTAGATGGCATCTGCGGGTAGATAAGTACAAATAGTCCTCACCATATGACCACTACTAAACCCAAAATTTATGTCGCTAAGCAACAGTTGTCGCGAGTTTTGCCCATGTTATGACCTTTCGTGTCACAGTTGTTAAGTGTAACACTGCTGTTGTTAAGTTAGTAATGTAACTGTTAAGTGAATCTGGCTTCCCCATTGATTTTGCTTGTCACAAAAGTGATCATGGAACCCCTGGACACTGCAACCATCATAAATATGAGCTAAGCATCTGAATTTTTATCACATGGCCATGGGGATGCTGAAATGGTCATAAATTTGAAAAACAGCCATAAGTCACTTTTTTTCAGTACCATTGTAACTTTGAACAGACACTAAATGAAAGGTTGTAAATTGAGGAGTACCTGTAGATAAGAATTATTTATAAAAATAAAAAGATTGAAATCCTGTAAGATTGACAGATCTCATGAGATTTTGGTACTTCAGCTTATGATTTTAAAGAATTTGGGGTCTGAATTCCAAAATGTGACATTTGGAGATGACAGTTTATATATCTTACACTGATACATTAGTACCAGGGGTGAAATCCAGCAGGTTCTGACAGGTTCTGGAGAACCGGTAGCGGAAATTTTGAGCAGTTCAGAGAACCGGTAGCAGAAATTTTGAGTAGTTTGGAGAAGCGGCAAATATCACCTCTGGCTGGCCCCAGAGTGGGGTGGGAATGGAGATGTTGCAATATCCTTCCCCCAGGAGTGGGGAAGGAATGGGGATTTTGCAGTATCCTTCTCCTGCCATGCCCACCAAGCCACACCCACAGAACTGGTAGTAAAAAAAATTGGATTTCACCACTGATTAGTACCCAAAATATACACCTGGAGTTCACTGAGATAATTTACCATAACTCAAGTTTACTGTAATCCTAAAAAGGGTATAAAGTCCTAGAACAAAAAACTCAGCAAAGAACAATATGGGCAAAATATTTTCGATATGAAACACTAAGCAGACAGGTAAAATATCATTCATAGTCAGTAGGCAATCAGGAAAGGATTTCAACATTTTATATTTTCAGAATTTAAAATACAATACTGTCAATCCATCTGAACTGCCGAGGTAATATTAAAATCATTTAGATAAATGGAAATTTAGCTTAGAGGCTGATGGTTGGCGAAAGGTACAAACTGATCCGATTGTGAGATGTTAAGTTTGATTAGATATCTCCATGGTGCATTGCACATTCTCAATAGATTGCTTTATTTGCTAATCATCAAATTTAGTGCTTTAGCCATTGAAAATCTTTTTATCTTTTCGAAGCCATATTTGAATCTTGATTGTTCTCTCCTATTGATCGTAAACAGTGTAAAACCTATGGCACGAAAGCCCACAGGTAGAGAGAAAATATTCCTTGCAAATGCTGGCATTTTAATCAGCACATCTGTATGATCAGTAAGAATGACATAATATGGTGAAATAAAAATCTAATCAATACATTCTGTATTCTAGATGCCAATAGTGACATCTGTAAGTGACATGTGTAATTTCCTGCATTAAATAATTGTTTTTTTAAGTATATTTATTTTGTTTTATCATAAAAGGTAAAATACAAAACAGAAAAAAAAACCAAAAACAAAACAAAAACATATGTCCAGCACGAACAACATTTGTACAAAAAAAAAGAAAGAAAAAAAGGTTATCCAAATACCAAATAAATTAACATTTAACATTTAGAACATATGGATTCATTTTATTTAATTTATTTTTAATGTTAATGTCTTGATTTTAATGCTTGATGTTCTAACTTTCTCACTTTTACTTGTTCATATTGTTTTAGGATACTGCAGACCACCCAGAGTTTTCAATGGTGATATGCACAGTACGGTGGTGGGATTTAAAATATTTACTACTGGTTCTGTGGGCATGGCTTGGTGGGCGTGGCTTGGTGGGCGTGGTAAAATCTCCATTCCCACCCCACTCCAGGGGAAGATTACTGCAAAATCTCCATCCCCTCTCCACTTCAGGGGAAGATTACTGCAAAATTCCCATTTCCTCCCGATCAGCTGGGGCTCCGGAAGCAGAGAATAGATTGGGGCAGGGCCAGTCAGAGGTGGTATTTACTGGTTCTCCAAACTACTCAAAATTTCTGCTACTGGTTCTTGAGAACTGTCAGAACCTGCTGAATACCACCTCTGGCATATATAATCCAGAGAGTAGGGATCATAAATGTGAAGCAATGACTTTGGCAAGTAGTCTCTTGTTACAAAACACCATCAACATCTCCACATAGGATGCCTAGCAAGACATAGGCTGCATCTCACAAAATCTGGGAAGAATGTGCTCACAGTTCCATAGGCTTTATTATAAATACATGTCCAGGAAATAGCATAATGCCAAGCATTGGAAAAAGAAGCAGCATGCAAGATTGTGTGGCATCCTATAATGAGCAAAAAAATATGGGAAGGAGTAGGTTAAGTCATACAACCTAAGATATCCATTGTCTCAATATATTTGAGGAGTATGGGAAAGAAACAGGAAGCCATTCTGATGCAAGCTAAGTAAATATAATTTAGTAGGTATTATTGAAACCTAGTGGCACAAAACTGTGCAAAGTTTAAAGGGTAATCCTATCCCTTATGCTAAAAAGAATAATTCAGACAAAAAGGGAGGATGACTGCCATTATTAGAAACATGAAGGGAGGGCAAACATGTATAGAAATATACTTGAATACAAATGTCCACTCAAGAGGATTTGGCTAAGAAATAGCAATTTATTAGCCAAACAAAGAAAACTGAAATAGCAATGATATAATTGTGTAGATCAGCTATAGTCTGTAGGCTAGACAGAAATTTTAGGTAATGCAATCCTGGACCATTACAGAAATTTCAGGGAGTAAAAAGAAAGCAAAACTTTATGAAATTTTCCAGGGAGGGTGGGGAGATTTTATTGAAATATGAACTCAGTCCAAACTGCAAAGTTCCCAAAATTTCTCATTGATCTTGTGGTTTTATTTTCCAGAACGTTTTGGAAGAGATAGGGATATCACCTAGGTCTAATCCCATCACAGCCTGAATATAACACAACTTTGTGACTTGGCTATAAAAACATACAAATATGATTCCAGGCTGACCAATAGAACTACAGTGTTTAGATGAAGAGATGTCGTAATTCCCTCTTATTCTGCACTGCTCAGGCCATAGCAAACATTCTCATCCCACCATTTTGGATAAATATAGGAAAAGAATAACTGTAGACATTGGTTATGTTTAGAATAGAGAAGTCTATGAGAAGACAATGAAGCTGCCTTTAGGCATGTGAAGGGTTATCATAAAAAAGGTGGAAAACATTCTTCTGTATTGTTCCAAAACACAAGACAATTGTTGTCTTAAATTGCAGTAGTTTGCAACTAAACATCAAGAAGCATCTCCAAACACAGAGCCATTCAACATTGGGACAAACTATCTTAAGAGCGGTGGACTTGCTTTCATAGGAAGCATTTTAACAGAGGTAAGAGAAACTATTAAGGATTCTGTGGTAGTAGATTCCTGCATGAGATGATGTTGTTCACTCCATTGTTGTTCAGAAGAACCATGAAGACCTGGATCTTGATCCAGGATTTTGGCAAGTGGAAAAGAGATCTCTGTTGCGTTTGCCATCTTTTATTGGTTTTACTGCAATTCTTTGATTGCTGCAAATTGCCCAAAGTCATTGGAAGTTGGGTGGCATACAAGTTTAATAAATTATGATCATCATCTCCAAGATCCCTGACAGCTCTTTCATTTTACAATTCAGTGATACAGAACAAAGAAAATGAGCAGAATTACTTTTTCTGACATGTACAAAAAGTAGTAGTGTTACTAAGTGAAGCACAGAGCCTTGCTAGGGAAAAATGTGTACTTAATTTTCAGCATTATTATACCTAAAGTCTGATCTTCTTTGCACATTTTTTTTTTGATGGTGTATGTTGTTAAGTCTGCCAGATTTTTATTCCTAGTGGAGGTTTTCTGCTTATAGCATCCACATGACATTTAACAGGATAGCTTTTCTTAGTATGGAGATTGTGTAATAGAAGGAAATGTACTTGCTGATTTTTTTAAATGTATAATTCAGTTGGTAAGTCAGTACAGGATCTGTTTGGATATGAAGAAAAGTGGTAATTTTAATGTTGGGATTTTGAAAAAAATTACTCTGTGATTGTTTGATATCTGTGCCTTTTATCCAGTATGGATGAAAGATTGGGTAATTCTGAGAAATTGGAATCAGATGGGCATGATTCCAGATTTGGGTGGAATGACTACGTGTTGACATTAACATTGACTATGACAATGTTAATGTAATACAGATTTTCAAAATAATTTTGCTAGGCATGCTAGGAAAACATGTTGGTCTGAAACACAGTGGTGGGATTCTACCAGTTCGGACCGGTTCGGGCAAACCGTTAGTTCCGACTCTCAGCCATGAGTGAACCGGTTCGCTCCAATTTTGAAGTGGGCCCGCCCACCCCTGCATTATACTCACATATATTTCTGTTTCCAAAGCCCAGCTGATAGGCGTGGTAGAGTGGATTGCCGGGCCTAAGCTGTTTTCCTTGCCGGCAGTAATGTGGAAAGTGAGTTTTGTCCAAACTGCGAAGTGCACACTTAGTGAACCGGTTCTTAAACCAGTAGGATCCTACCCCTGCTGGAACATATATAACCAGGACTGACTCCAGTGGTGGGTTGCCCCTGGTTCGGACCAGTTCTATAGAACTGGTAGTAAAACCGGTGGGAGGCTCCGCCCACTGACCCCAACATCATCAGAATGCATGTGCAGAAGGGCATATGCGCGGCCCCATTGCGAACCAGTAGTAATGGTAGGTAGAACCCACCCCTATGTGGGTTATTCCCCATGTTATTCTACAATTGCCATCCCAAGAAGCCTTTTTTAGAATAAAATTGATAGTTAGACAAACTTGGTTGACTTATACTGACTTTTTCTGAAGAAAATCCTAAATTAAAAACAAAAGAAGGATTAAAAAAAATGAGAGTTTTACTTGTCAGTGGTTTGTTTATGCTCAGACTTAAATTGAAGCTATTAAGTTATTGTACGACATTACAAATGAGAAGATTGATTTTAAATTGGATTGGTGTATTAATTATGAGCATGTTATTGCTAAGACTATAAACTTTTTATTGAAAATCAATACAGAAAATGAATAAGTTAAAGCAGGGGTGAAATCTAAAATTTGTTTCTACTGGTTCTGTGGGCGTGGCTTGGTGGGGGGGTGTAATGTGGGCGTGGCCATTTTTAAAAAACTTTTAAAACCATTTTTTCTACAACCTCTTCAGCTAAGAGGTTGTAAAAGAATGCTTTCAAAAGGCTCTGACTATCCAAACTGAGTTCCCTGATCGGCAGGGGCTTTTTTTAAAAAGCCTCTGCCAATCAGGGAACTCAGCTGGGATCGTCAGAGCATTTAAAAGAAAAAAAACCTTTTTACTTTTAAAAGCATTTTTTTGGCCGAAGTTGTAGAAAAAATCCTTTTAAAAGTAAAAAAAAAAAAGCCTCTGATGATTGTGCAGCTCAGCTGGGCATGGGGGGGATGGGGCGGGAATTTTTGCTACTGGTTCTCCGAACCACCCGCCTCCATCGCTACCGGATCGGGCAATCCGGTCCGAACTGGGAGCATTTCACCCCTGTGTTAAAGACTGTATGATTCAATAGGCAATATTTTTGGGGTATAATATAATGCTTGATCAATGGGAAAATTTGTGGAGTAAAAGGTTGAAATTCACACCAAATTACAATTTGAAAGATAATTTTTATAAGATGATGTACCAATACCATTGATATTTAACACCTGATAAATTGGCACAGGTGTACAAGGGCGTATCAAATATATGCTGGAAATGCAATCAATCTGAAGGTACCTTTTAATCACCTTTGGTGGGCATATAAGAAAGCTAAGTGATATTGAGATCAGATACGTATTCTAATTCAGAGAATTCTTGAAAGAAACTTACCATTGGAACTAAAGGTTTTTCTTTTAATTTGAATGGATAAGTAGCTTGGAAAAAAACCCATGGAACTCTGTTTTTACATATGATAAAATGCAGTGAGTTTTTGTATGCACAATTCTTCCACAATCGAAGAATAGTTGGTGAAACTGGTGGAATTAGCTGAGATTGCAAAACTGTCTATGGTGATTAAAGAAAACCTTGTTTTATTTTATTTCTACCTGGAAACCACTTTTGGACTTTTTGCTAGAAACTCAAAGGAATAAAACTTTAATTTGGAGATCTGGCAATTAAATCAGACCCCAATAAAACAATTATGATTGTAGAAATACTGTGTACTATCTTGAATTATAGAGCAAGAGATCAATGTATGTTATATTTGTACTGAATCAAAAGATGGAAGTTACTCCTTTTTCACACATATACATACCCTTTTTATTTCCCAGACTTTTCACTTCTAATCTTTTTTGTTTTTATGCACTTTACTTTTTGTTGAAATTTAATAAAGTTTGGAAAAAAAAAACCCTAAACTACTTTCTTCATTTTGCCTTTATAAATAATAAAAAAATTATAAATAAAATAAATATGTGTCTTCAAATAATAAAAATTATATATTCATTTCACTGTCATTCCATAGGTGTGTATGTGTATGTGTGTGTTTATCTCAACAAATCTAAAGCAAATATTTTGCTAAAACTATTTAATAATGGAGATATCATCAGTAGGAATTTCTTAGCGTTTTTCCAATTATGTTTCCAGAATTAAAATTCAATGTTGATAGGGTAATAAACTTCAACAGCTCTCGTGCTAGCTTTCTCCCAATTGCCAGTAGATGTCACTCATGCTAAGAGACAATCAAAGTGATTGTGTAGGATGGTAATCATCTGTTACAGTTATGGGCAGATTCTCTGCTTATGAAGAATTTTTAGCCTTGACCCTCTTCTCACCTTACCTCCCACTTTACTTGTTCTAATGACAACAGGGCTAGTAAATTAAACATGTCAGCTACCTTGCCTCCAGTCTTCCAAAATGCATGGGCTAAGTATAATTTATGGTCAATGCTTACATAAGAGTCATTGGCAACTCTCTGTCGTTATTACCGAGATATAACTAGACACAAAAATAAATGTTTCTACAAGTTTAAAAGAGCTCTGACATTGCCATAATTAGACCTATGATTCATGTCAGATGACTGCTTTCACAGGATCCCCTAACAGTTGCTGAAAGGAATTTTGTTCGGTTGATCGAGTAGAGTGGCAGAAGTTGTAAATGTATCTAGACTTTAGAAGTATAAGAAAAGAAAAAGAAAGCGGTGGGGGGGAAATGCAGATATGATATTTGTGTGCAAGTTGCTTTGCACTGAACACGCATTTAGATTAGAATAGAATAACAGAGTTGGAAGGGACCTTGGAGGTCTTCTAGTCCAACCCCCTACTTAGGTGGGAAACCCTATAGCATTTCAGACAAATGGTTATCCAATCTCTCCTTAAAAACTTCCAGTGTTGGAGCATTTACAACTTCTGGAGGCAAGTTGTTCCACTGATTAATTGCTCTGTCAGGAAATTTCTCCTTAGTTCTAGGTTGCTTCTCTCCTTGATTAGTTTTCAGTCATTGCTTCTTGTCCTGCCTTCAGGTGCTTTGGAGAATAGGTTGACTCCCCCCCCTCTTCTTTGTGGCAGCCCCTCAGATATTGGAACACTGCTGTCATGTCACCCTATTCCTTCTTTTCATAAGACTAGACATATCTAGTTCCAGCAACCATTCTTTATATATTTTAGCCTCCAGTCCCCTAATCATCTTTATTGCTCTTCTCTGCACTCTTTCTAGAGTCTCAACATCTTTTTTACATCATGGTGACCATGGTAATATCTGTGGTAATATCATGGTGACCATGGAAATATCATTATGGTAACATCTGTGTGCAAGTTGCTTTGCACTGAACATGCATTTAATACTTAATGCAGAGTCCTTCATGCGTTGTGACATTCATAAAGGTGCCGAATGAGTGGTTTGAAATGTGAACAAAGACAGCAAATACCTCTCTGAAATTGTATGGAGTTTTAACCAAAATTAGAAGAAAGGCAAGGCCAGGCATTGATTTTGTGTGATTCTCTGCCTCCTGCTCCTTCCCACAACATTTAATAATGGCTTCTAATGAGCAAGTCATCCCCAAAAGAGACTGTCAGAAGACAAGGCGATTACTTGCTCTCATTGATCACACAAGTAGGAGGTTACAAGAGCTCAAAGCAGCAGCTGCTGAAAGGCAGTCCTGGTGAACTGAGATTTATAGCATCACAAAATGTCTGAAGCTATTAAATGGCCATAGCAATAAGCAAATCATGTTCACTTCATTCAAGATCATTTGAACTGCTCAGAGGTTGCAGGACAAGGTGTAGTCAGGAATAACAATGTAGCTGAAGGTCCGGGTCTACATATTGAAAAGTGATAAAAGCTTTGAAATGAGATAAAGTCTTTTCCATGCAATTCTGGCCCCCCAAAAAATAAATAAATCCGTAGATGACTGTGGAAATTCTCGGACATCTAGGTCATAGTTGTCTCAAAGGTGCTTTTTCAAAAGGCAACTGGACTGTTTCTTCCACAGGGAATATAAATCTTTAGCCACACAAACTGTCAACCATTTGAAATGTTCATAGACTATCCAATGAAAAGCTTGGTTGATTTGATCTGAAGGCAATAGGGGTGACAAAATCCTTGAATCATCAGTACAGATGCATGAAGAAAGGAGGGTAGCACTTTCATTGGCAAAGCTGGAGAAGGCATTGTGCTTCGTGGGTCATCTGGCAGTGCTATTTTCGTGCATCATTCATGCTCAAATTGGTCCTTCTGTGATATTTTCCAGGTAGAACATGTGGCCTCTGATGTTTCACCAGCCAAAGCAGGACGTATCAACTTTGATGGTTGAAGTGAGGTAATGTAACAAATTAAGCGGAAGGTGACAGTTGAATGGGGGTCCTTGATGCTCCCTGAACTTGGTTGTTTTCTTACAGATGTTTCATTACCCATAACAACTAGGTAACTTGGACTAGTATTGATGATGTTACCTAGTTTGGGTAATGAATCAACCAAGCTCAGAGAGCACCAAGGATGCCTCATTTTAGCCCTGAGCTACCAATATTCTCCTTTATCAGTCAGTTGGATACAATGGTGGGATTCAAAAATTTTTTACTATCAGTTCTGTGGGCATGGCTTGATGGGTGTAGCTTGGTGAGTGTGGCAGGGGAAGGATACTATAAAATCTCCATTCCCACCCCACTCCAGGGGAAGGATACTGTAAAATCTCCATCCCCTCCCTACTCCAGGGGAAGGTTATTGC
This sequence comes from Pantherophis guttatus, assembly GCF_059756535.1. Taxonomy (NCBI): domain Eukaryota; kingdom Metazoa; phylum Chordata; class Lepidosauria; order Squamata; family Colubridae; genus Pantherophis; species Pantherophis guttatus. The sequence continues at coordinate 89,459,972 of NC_142065.1, forward strand.
AAAATCCCCATTTTCTCCTGATCAGCTGGGACTCAGGAGGCAGAGAATAGATGGGGGTGGGGCCAGTCAGAGGTGGTATTTACTGGTTCTCTGAACTACTCAAAATTTCCACTACTGGTTCTCCAGAACTGATCAGAATCTACTGAAACCCACCTCTGGTTGGATACCTACCTTCAAAAAGGTGTCAATCCAGCTGTTGGGGTAGGTCTGAGAAAGCATTTTAGAGAGAATATGCCAAGCCACCATAAGACTAAGATATCCCTGTTACAGTTTTTAAGATTCAATATTACCCCAGACTAACATGAAAATAATCCTTCCTAAAATTTCATTTGGCTTTCCCTGGTCTTGGCAGCTACATGGGGATTTACAAGCCCCAACACAGGTTATGTCCAATTTGCACAATCTTAACAATACACATATGGATTTGGAAAGCATATTTTGAATGTGGAATGCTTTTTTTTTTTCATGCAGAACTTCAATGGGAGGGAACAAATGTCAAAAAAAAAAAAAATCACATGAGGAAATGTTACAGGCCAGAAATCAATTAATTTTTCGTTATAGGCTGCTCCAGTCACAGTCAATTCCAAATTACATACAACTCTCCCAGTTTAAAACAAAATAAAAAATACAATGAACAAGTCACATTCACAAATGAACATATTTTTCTATCTTCCCAAAATAGCAGCACATTTGCTCTCTCTATGCATTAAGTACTTTAGCAAAGATTACTGTTAATGATATTATTTAGTAGAAGAAAAAAAAACAATTTAAAAATTTCCTTCCTTCCCCCCACTCTCTCCCTCCCACCCTCCTTCCTTCCTTCCTTCCTTCCTTCCTTCCTTCCTTCCTTCCTTCCTTCCTTCCTCCCCCCTCCCCTCCCTCCCTCCCTCCCTCCCACCCTCCTTCCTTCCTTCCTTCCTTCCTTCCTTCCTTCCTTCCTTCCTTCCTTCCTTCCTTCCTTCCTTCCTTCCTTCCTTCCTTCCTTCCTTCCAGCTTCTATCAAGTGTGGGGATTCCCTTGTTTAATTTTATCTTCGTCTTTTGATGGAAGTATGTTGAATCTTACATCAAGTTAGACTGGGAAGAACTGATTCATTCATTAATTCATTCAGGTAGACAAATGTGTGAATTTCATTTTATCCCATTAACATATATGTAATTTTAATTGTCAAGTTCTTTCTGTGACTTTCATTACATTTTTTTTCCCTGAATGTGGCTACGTCCTCATTAAGAAAACTTTACTTCACCTCACCTCTTCAAGAAAGCCCAATCTAACAAAATAAAATCCTTAACTTGCTGCCCTGTCCAAAATCAATAGGCTTAACCGTATACCTGATGGAAGGATTCATGTTGTGTGTCATGTAGCTATTTAAAAATGAGGAGCCTACTAGAAAGCAAGAGATAGTAATTTAGCTGAATGAATAAGAATTCAAATGAAAACTCTGAAAAGCGTTAAGTCTCTATGCTGGATGGACAAATCTGCCACTGCCAATTTGCAATTAGTGACAGATGTACAAAAAGAGAAAATGGAGCAGGGAACTAAGGCAGGCAACTGAGTTTTGAAAATTTTTCAGTCACATACTTTCAATAGTGGTTGGAATTTAGTCCCTAATTGTCTTAAATACACTTAAGCCAAAAAATGTTTTTGGAAAAACTTCCCTTTAAACTGCAAGCCCTTGATAGAGAAGAATGTCTTTAATTTCAGAAATGGGCCAATAACATTTGTTGCAATATTCAGTGGTACACTTTCAGCAATTAAGCCAGTGTTTCTCAAAGTTGGCAATTTTCATATGCATGTATTTCGACTCCCAGAATTCCCCAGCCAGCATGGGGAATGGATGGGGAATTCTGGAAGCAGAAGTCCACACATCTTAAAGTTGCCAATGTTGAAAAAAACCTGGATTAAGCAAATGGAGTGGGACTTGGAATATTCAAGGCTATCCTAATGAGGGAAAACTCACTGGGTGATTAAGGGTTAGTTGCTATCTTTCAGCCCACAGGGTTATTACTGTGGCAAAAATTAGAGGCATGATAAAAATCAAAGAAACACATAAATAAATCTTGTCTCTCTATCTCTCCTTCCAGAGTAGCAAAGCGTTCATTTATTTATTAATTAAAAGAGCTCTATTCCACTTTACATTTCATTAACCATCACAATCTCTGCAGCATTTTTCATTTTGCTAAAACCCCAGAACATTTTAACAGTAAGTTTATTAAAGATATAATCATGCGATACAATTCTGTCAAGCCATTCGGTCAGCAATTATTCAGGCTAGCTGGCAATAAAATAATTGGGGAAATGCCCAAGCATATAAACAAATGTTTAATTCTCAGTGACAGCTCCTGACACTTGTAGCCTTCCCCCCCACACACACACATAAAAAAAGAATTAATGGGAATATTATTACCTGTTGTAGCTGCCACAATGGAGAAATGTCTTCTTCTGCACAGCAATCCAAGGATTTATTGACAAGTTGTGAAACAATAAGCAAGGCACAAGATGAAACATGTCCCCAAATGAACAACCTTGAATTGGTTGTGCACATGAACTGTGTTGTTTATTGTGTGTGCCATTTCTGTGGTGAAAAAAAAATATACTGATACAAATAAAAAAAAAATTATAAGTTTTGATAAGCTCCAATGCATACAGTCTCATCATAAAAGGTATTTCTCTGTCTCTCCCGTCGACACAGAGACAGGGACAATCCACATTATTCTCCTTTGCCTGAGGTTACCACAATGTCTGGTTACAGCTTTGGTTCACATTCAGTGCCTTATAACAATTGAAAATTTGAAAACAGCCTTGAAGTCTTGGACTAGCGATCTCTAAAGTGAAAGGCAAAAGCGATCCTTCATAAAAAAAAAATACACAGAGATAGCATTGAACAATAAACATTACTTTAAAAAGTCATTTTAGAACTTCCTTTTGAATGAAGTTTGAAAGTGAAGAATTACTTGTTCTACCTTACATAGGCATTGTGACCATCAGAACCAGTCTGTTATCTGAACAACAGTAACAGAAGAAAGTTAAAACATATTTTAAATCTTTTTTATTTTACAACATATGCCATTTTGAGGACAGCTTTTTGGTGTGTTTCAAAGTTGTATAAGAAGTACTTTTCCCACACCTTCATACGATTTATTTGGATAATTTGATTATGTCATTAAAGGCTGAAGGGAGGTACTTATTACATAGCTTTTAAACATACCTAAACTTTTAAAAATATTCCACCCACAAAAATGTCTTTTATTTTTAATTCCCCAGCCAGCATTTTTAATTCCCCAGCAAGCATAAACATGCTGGCTGGGGAATTCTGGGAGTTGAAGTCCGCAAGTCTTAAAGTTTTCAAGTTTGGAGATCTCTGATTTATAGCATTAAAACTTGATAACAACTTGTAATTATAAAATTAAATATAACTAAATTTAAAAATTCTACTTCATCCTCCAGAGCAGGGAGGCACAGAATGCTATGGGTTCCTTCTTTTAAAGAGGTCCATCTAGCAGGATCAAGAAGAGCCTCCTCTGCATCTTCCTCTCTGTGGAACATCATCCCTGCAGAGACAAGATTGCCCCACACTTTGACAAGTGTTTTGCAACACCCTGAAGACCTGGTTCTGCCAATGGGCCTGGGGAACCCAGGGTGATATGGAGCCCCTCAAGTGGCAGCAGAGGGGTAGGAGTTATTTTGTACTGGGGATTTATCCTTGCAAGCTGCCTAGAGACACTGAAAGTGAGCTCAGTGCCCATATAAATTTTCTAAATAAATACAATTGGGAATAGACAATTGGGAATGACAGATAGAAAATGAAACTTGATTGATCCTGATCGATCAAATGGTCTATTGTTGGATTCTAATGTGGAGTGTCGCTGTAACACACACAAGTTAATATGGCAGCAGCTTCCATACTTCTATATTGTTTGGCCAGCTCTATCTGTTGTCCTATCCAATCACTCTTGAGGCAACAAAATATTTGGAGTTACTTCAGTGGTGAAATTCAAATTGTTTTACTACCGGTTCTGTGGGCATGGTGGGCTTGGCAGGGGAAGGATACTGCAAAATCTCCATTCCCACCCCACTCTGGGGCCAGCCAGAGGTGGTATTTGCTGGTTCTCCGAACTACTCAAAATTTCCACTACCAGTTCTCCAGAACCTGTCAGAACCTGCTGGATTTCACCCCTGGGTTGCTTAACAAGTATGAACATTTCCATCCCTATGGCAGAAGCCCATAAAATGGTTTCTTTGAGCTCATCCCAGCTTCGTAGTTTATGTTAGTACTTGTAAGTTAACAGCAGAAGTCAGTAAAATGAAGTCCTCCAAATATTAGTGAATACCAACTGCCATTGGGTTTAACACTTCAAGACAATATAGAAAGTCTTTGTGTTGCCCATCTGTGAGTAGTCACGCTAAAATATCTAGCAGCAAGTCCAATTCATGCTTTCTTGAAAAAAAGGCTCTAATATTAATGATAATGATAATATTATTCACTCACCTTAATAATACCATCTTAGCTTATTTCTAAGTTGTGTCTCTTGTCTATAAACAATAAAATTGTTCATCGTGCCAAAATAGTAAAGATCACCAGAAGTAACAAAAGCACAAACAATAAAAACAAATACAAATGATAACATTTCTTTCTTCTAACACAATGTCTTTTACCTGCAGGGAATAGTGATATTACTATTTGATTGGAAATGACATACACGCTGAAAATGAGCATTGGGATTTTTTCCTCCTATTATTATTAACATTAATATAATAGCTTCACATCAGTCTTCCGACAATATTGTCAGTATGAGTTTGTCTGCCAATAATTCACTTCTGGAGCTTGGTTAGAAAAAGATGATCAGCTGACATTTTAATTAAAGGCAACAAAAGAAAGTGATGTGTTAGTGGAGTCCTGGAATAAAGATTCTTAAACCACAATAATACAATGGAGAGTTTAGAACTTCCTGAATAAATAATCACTGGAATTTTCCTACCCTAATTGTCAATTATAAAACAGGTAAGAGGAAAAATTCAATCATGTGTATTTGGGGGATTGAATGATCCCTCCAATAATTTCTCAATAGTGGGCTCATCCTTAGTCCTGAACCGGAAGTGAAAAGGAGATAGGATTCCTTAGCATCTTCTCCCTCTACTCTCCATCCAACTCTTTTGGAGTTTCTCTGCAAGCTGTACCAATTTGCCATCTTAGATCCAGATTGCATTCTCCACTGTTCTGGGGCCTAAATTTATTTCAGATTATTGTGGCCAGAAAATAAGAACTGCTATACAACAACAGTATCACTATCACATTTTGGAACACATTTTGTAAAGTTGCTGTGTTGTTGTTGTTGGTTTTTTTTTTGTAGTCAGAGAAGGGGAAAAAGCCTTGAGGAAATACTGTATTCAATTAGATTAGCTTTAGGGCATTTGTATAACCTTTCCTAGGATCAACCAGACAACACATCCAGACAAATAGCTATCTCTGCATTGGGGTGGGTGGGATGTCATCTAATTGTCTGCTGCAGGATTCACTGCTTCCCCCCATTTTTCCCCTTCTTCCTGGTCTTCAGCTTCATTGCAGCATTTCAACAGATAATAAATATTACCTGGCCGTTGAGCTTGTTCATGCCTCACTTAACTTTTTGAAGGAAGGTTCCCTCTTCTTCCTCACATATTTCCCTTTAGATTTTATTTACGGGACCACCTTCTGCCACCAATAGCCTCCCACCGACCAGTTCGCTCCCACAGAGAGGGACTCCTCAGGGTGCCGTCAGCCAAATTATGCCGGCTGGCGATACCCAGGGGGAGAGCCTTCTCAGTGGGAGCTCCTGCCCTTTGGAATGAACTGCCCCCAGAAATACGTACAATCTCTGACCTCCGGGTTTTTCGCTGTGCCCTTAAGACCCTACTGTTCCGACAGGCGGGGCTCTCTATTTAAGTAGTTTTAAATTGGAGTTTTAACTTGGGGTTTTAAATTTTGGCTGAAACATTTAATTGATTTTAATTACTTTTAATGATGATGTATATATATATATGTTTTTTAAATTGGCTGTACACTGCCCCGAGTCCTTCGGGAGAAGGGCGGTATATAAATAAAATTAACATAACATAACATAACATTTATTTGTTTATTTATTTAAGAAAATTTATAGGACTGCCCAACTCACTCTCCATGACTCTGAGTGCCTTACAAAGATTTTAGGTTTAGAAACAATGGACTTCAGCAAACGGAATGAGAGTATTTAAATTAGGTAAAAGGGATAGCTGCAATATAGGATTAAAATGGAAGTCAATCAGTATATAATATTTTTTTTTGCTTTTGAATTTTCTGTGGGAATTTTTGTAGGTCTTAATACAAAAGTAGAATTCAATTTCATGAGCTAGTTTGGGGTAGTGGTTAAGGCACTACTAGGCTAGAAAACAGGAGAGTGTGAGTTCTAATCCTGCCACAGGCATAAAGCCAACTGGGTGGCCAGCAGGGCCAGTCATTTTCTTGTAGCCCTAGCAAGTAGACAATGACAAACCTCTTCCAAAAAAACTTGGCAAGAAAACTGCAGGGACTATCTATTCTCTAGGGGACAATATTCACAGAAAGTTATGCATGCACACACAAACACACACACACAGAGATGATTTCATATTTTGCACTATTATTTTTTTGTTATCATAGACACCTGGTTTTCTGGGTTTGAAAACAATTCCCTATCCCCGAAATAAAATACTGTATTATTTTCTTCAGTACATACTTACTCAAGTGTAAACTCTGTTGTGTTCAACATAATTTATTCTTAACATTTACAACTTTGGTAGTAAATCTCCTGCCTTACAATAATTTGGACTACAGTGTCATAAAATCCAGTCATGGCCAGTAGTCTGAGATTAAGGAATAGTATCTTAAAACAAAGGGAAAACACAAAATTACCTATCTTTGGCAAACAATTTTTCACTTTCAGTGTTACATCTTCCATGCACTATCCAGTACTTATTTGCAAAATATTATTATTATTATTATTATTATTATTATTATTATTATTATTATTATTATTATTATTATTATTATTATTATTATTATTATTATATTATTATTATTATTATATTATTATTATTATTAATAATAATAATAATAATAATAATAATAATAATAATAATAATAATAATAATAATATTGTATTATTCAGTGTAAAGCTGCATTTCTTTTCATGTTCCATCTCTTTCAATGAGCTTTGAGTGTTATATTTTGCATATAATTTGCTGCATTGCTGATGATAATAAAACCAATTTTTCCATGAATTTTCAAAGAAAGTGACAGTAATAACAAAAGAAATCTGCTAAGGGTAAAGGCAGAAAACTACAAATTAAAACAAACAAAAGTGTTTAAAATAGACAAGAACGAAGGTAAGAGTATTTCACTCCTTTAACTGTTGGCGAAGAATATCATTGAGAAGAAACATAATTATTACATCCTTCTAATGATTTTACTATTCATTTATTGTAAAGCATTGCTAGTTGTGGAAAATATTCACTTTAAATAAGGAACCAAAGCATCTGAGGATAGATGCCAATAATACATCTTTGCTGCATTCTTGTTTATGCATTCTAAGATTTATGAACGCAAATAAATATATGCCATCTTATTCCATGACTTCATCATTAATTCTATAGCAATAGTAAGAGTATTTGAATTTATATACCACCCCATTGTGCTTTACAGCATTCTTTATAGCACTCAATGTCGGCATATTGCCACCAACAATCTGGGTCCTCATTTAACTGTCCTCAGAAGGATGGAAGGCTGAGTCAACCTTGAACCCATCAAGATCAAACTCCAGACTGTGGGCAGAATTAGCTTGCAACTTTAATTCTATTGTACTACCTTAACCCAACATAACTTTTAACTGCTTCCTGCATACCTGACTGTAGAGTCAGATGAGAACATTGCATCTGTCGTCTCCTCTCCTATTTAGTTTACTTCTTGAAATATCAGCTAGAAATATAAAACCAGATGAAAGAATTGTTAGAGTGAAAATTTTTAAAAGCAATTTGTAAATTAAGGGCTGATGACTTGGTGTTGATTCTGAAAAATCCACTAAAGGGAACAGATATATAAATGGGGGAAAAAAATAAAATAATTTGGTACATTAGCAGGTTTTAAAGTTAATAATCAGAGGGCAAAGATGTTACCAAAAATACAAAAATAGAGGATCAAGCAGAATTGGTGAAGAACAGGTTTTAACATTGAGGAAGAAAGGAAAATATCCGGGTATCATTCTGACAAAAATTGTTAGGTTATTTCAATATAACGATGTTAAAACATGGAATGAAGCCAAAGTAAAATGATACGCTAAGACGGGAGAAATTACAATTGACCTTGTTGGGGAGAAATTCTGATAAAAATGAATGTTTTGCCTAGAATGATGTTTTCGTGTCACACAATATCCGTTATGACAAATGATGCCCCTTTTAAATAGTAGCAAAAGGATATATCTGTTGTGAACAAGGCCCAAGTAGTGATTACCAAACACAATTCAGTCCTGAACAAACTTATTTTATTAAAACAGCTGTTAATTAATTCATTCTCAGCTTAGTCCAAAACAAATTCTTCATAACCAGTCCCTCAGTCTTATCACCAACCTTTGATGTCTTTGGTGGCCTGCCAAAGGCTTTTCTTGGCAAAACCCCCACAAAGTTCAAGAGACGCTGACAAAAAGCACTGGAATCAACGTTACTTTTCTACAAAGAACCCAACGGCTTGTTGCTGCTCTTTTAAGCCTTATGGGAGTGGCCAATCATCTTCTGGCCTTACTCTCGAGTTGTCCTTTTTGCTTCAGCTGCTCTTGCCTTCTGGCAGCTCTTTGCATATGTGCACTAGGAACAGGCTCCTACTGTTCCTCTGCCTCTCTGCTGTCCGACTCTGGAGACTCCGGAGTCTGCGCATCGCTCTCAGATGGCCCTGGTCCCATCACTGCCTCCGACGCAGAGCCCTCATCTGGGCCTTCCCCTGACTCCAGGACTGGCCCAGCCTCCTCACTGTCCGACTCCACTGCCAGGCTGCTGGCGGACTACAACAATATCTAGGTTTGTATGGCAAGGCAAAAAAACAAAAAAAAAAATTCCATGAGTTAAATATAAGGTGTTACAAGATGCAAAGGAAAGAGGAAGATTGGATTTACTTGATTTGAAAAAAATAACCACAGCAACTACTAAGGACATGCTACAGAGATCCCACCTGTGCTACATTCTCGTAACTTATCATGCTAATTAATAAAATAGCTGGAATATGACTTTAGTGGTCCCCCCCCCACTTCTTTCCTGTATTAACCTAATCTAATTATCCATATATCACGAAGTAAAATAATTTAATTTATACTTAAATATTATTGATAGCAATGCCTTACATCCTATGTAAAAGGCTAGCACTGTTTGCAATCTTACATTTAATTTTTAAATAATATTACCTGGCTTCTCATTTTCCCTTTAAGAAACATTGTAGAATTAAGCACATCACAGTATAGTAAGATTATCATTAGAAAAAATGAATACATTTTTTTTTCTTAAAAATTGTAAAATAATTTAAACGTTAAAAAAATCAATCCTCACTTAAGCTAGAAAATATTGCTGGAAAAATGGAATGGACAATCTGTTGGTACAAAAAATAGTGCAAGGATTCATATTGAAAGCTGAGCACCTTCTGTAAAACAACCATCTGTGTTTAACTGTAATTTAATTATAGGTTCATTCCTTTTGTGTGCACTGGAAAGAATCTCATAGGTCTTCTCCAGTTAGTCTGCAATCAACTTCTGGCATATTGCAAAAAGGAGCAAGCATATTTTTTTAGTAACACCTGCTAACTTCATTTCATTGCATTTTTGGTAAAGAACATATGGGATTTCACAATGATGGTGGCAGAATCTTTTTAAATTGATGGTATGTAATATAGTGTGTGTGGGTGTGTACACACATACACAGAAATCAAGCACTAGATTAATTAGTTGCAAGCATTAAAAATAGTAGCACTGTGGACAAGATTCTTTTAATGAATTCACTCAAAGGTGGAGATAACAAAATGAGGCGTATGTCTGTTCTATGGTAAACACTGGGGTTCAGATCCTGTCATTTGTGTGGATATTATCTCTGTAGTTGGAATTATATGAAGTAGTGGAGGCAACAGAGTTGGGGAGAGAGTAGTAGGGTTGTTATCACAACTCCTGGTATTTTACTTGATGATGCAGCAGAATTGAGTAAATGGTGTAATGGGGGATATATTACAGTCAGTGGTGGGATATATTTTTTTTTACTACCAGTTCTGTGAGCGTGGCCTGGTGGGTGTGGCATGGCCTGGTGGACATGGCTTGGTGGGCTTAGCAGGGAAGGATACTGTAAAATCAACATTCCCACCCCACTCCAGGGGAAGGTTACTGCAAAATGCCCATTTCCTCCCGATCAGCTGGGACTCGGGAGGCAGAGAATAGATGGGGGAAGGGCCAGTCAGAGGTGGTATTTACCGGTTCTTCAAACTACTCAAAATTTCCGCTACCAGTTCTCCAGTACTGGTCAGAATCTGCTGAATACCAGCTCTGATTACAATGCCATTACATAAGCCTTTCTCAATCATATTCTTATTCACTGCTAATCTGTCTCCATATTTCCTGAATTAATTTACTCACTAGTGAAAATATAACCTAAACATTCAGCTATTCTCCCCAACAGTTTCATGTACATATTCAAGAACATTTGAGTCCATAAATCAGATTATAAACATTAGCAAAATATTTATTTATTTTATTTATTTATATTTAAATTTATATACCGCCCTTCTCCCGAAGGACTCACGGCGGTGAACAGCCAAAAGTAAAAAACATAGAATACAAAGTTTAAAAACAATTTAAAAATATATTAAACAATTTGGCCCAACAATTAAAATACCCCATTTAAAATTCAAATTAAAATTAAACAATTGGAGAGTTAGGCCAGCCCGGCTTGTTGAAATAAAAAAGTTTTGAGGGCCCGGCGGAAAGTATGTAAATCCGGAATCGTCCATATCTCCGGGGGGAACTCATTCCAGAGGGCAGGAGCTCCCACAGAGAAAGCTCTTCCCCTGGGGGCTGCCAGTCGACATTATTTGGCTTATGAGGACCCAGATTGTTGGGGGCAATATGTGGACTCTGTAAAACTGCTTGGAGAGGGTTGTAAAAGCACTATGAAGTGGTATATACTGTAAGTCTAAGTGCTATTACTATTGTTATATAAAAAGAAATACATTTAAACTTACAGGGTAAATCATTATATCTCAGAAAACTTTTTCATATGTAGGGTGACTGTATCCTCTCTCCTTAAATATGGGAGACTAACATGATGCCACTGTAACAAGCACAACCATACAGTAAAAAGTAAAAAAAAAAAAAAAAAAAGGCTAGACATTTAGAACTTTGGAGAAAAATGTCAGCTTAACCATTAGGTACATTGATGAGAGTAAAATGTGTGCAATGCTCTCTGCCTGCTGATAACACTTGTGTAATTGCTGTCATCAACAAGGTTACACCAGATCTCAAGGGATCCTCAGGACTGTTGGAAAGACTTTAACTTTAGGAACTGTGCTACAGTCTGAGACTTTGATGTATCTTGACATTTAGCCAATTACATTTCCAAGTCATTTGTATTTGTTTAGTTTGTTTCCCATTTGCAAGTAGAAACTCTGATATGAAGTTACGGCACCAATGGGTTCTGTGTCAGGTACCCTACTGATAAAAAAAATAATTCAGTTACCAAACAGAATGATAGGTCACAAATGAAATATTAGGGTTGGCTGTGAAATGAACAAAGTTAACATAATAGCTTAATGTAAGGTATATGCCAATACCTTTGAAAATACTGGGCCACTGTTTTTATGAGATTAAAAGGCTTCCTATTCTCCCATATAAAATCAAATTCACTATACTTTTCCCAAAGTGAAGTTGTGATGAATGTAATATTCTTAACCATTGTCTATGCTAATTTGCAGAATTGGATTTGGTGCTGGGGATTGATAACAGTGACCTTATTTATGGAACAGTGGTTCTCAACCTTTTCTTCACCATGGACCCCCCCCTTTAAATATCTTTTGTGGCTATGGAGCATGGCCATGAACCACAAAGACTTAACTCAAGATTAAAATAATAACATTTCTTCAAGCCTTTGTGGACCCACTGTGACGATATTGTGTTCTCCCAGGGATCCACAGACCACAAGTTGAGATCCACTGTTGTAGAGAATAACATTAGGTTATCATCAGGTTTGTATTCCCAGTGTGCTTTTTGTGTTTCTTTCTAAAAAGAGCAGAATTTCCATATATATTCCCTTGTCTTAAAGATGATGACCAAAGGAATCCTGTTTCTTCCTCGCTCTTATTCTCCTACTTTTAATTTGGATAACTTAAACTGATGACAAGCTTCCGTTGTGAAAAGTGCATGTTCTAAAACTCTGAAACATAATAGCAATATATATTTCATAATTATTTAAGGTCTTGAATTAAGATGGACAAACTTTGTATCAAAGGATATGAGCAACCTGAGCTTGAATGTGGGATTAAACATATCATCAGTTTGGAAACATTGTGCAGCCATAAGAAACCCAAGCCCAAGCCCCAGTTAATTTTGACCTTTATCTAGCATCTATTAAGCTTTGACCATTAGTTGACATATGCTTGTGTATAGGTAGCAATAATGAACGGTTCAGTGCTTTGAACTCAGTGAGTATTCCTGATTCTTTGCACCTGACGTGTATGCTCTTATGTGCCAAAATGTAACCACAGCAATTATTTTCTCCTAAATAGTTTTAGGGAAAGTTAAAATGCTCAAGATCAACTATTATAAGAGGCTCTAGCCTTACATAAACCTTTCATATAGTCTGGTCCTGTGATGGATGGTGTGTATGGAGAGGAAGGTGGTGATGGACTATAGAGAAACAGCAGTTTCCCAGGAAGGAGGGAGCACATTCCAAGGAAGGGACAAAGCAATAAAAACAATACTAGAATTTATTTTGATACTTCCTGAGGCAACATATGATTCTTCCAATGTGCCAAGCAGTGCTATAGATAGTCTGAGTGATACATCAATTTCCCTCTCCTGTCCTTAGAATCAGTCTAGTAAGATATATGTAGGGCACTAGACTTCCTTGGAAAAATAGAAAAAAGGTGGGGAGAGGGAAAAAAAGACTAGCAAAGAAGAATGGATCGCTTACATCAGGAAATTATCTTCTTCTCCTTGTTAAAGGAATCATACCTAGGTTGATTTACTGAGAAGCCTAGATTTGTCTGGCAATCAAAAATGAAACCATATCAAACTAAACTCTATGTAAACTCCTGAGGAGGATAATGGTGAATCAAATCAAGTCTTTTTTTTTTCAAGAAATCTACCTCCCTCTATGAGCCAAGGGGATGATTTAAACAACCTAAAAATATTCCTGATTATTTTTTTTACAATAAAGGGCAGAAAGAAAGGAAGGAAGAAGGTAATAGCTCACTGCTATTTCTTGTCCCCAGTATATTCTAAAGAACTGAACTTTGGCTGGGTTATTGTATGTCATTTTTGAGTCTGACAGATCAACAGTTCAAATCAGAAAAAGTTCTACATGATCAATCTTGATCCAATATATATAGGGAAATAGCATTTCCATGTTCCCCAAATCCTGGGTTTATGACAAATATACAGTGTATATGGTACATGTTCTACAGACACACAAACACATATATTTCAATTATGTATTGAAATGCTTTTACTGAACTTTATCCTTTGTCTTTCTCCTCACATGTACCAAGACAATATTTCTAGTTCTTGCAAACCTTGAATTTATTCTGTACACTTTATCTATCTCTACCTCTGTGTCTTCCTTTTCCCCATCAAATAATTTGTCAAAGCCTGCACGATTCTTTCTCTAATTTTTTCATCAGAGCTCTCTAGGATAGCTCCAAATCTCAGACAAATTTTTTTCTGTCTCAATTCCAATAGAATCAAATTATCCAACTCTCGGCTTGTCGTTCGTTCAGAACTGCAATAGGAAATAATCACCAGTAACGCACAGAGAATCAGGGTTTACTTTGGCAATGATAAGCTTGCAGTCAAAAGTAAAGTACAAGTCGGTGTTTTGGTTCAAAGTCAGCGCTGGGTGTAATCACACCACAGTGCTATTTAACAAAAAGTCAGCCCCTTAAACATACATCCGGTGATTATCAATCAAGCACCCCCCACTCCCTTAACAGTAACAGTCCTACCGGAGCTCGCCATCAATGGAGGGTGTGGGAGGAAAAGGAGTGGAGATAAGCAGCCGCAGCGAACACACCTCACGGTCCCAAATGGCTCAAACATCCTGTATGGAGAGGGATCCCCTGGCTACAGATTCTAAGAAAGTGGTGGCGGAAAAGTTCCCGATTGTGGCTGGGGATAGTGATGACGACGATGAGGACCAACACGACCCGATGGTGAGCGACCCCATCCGACCTTTTGTGGTACCAGTCGTACTCCGAAACCCATGGGCAACCACTGGACGCCGATATGAGGCATTGATTGACTCAGGGTGTACTCGTTGTTTAATTCGTAGGGCAATAGTTGACGAACTTGGGCTGCGGGTTGTGCGGTTGAGAACCCCTATTACATTTGAACAAATGGATGGTTCATTGCTGGGAGGGGCACCAGTGACTCATATAACAGAAAAGGTGCACCTCGATATTGGGGAGCATACCGAAACTATTCGGTTTATTATAGTGGAGAAAATGTTAGAACCAGTAATTTTAGGATTAGCATGGTTGGACAAGTGGGCTCCTACGATATGGTGGGAAGGGGGTTTTCGCAAACTTTGATTACCGTTGGGACCTCCCCCTACCAAGGAGGAAAAGGAGCCAGCAGGGGGAATAGAAGTAGAGAGCCCACCAGCAGACACGACGTATCCTAATGTGTATAAGGATCTCGCCAGAGTCTTTAGTGAGGAGGAATGTGAGATCCTGCCTCCTCACCGGCCTACGGATTGCAGTATTGAGTTAATACCCGGGGCGAAGCTACCCAAGCCCCGGATGTATTCAATGACACAACCCGAACTAAAAGAATTACGAAAATATATAGACAAGAACTTGGCCCGGGGTTTTATCACACCTAGTCGATCAAAGATGGCTGCCCCTGTCCTGTTTCGTGGGAAGAAAGATGGGGGTTTACTTATGCGCTTATGCGCTGACTTTCTCTCGGCTTGTCATTCGTTCAGAACTGCAATGGGAAATAATCACCAGTAACGCACAGAGAATCAGGGTTTACTTTGGCAATGATAAGCTTGCAGTCAAAAGTAAAGTACAAGTCGGTGTTTTGGTTCAAAGTCAGCGCTGGGTGTAATCACACCACAGTGCTATTTAACAAAAACTCAGCCCCTTAAACATACATCCGGTGATTATCAATCAAGCACCCCCCACTCCCTTAACAGTAACAGCTGCGAGCACCAGAGCAGCGAGGACAGCAGAATCGGAGAGGCCCAGCAACGTCATCAATCATCGCCCTGAATGCTGCTATCCAGGAACTATTTGTGTGTTCGCTGCGGCTGCTTATCTCCACTCCTTTTCCTCCCACACCCTCCATTGATGGCGAGCTCCGGTAGGACTCGACACCAACTCTCTCTCCATAATTCTCTATCTATAACTTCTGTTTTACTTTCCAAAATTTCTATGTTATGATTAATTTGTTTTATATCTCCAGGCATTTCTTATCCATAATTTTCCATTTTATCAGGATTTTCATCTTTTTTAAAAAACTATACATTTAATCTCAAATGAATCAGCCAAGCTATTATGAAGTTGATCAAATATTTTCTAATCTAATGGAATTGTCTTCTCTGTTCTAAGGATCCTCTTATTTCCTGCAATCATGCAGTCTTTGGTGTCACTAGGTTACAATCCAAAAGTGAAAGTGTTAAACAAGATAAAGAGAAAATCAAACTTCACTCCCTCTTTTCTTCTTTTATCATCCTATGCTTTTGATGCTGTAATTGCAGGCACAAAACACATCTGTATTTCCATGGTCATAGTCAAATTTATTTTATTTATTTATTTATAATGCAATTTATATACCGCCCTATCTCCAAGGACTCAGGGCAGCTCACAGTGGTAAAGATGCATAGTTCCTCATTAAAAGACAATATAAAATTAAAAATTCCAATTTAAAACAATTTAAAATTCATTAAGAAACCCCCCATTAGTCCAGGCTGCAGAACAACCAGGTCTTCAAATCGCGGCGGAACAAGCAAAGGTCAGGGGCCATCCAGAGCTCCAAAGGAAGTTGGTTCCAGAGGGTGGGTGCGCCCACAGAGAAAGCTCTCCCCCTGGGGGTCGCCAGCCAACACTGTCAGGCCGATAGCACCCTGAGGAGGCCCTGTCTGTGGGAACGCACGGGGCAATTGGTGAATTGTCACTGGCTGCAGGGGGTCTGACAAATATCCCAGGCCTAGGCCATGAAGGGCTTTGTAGGTAATAACCAGCATCTTGCTCAGTGTACTGAAGTTATCTTTATGTTTTGTTTTGTAAATTCTACCAGTCATGTATATAGCCTTTAGTAAAACAGAAAAAGAAAAAATAATATTCTCACAGAAGGGCCGAGTTAATTTCCTTATTCAATTATAGTTTTTTCAATTCAGGTTTGGAGAAAATTCACTGTATAAAAATAACATTCCCCTTTAACTATTTTAAATTTCATATATCATCCCTTGTTAAGCTTTTTGCCAAATATTCTTTATGCTTTAAGTCTCTAAATCTTCTTTTAATTTTGTAATCCAGAAAAAAATGAGACTTACCAAGAGGACTTCTTATCTCTTGGAAAATATAATTATTTTACAGCTTGAGAGAAATTATTTCCAAATGTGGCTAAGAAATCAGGCTTGGCTGATTTTATTGTCCATACAGGTGATACAAAAAAACCCTTCAATTCCTGCAGTTTACTAATCGGATACAGTAGTCTGGAGAACATGATCTCACCTTTGTTCACTGTTGTCCCTCTGGACTCCAGACTCCATTGTTGTGCCATTTCTGCTCTTCCAAAGACAACTAGACCACCATTAATCCTAACCAAAAGACAAACTATGGCAATAATCTATCTCTATTAAACTTACTGCTTCAGACAGGAAGGTGGTACAGAGAGTGGTGAGGATGGCAGAAAAGATCATTGGTAGTCCACTTCCTTCTGTCCAGGGCACAGCACATAAACAATGCTTGAGCAGAATCTACAGGATTGTCTGGGACATTACATAGCCTCTTCATGACCTGTTTTCCTTGTTACCTTCTGGCAGGAAGCTTTGTGTTATCCAAAAGAGAATATCTAGATTCAGTTAAAGTTTTGTTCCATATAGCATCAACCTTGTGAATTCTCAAGTTACCTCTTTCCGCTACGTGTTTAAAATGGATAGCGATATGTATGTATGTATGTATATAGCATGGGTATATTTGTGTTATATATGTGTTTGGGTAGATATGCACTCTCTTGAGAGCAGGCAACAGAATTTCATTTTTAATGTGGGCCGGTGTGCTTGCAGTAAAAAAAAAAATGACAATAAAAGTTATCTTATCTTATCTATCTTACAAGTGCTCTTCCAAATGGCCAAGCATTGCTGTGATCATCATTATGCCAGGTCATAAATATTTTTGCAGAATGGTTGACTAAAGAATCAGAAATGGTAGCTCAGATCTGCTTCAGTGCCTCATCCAGACCTTGTATTTAGTCATATTCTTATTTGGTTTATGATCCATCCATTCAAGAAAGCCTAAAGTATTCTTATTTTAGGACTAACATATCCAGAATGCAAAAAAATTGGATGGCCATTAGATGATGCTAAAGTACATCTAATGGTGGTTGGGATTTTTGTAGTGCTTGTCCTTGAATTGTCAGACCGCTGACCAATGGACTTTTTTAGTAGTATGGAAATTGATCCAGTACAATGTAATATGGGAAAATTCAATTAACACATGGGGACAATTGCCTAGATGTTGCAATACTGATTATATAGCAGTGTTTCTCAGTCTTAGCAACTTTCAGATATTTCAGGATGGGGAATTCTGGGACATACATCTGAAAGTTAGAATGGTTGAGAAACACTGTAATAGAGGATCTTACCTAACAGTTATAAACTAAGAATTAATTTGTCCTTAGAATCTTAAACAATATACCTATATCATATATACTTCAAAATTTCTCCTGCTTTGAATTTCTTTAGCTTGCTTAATTTGAAGCCTTGTAATTTTTTTAATCATTGAATTCTGTTTATTCAAGCCCTCTGATGACTGTGATATTATTCATGAATTTCCTATATAAATTTTATCTGAGTAAGAAGGTGATGTCAGAGTTAGAAATCTTGGCATTGTGCCTTTCTAAATTTCTGGAATAATGTAACGCGGCATAATATGTGCCTATATAGAATATAGAACAAAACATAATAGGGTTCTATTAGGGTCCTTGGAGATCTTCTAGTCCAACCTCCTGCTCTAACTGGAGACCCTATACCATTCTGGACAAATGGCTGTCCAGTTTGTTCTTGAAAACCTCCAGAGACTTCCGGAGGTAAATGAAAACTGGCCCTGAAGCTGGCAGACCCTATTTAGATCACTCTCCATACGAAGTATCTGATTACTTTTAGAGTATGTATGTGAAAATGGTGAATTTATTTCTTCATAGCTAACGAAGAACAATTCCTCAGACCCAAAAGACAATTTTGAAGGCAATGTCATACTTACACTACTTGTAGAAAACAATATACCTCAAAACATTGGCCCAAGAGATCAACATGTGATACATTTAGAACAATATTAACAAATTATGTATATAAAAAGGATTTTCTTCACCTTTGTAATTCTACCCCAATAATTTCCCTTTTGATCTTCATGCAACAACTGAAAGAAGTTATTTCTTCCATATTATTTGTTTGGCATTTTCACAATTTTTGGAAAGGAGAGGTATTTGAGAGAAAGAATTTTAATTACAGAAGCAATTAAGAAGATCCCAGGAAATTCTTATAATGAGCTAGAGTCATATGTTTTAGCATCACCCTAGAGCATTGAGGCACCTGCCATATGGTCTTCTAAAAATGGTATTTTGCTTTCAGAAGGACAGAAATGAAGCTATTAATCTATTAAAACTTTCTATAAAGTTAAAAAAAGTTAGTTTAATTCCATTTTCCTTATTAAATTTTAAATGAAAGCGAAATGTTTTATGTTCAGTATTTGGGCACATGCATTTGCATTTATGTGTTTGCATATACATGTTTGTGTGCATTGTGTGTCTATGTATAAAAAATGTTCAAATTTTCAACAATGCAGTTAGAAATTTTAGATTAGATGATCTAACATGAGTTGAATACTGAAAATTGTTTAAAACATGGTAATTTCAACCATGTGTTATTTAGTGACTACTTTCCTTAACAAACAAATTATCGGTCCTAATTGTGTATAAAAATGCACAAAATGGAGTATATACCTTAAAGCAAAAGGCAGTGGGACACATTCAATAATCCCACCGTCTTTTTCCTAGGTAACATCTCCTTTGGATTTCATTAATTCAGTGGTTATTGTCAAAGATCATATGTACCTTAAATATGTAGCCAATTAAAAATTAATTTGGCAGGGAAAAAAATCAAACAGAAAAAGAAAATTTGGGGATAGCATTAAATAGATAAACACTCTTCTTTTTATTCCTTTTCTTTCCATTGTTTTAGTGACTAACAGAATACATACAATAGTTAAACCAATTACACAGATAGCTATTTTGATATTGTCCATAATACTGAGATTTGCACTGGAAGATTTCTGTTTGAATAGTATCATTGTGATAACTCAATCAATGTCCTTTTGAAAACAATTTTATATATTTTCTAAATTCACAGGTTTCTCTATAGTCCAAAATAAATACTGTTTAACTGAATTCATAGATTAATGCAAAATATTAAAAGAATAACATAAGAAATATGCATATGCTTTTTTCCATTCTGACAATACAACAATTCAAGTAGTAAAGTTTAAATTAAGTTAATAAACTTAAATTTATGTAACGCTTAATTTTTTTAAAAAGTAGGATGTATATTTAGACTAACTAAAACATATTACTATTGTTTTAGAGTAACTATTAGACGATCAATTCATTTAAACTATTGTTTGCAGTAAACATTGGATGATTTAGAAGTTTTTTTCTTTTTAAAATAATGTTTCTGAACAAAATAAAAAATGCTTAAAATGCATCAGATTCACTCAGTTATAATTGGAAACGAGATGTACTAGCATAATTGCTGGTTAGTTTCTAAACTGGTACATAAAACTGACTTGCATTTCATGTAATTAAATATGCAATTTATCATTTACTTGTCACTAAAACTACCTCCCCAGAGAGCTTAGTCCTAAATGAACGTTATTAAGAAAGTGTAATTCATTTTTACTCCATTAGCCAAGTCCTGAAAAAGAAGAGAAAAACAAATTCTAGCAAACACAGCCAATCAATCTCAGTTTTCATCATTTTGTTCTTAATGTTTGGGAGCCAACAGATAAATGATAAAAAGTCAGAGCAAAGATTAGACAGAACTGGTTATATAGACGAGAACTATACAGTTCTCTAACTAAACTCCAGTATCAAACTTCATTTTAGCAAGAAAAGCACAAGCAAAGAAACTGATGGGAGATAAATAACACATGGGTAATATCTTAGCTCATGTCCTTCAAGAATATTTACGATCTCACTTATCTTTTAATCATTTTGACTAAACCCCCCCCCAAAAAAAAAGCTATTTGTATTTAGAGCTCTAAAAAGATGATTAGGACAATAGTTCCTAGTTAGATTTTCTAGAATAATTGGTTGTAATGGGACCCCCAGCTACAATAAATGTGAAAGAAGAAAGCAGTTTGTTAGTTCTTCATAATTAATCTTCCCATATTTAGGATGACTCAGTTCTCATCTCCTAAATGTCTTTTGGACTTCTGCAATGAAGATTCTCAATCACAGCTTCTTGGATGAGAAATGAAACGTTTTCAAAGAAAACACCAAGGAAGTCCAGTTGCCTTTTGGGGAAAAAAAGCAACACCTTTGGGATTTCATCTGCTAAATTCACATTTACTTTTGCTTTCCTTTGTTCTCTTATATTATTTACATACTAAAGTCACATACAGTATATGGAAGAAATGGCATTATTACTTTCAGATGAAGCACCAGTCTTCTTCCCCACTTAAAAGTCAGCTGAAAGGAAAGGAACATTCTATCAGCAAGGTCATCCAACATACTGTATGAAGGAAGATCCTACACTGTTTTGGGAATAATTTTGAATGAGGTCAATCATTCCAGGACAATCACCAATGGAATGTTCAAGTCAATTGAGTGGACGTCATCATTTCAAAGAGGAAGTGGAAATGCACATGATGAAATGCTGCCCAAAGGTGCTGCTTAAAGAGCACCAAAGCTTACTTTTCAGATAGTCCAAAGAGACAAATCTTCAATTCAGAAATGAACTCAGAGTGTTCAACTTCAAGTCCAAAGTTTAGCCAGATAATCTAAAGGAACCCAAAGGATGGAGATAAGGTCTCAGTGAGGAACAGAGGTGATGATAGAGCATTAGGAGCTGAAGACTGAAGGAGCTACTTGGATTGGCAGTGAAACGTTTCAAACCAAAAACAAAAGATGTACAGTCGCCACAACTCAACTTCCAAACATCAAGAGCAGTTTCTTTATGTAATCTGTTATTTCCTTTAGGTAGCTATGGCACCAGTGGTGGGTTCCTCCCGGTTCGGTCCGGTTCGGCTGAGCTGGTAGATATGACATCACCGAACTGGTTCTCCCCCCTGCCCTCCCACGTTATTCTTACCTTTTATTTGATCCCACCCCCAATCTATTGCTGCCTCCTGAGTCCCAGCTGATGACTAGAGGGAAAAAACTGTTTAAACTCTTGCCGCAGGGCTTCAAAGGGCCATCCTACAGCTGATCAGTGTTAAAAGCAAACAAATGAATCGGGTCATAAGTGCGAGGACTGGTCGTAAGTGTGAGGACCTTCCAGAAATGACTCTGACCCCTAGCCACGCCCACCTAGTCACATGACCTCCAAGCCACACCCACAAAATACGCCACTCCCACAGAACCGGTAGTAAAAAAATTTAGAACCCATCCCTGCATGGCACCCAGATTGCCTACTGGCTGCATGAGGCTTTCTTCTTTTAAGTGGAAGGCTTGACTTTTTACTTCTAAATTGGCAAGATGTTACTAGGCTTGGAATGCTCTCTAGCCCTGGTTCTGGATCAGCTGACCCTGACCTATGTCTCTGCAGATGCCCTCTCTTTGACTACTTTCTATGGTGCAGGCTGAAGCTCAATCTGATCAAGTCCTTCAGCTTCTCAATCTGAAAACACAGAATGATTCTTAAACTACACACTTAATGCAGGGTACTTAACCAACAATGTAGTTTGACTCTTAATGTAAATCTGATGCAAAGCAGGGGTCAGAAAGAAGAGAATCAGAAAAGTAAATTATCCCCTTTTTTGCTGGCTAAAATAAAAATGCTCAGACGAATCCTTCTGCAAGCAAAAGGGTAGCATCTTTATATTCTCCCAAGGTTCGCTGCATAGAGAGCAGATTTTTTATTATTATTGTTATATATTGTGGTATATTTTAATTTATTCTTTGAGCTTGGTGTCATATACGACTCTCCAATTTTCCAGGCTTTGGCACCTGCCCTCATTGCAAACCTTTTACCCAATGTTTTTATTAACTCAGTTTAATGGAACCTTTTTTTTCATGGTGACCTTAAGAATTTAATAACTCTTCAATGCAAGGACAGTACCACCTGCAGGCTCCCTGGGATTAGACTGCGGTAGCTCAATATGTGTGCAGGAACACATTAATGGGAAGCTCAAGAGGAGGGGGAGATCCCTCAGAAACTACATAAATAGGCCCCCTCAGCCCTGTGGGTGGATATTATGAGTGCTTATGATGTCTGCGCCAAGACGGGGAACATAAAACACTGAGTTCTGAGGCATGCAGTGGCTCACAGCTGCCTAATATTAATCTACCTTTGATCACGTCTATGTGCTCGCAAATTTTCCTTTCCACAGTTCCTCTCCCCTTCTCCCCTCTCTACCCGCAACAGACACTGACTGTCTTAAAAGATTGAATCAATGCATTATTAGTCCACAAACTGACAGAGGCCCATAAATTAATCCCACTCTGTCAATGGAGTAGCACCTTCCCTGGTGAAACCTCATCCCTTGCAGAATGCAAGGAGGATCTTTTAATCCAATTATCAGGAGAATGGACTGCCCTCATCTCATTTCTCATCTTGAGAAGTTGCTATGAATGTGTTTTAAAGGGCAAGTGTGGCAGCATGGATAAAATAAGCCTTTGCTTGACTATTAAGAGCCAAGGTTATTTGCCTTGAATCAATACATAACTACATACACCTCTGGGAATGTAAAAATCTGTCAGTGTTGGCTTTTCTCCCATTTTTCAGTCTTAAAAAGGTTCTGTGCCTTTTTTTTTTTTTTTTGCAGCAGTCTGTAATTTGATTAAGACATCTGTATGACAATTTGGACATCCTTCTCATAGAATTTCTCCCAGTGCACACATTTTGTATATGCTTTAACTTTGTCTGCACATATTTCTCCCAGGTTTTTCCCTCAGATAAAGCACTTTGAACTTTGTTCTTATCCCATTCCATTTTATCCCCTGAAAGTGTACAGAACAGAAGTCTTCATCAGTCCTCAGAAAACTCACACACATATCACTCCTAAATTGAGTGATCCTTAAATCAGATAACTAATGATAGGATGCAATAAGACACAGGATCTGTTCAGAGGTCTTATTAGAGAACAAGAGTAATAATCAATTACTATATACTGTATATCGTTATCTGTTCAAACTATAACATTTAGTGGACATTGTTCCAGCTTAATCCTATTTTCCCACTTTAAAGGGATGTTAATTAAAGAGCTTGTTTTCATGGCTTTCTCTTTGCAAAGTGCCTTACTTGAGTTTAAAAAACAGCGATACTATTAAACAGTGCAGCAAAATTTTGATACCCTCCGCTTTTGGGAGAGCTCTTCTTCTTCTTTATTGCCTTTATTACTTTGAAAGTGTTTCTCATCTAAAACATATGGGATAAATGATGCAAAAGAGGTTGCACAAAGGTGCCTCAAGGAATTGTGCATTAGAGTTGATTTTCTTTTTTTATGGTTCATCGGAAACAAAATATCTGTGAACCAAAATATTTTTGTTTAATTGTGCATAAGTACAAGAGAATGAGAAGATGCTTAAAATGCATTTCTGATGCTAAAAGAAAGGTTGTTATTATAGTTTATTATTGTTGCCTTTTAAAAATGGGCCGCAGTATTATTAATCAAACTTCCAAAACCTATTTTCTGCACCTGGTTTTCATAACATATACACCCACATTACAGTAAAGTATAGAAGCTGCTACAGTATAATTTGGCAATGTCTTGTCCTGGAAGTTTGTAAAAGTTTACTTCACAGGCAGATACTTAATGGGCATGAAGTCCTTCCAAGCCCACTACCACACTTAGTGATTCTCAAAGAACTTTGGAAATGAGGGTATATTTCAGTGGCTCCAATAAAATAATTTGGAAAGGCAAATAACAGCCTAGACTTTTCTATCAGAAATGGATAAAAAATCCAAAAATGGATAAAATGGCCTAATAGTTATTTCTTGCCCTTTGTTGAAAAATTGAAGAAAAAAAAAAAGACTCACAAATTATATCTCTATATCTACTGTGAGCCATGGTGGCGCAGTGGTTAGAATGCAGTATTGCAGGCTACTTCTGCTGACTGCCAGCTGCCAGTTCGAATCTCACCAGGCTTAAGGTTGACTCAGCCTTCCATCCTTCCGAGGTTGGTAAAATGAGGACCCAGATTGTTGGAGGCAATATGATGATTCTGTAAACTGCTTAGAGAGAGCTGGAAAGCACCATGAAGCGGTATAGTAGTCTAACTAAAGGGGTGAGCTCCCATTACTCTGTTTGTATAAAAGAAGCACTTAATAACACTTATTAGACCTAAGAAGGAGATGTGGTGGCTCAGTGGCTAAGACACTGAGCTTGTCAATCGAAAGGTCGGCAGTTCAGTGGTTCAAATCCCTAGTGCCGTGTAACGGGGTGAGCTCCCATTTCTTGTCCCAGCTTCTGCCAACCTAGCAGTTCGAAAGCACATAAAAAATGCAAGTAGAAAAATAGGGACCACCTTTGATGGGAAGGTAACAGCATTCCATGTGCCTTTGGCATTTAGTCATGCCAGCCACATGACCACGGAGATGTCTTTGGACAGCACTGGCTCTTTGGCTTTGAAACAGAGAGGATCTCTGCCCCCTAGAGTTGGGAATGACTAGCACATATGTGCGAGGGGAACCTTTACCTTTACCTTTACTATTGCTATTGCTAGCCAGGTCTATCACTAACACACTGTGGTAGGCCAGTATAGAGCTATCTAGGCTAACTCATTTAGCCATTCTTCATGCCTCATAAATCCACAGATCCTGATGGATTAATATTGGAAATAGTACTAAAAAAGCATATATACTTGTTTGACATTCAATAATTAGTTTAAAATCACATTAACAGTCTAGTGGAATTCATTCCAAAATAGGTCCACAATTGTTGTGGCCCGTCAGCGGCCTGTGTAGTTAGTAGCTGATTCTGACAGCGAGGAGGCTGGTGTGGTGCTGCGCCAGCAGCCTGTTCAGCTGGCACTCAAGTCAGACAATGAGGAGGCTGGAGAAGAAGTGGTGCCAGAGGCGAGGATTCAGCCAGGGCCTTCAGAACTTCCAGAAGCTCCCATAAGTGAAGAGGAAGAAGAGGAGGAGCCTCTTCTCGATGCACGAGCACGCAGAGCTGTTAAAAGGCAGGAGTGGCTTCTCAGGAGGAGGTCTCCTCGAGAATAGGGCTTGGGGCTAATTGGCCATTCTCTTAGCCTATTTAAGAAGGACAACGACTGATGCAATTTGCAGGAAACAATTTTGTTCATATTCCTTCACGTCTTGATTCCAGAAACATTTGATTCGGCTCTTGTTTATGTCTTGTCATAAGGGTGACAAGGGGTGGGGGGTTGGACTAGATGACCTACAGGGTCCCTTCCAACTGTTAATCTGTTAAAAACCTCCTTAATACCTTCCTAACACAAATATGTGTTTCTCTGGGGCTACACAACTGTGTAAGTCCCAAAAATGTGCAGTCCATAGTCTCACTCAAAACACAATGCTGAAATACCCTAAACTGAATGTATTCTCAAGAAATAAAATCCTCATTGTTTGAACGTTTTGTGTTCCAACTTTTCAAATATTTGGATCACAAAAAAAACAACGAAAATTTGGCACAAGGCTCTTCGTACGGCATTTTCATCCCAGATTTTATACAGGTAAGTGGTCTCAATTAATGTGGTTAATAAATCCCATGATAGGGTCACATTATTCAAATTTACACTATATAAAGTGATATTTCTGTGGAAAATATGTTAATTGATTCCAACTCCAAGCAATGAAAAATTGTAAACATAAATTTTATGGGTATATTAATGAAGTATTACAGTAAAGGATAAAATGAATCTACTTATAATGTAAATTTATGGTTAACAAGGTCATAGAATAGTTATAGAAAGCAAAATAAAAATATAGACAATCTACCATACATTCAGGCATTCCAATATCTTGTCCTATTTTAGCATTGCTATGACTGTATTCATGCTATACAATTACATCAAGCATTTGTTCTAATTTTTTTTTTTTAACTAGTCCTGTTTTCTTATGGCAGAATCTTCTCCATTTTGCATATATAAAGATTAGCACTATCTAAAACCCTAGCTACAACTACATAGATGGTAGCCACAATTGCACACATCTAGCCTCAAATTAGCTGCGTTTTGGGTCGCATTAAACACAACCTGATATCACTGTACAATTCACACTAAATCAACTATTGCATTATTTAAACTTGTATTACTTGTAATTTCAGAGATCATTCTATGATCTTTGAGTGGAGAATATAATTTCAAATATATTACAGATAAAAGGCAATGAAAGAGAAAAAAGGGAATTTTTAAATCTGTTTTGTTTTTCAGTTGAAATTTAATTAACAGAGTAAGCTTGTGCTTCTTTCCTAATCTCTTTCGTTTTGCATTTTGTTACCTGCGTATTTGATGCTAATCGTCTATGATCTTGAATCACAAGATTAGAAGATTTATAATCCTGGTTGCTTGAATTGCACTTTTAGGTTGGACAAGAAATATTTGGCTTTTGACTTTCTGGATCAAATTTTATAAAAGCTCTGCCCAAAATGCTGTTAAGAAAAGGACAGGTTAATTTATTTCTTCATTACCAAAACTATTGTGCTTGTGGGATTTTTATTTTATTTTATATCACAAAGCACTTTTTGCTACATGTGTGTCACCAAACAGTGTCAAAAAAAATCACAAAAGTCTCAAAAAAGTAGGATTGTCAGTCACTTTTACTTGGGTCCTATAAATAAATCACCTTGTGCTAACAAAAAAGAAACTGAGAGCTACATCTGTATCCCAGCAGAGATAGTCTGACGATATAGCAGGAATCAGAAAGGGCAGCTGACAATGTACCATAACGTCATCACGGTACAATATGTCCTTCCTTCTACATGAACTACATCCTGATATCTTCCAACAAAAGAACTTTATACTATTCCCCTTATGGATGCGGTGACATTTGAGTTTTCATTAAAGGTTACAAAGATGATATTATTCTTTCTTCTCCTCCTACCCCCTCCCTCATGAATAGAGTTGCATGTGGGTGTTTCTAAGGCTGTTTTTTTTTTTAAAAAAAATTAAACATGAAAAAGATGTATATGGATGTACGTACAGCGTTAATTGTCTCAATTTGCCTGGGATGGGAAATTATTATTAGTCACAAATGTGATAAAGTACAACAAGCAGTTTCTCCTCTCTTTTGGCCATGCTAGTTGGGATTGCAGCAACAGATGAAGAGGAATAATGTTCTTCATCTTTGTTAACAGCCACCGAGAGAATCAAATATCTGCCAAGATTTTCCAGCCTCTGAAATATTGAAAAAATCTTGAAGATTTTGAAAATATTGAGAACTCTTACAATAGCAGTGGTGGGTTCCTCCCGGTTCAGCCCGATTCGGCCGAGCTGGTAGCGGTGACAATATGACGTCATTGAACTGATTCTCTTTGTTCAGGAGCTGGGCCCTCCTGCCCCCCGCGTTATTTTTACCTTTTATTTGGCCCCACCCCCAATCTATTGCTGCCTCCCAAGTCCCAGCTGATTGGCTAGAAGGAAAAAAACTGTTTAAACTCTTGCCGTGGGGCTTCAAAGGGCCGCCCTACAGCTGATCAGTGTTAAAAAGCAGTGTGGTGGTAGACCGTCGCCTCCAAAAATGAATGAGTAGACCAGTGCCTCCAAAAACAAATGGGTATACCGTTGCCTCCAAAAACAAATGAGTAGACCGGTACAGCTCTGCAAGCAGTTAAAAGCCTGGTAGACCAGTACCTCTGCTAAATCCTAAAGAATTGTCATGTGACCATCAAGCCACGCCTACAAAATAAGCCACACCCACAGAACCAGTAGTAAAAAAAATTTAGAACCCACCCCTGTACAATAGCAATAGTATTTAGGCTTATATACCGCCCCATAGCACTTTACAGCACTCTCTGGCAGGTTTATAGTGTAAACATTAATTGCTTATTATCCCCAACAATCTGGTTCCTCATTGTACTGACCTCGGAAAGATGGAAGACTGAGACAACCTTGAGCCCTGTCAGGATCGAACTCCAGGCTGTAGGCAGAGTTTGCCTGCAATATTGCACTGACCACCAGGGCTCACCTTGTTTCTTCATATTCCAGCTTTTTAACCAAGTCGGGTCAACTCCCTTTCACTTCTTTATTACTGTTCGTATTAGCAGCACAAGGAAACATTCTCTTTTCTCTGAAAGTAATGTTGAATTTGGATGTTAAGGATGACAAACTGGAGAAATCATTGAATGCTTGGATAGATGCCAGCTTGAATTTTGATCCTGACAATGAAAAGTTCATCATCCATTTCCCCCCACTTGCCTCAGAAGTACGGTAGCATTTCCAAATCATTTTTGGAAAAGGCTGGCAGATGTTTTTCTTTTTTTAACCCTTCTTTTTCCCCATAATGACATGGAATGTGGTACTGAGCCAAAATACTGTTCTTTAAAGTAGACTGTAGGAATGAGCAAGAGGCACTACTGATGGTCTATCAGGAAAGGGCCAGTGAACTACAAACTATCACAAAAAATACAGGAAAAAAGTGACTATCTTCAGCAATTGTCTGCATGTGAATTGGTAGCAAATTTAAGGGAGGACTGTATACATTATACCTTTCTTAATGTATTTAAAATATAAATGTTACACTCTGGTAAGAGAAAAATGGAGAATTTAGGAATACAGTTGTATTTCCATTTCTCATTTCCATTTTTCTTTATTTTGTTTTTTATTTTTTTTCAGGTAGCTTTTTCCTAACCTTCATATCTGTAACCTTATCAAAGGGCATGTCTTTGATCTCTGCTATTAATCTTGGCCATTTTATGATATATTTTTCAAGGAATCAAATATAAAGTAGTGGTGCAGACTGAGTTACAGTACATGTAACTTTGATCAGTAGATTTTATACAGAATCTGATTGCAATGAAGTGGTGCAGGAATTTATGGTCAAAGCCCCAATAACAATATATACATCGTGATATCATAAAATCCTAGAAAGGGAGACCCGAAAAATAATGACAATGAGGAGAAACTTCCTAACAGTAAGGACAATTAATCAGTGCAATAGCTTGATATCAAAAGTTGTAGGTGCTTCATCACTGGAGATGATGAACAATCACTTGTCTGAAATGGTGTAGGGTCTCCTGCTTGAGCAGGGGTTGGACTAGAAGACCTCGAAGGTCCCTTCCAGCTCTATTCTGATTGATTGAGTCATTCATACAGCAGTATTGACAGACTTCACTTACCAAGGAATATAGGTAGAATGTTGTAAATACACCAGACAGTTGAAAAAGAAAAAAAAAGACACTGGAGGAATACCTGGATAATGAAGAAGATGCGCTGAAGCTAGTATACCATGAAGACTTATTTGTCTGGGCCAAATTGTTTAATTCGATTTTATCCTGTTTTTAAATTTTGTATTTATGTATTTTACTGTTTGCTGTTCACCGCCCTGAGTCCTTCGGGAGTAGGGCGGTATACAAATCAAATCAAATAAAGATAAAGATAAAGAATACCAAAGATACCAAATTGGCCTACAAGAAAGTCCAAATCAAGAATAGAAAAGGAAGATGGCAAGGCAAATTATTATATGGACAACATACACAGACACAGACAAAATGTAGCAGGCAAAGCAGGTAACAGCAAGATCTGGCAATGGTTGACAGCAGCAAAATTGAAGAAAACGACAGAGGGGCTAATTGCGGCTGCACAAGATCAAGCCTTAAGAACTACAAAACTAGAATTGAGAAGACAGCAACAGACTACAAATGCCATCTCTGCAAAGAAGCTGAAGAAACAATGGAGCAATAGTTACAAAGAAGATTGGACAGACTACCTACAAATAGTGTCATGACAAAATGTACTACCAAGAGCCTTGGTAGTACAGAGGTTTAAGGCACCCTGTTATTAAAGCTGGTTATTAAGACCAGCTGCCTGCAATTACTGCAGGGTTCGAATCTCGCCAAGGCTCAAGGTTGACTCAGCCTTCCATCCTTTCTAAGGTAGGTGAAATGAGGACCCAGTTTGTGGGGGCAATAAGCTGACTTTGTATAAAATATACAAAAGGATGAAGGCTATTGCTGAGCACATTGTAAGCCGCCCTGAGTCTTCGGAGAAGGGCGGCATATAAATCAAATTAAAAAAAATAAATAAATAGCAGCACTGGTGCACCGAAATATCTGTAAGAAATACCACAGGTCTAGCAATAACTGGTGAGACCATAAAATAGACAAAGTCATAGAGAGTGAAGACTTTAGAATTTAAACAAATACCTGACATACAGGACTCCAGATTTAACAATAGTTGATAAGACAAAAAAAAAAATCTGAATAATGGACATTGCATTGGACAATACTTTTAACCAATACTTTTAATCCAGTTCAGACCGGATCGCCTGATCCGGTAGCGATGGTCGTGGGTGGTTCGGAGAACCGGTAGCAAAAATCCCTGCCCCCCCTCCATGCCCAGCTGAGCTGCACGATCATCAGAGGCTTTTTTTTTTTTTACTTTTAAAAGCATTTTTTCTACAACTTCTTCCGGGGAAGAGGTGGTTAAAAAAATGCTTTGAAAAGGCTCTGAGATCCCAGCTGGGTTGCCTGATTGGCAGAGGCTTTTCAAAGCATTTTTTTGCATTTGCAGAAAAATACTTTGAAAAGTTAAAAAAAAAAAAGTTGGCCACGCCCACCCAGTCACATTACCCCTCCCTCCACCAAGCCATGCACACAGAACTGGTAGTAACAAATTTTACATTTCACCCCTGCTTTTAACATCATTAAAAACATTACCTATCTCAGATCCTTGGGAAGGACTCAAAAGATGGATAAAAATGCCAGATCCAATCTTAACATCTAGCTCACTTTGTGATCAACCATAATAGTAAGGTATTAAATTTATATGCAGCCCAACTCCCAGCAACTAATCCAGTACTATGGATATAATTAGAATAATGTTACAGATTGCTTTAATACCACTAAAACATAGTGTTTGGTATAATAGTTAAGGCAATGGGTTAGAAACTGAGAAATTGTGAGTTCTTGCACCACCTTAGGCACAAAGTTAGCTGGATGACCTTGGGCCAGTCCCTCTCTCAGGTCTAGGAAAAAGTAGTCAACGGCAAACCACTTCTGAAAGGTTACCAAGAGAATGAAATGCTACAAATGAAAATAAAAAATAGTGGGAAAGGGGGAAAGAGAATAGGATGAAGGGAAAAAAATAAAAAATAAATAAATAACAATTAATATAAAATTATATTATATTGAAATCTTACCACGAAAACTTCAGGGACTGGTCCAGATAATCACCAAGAGTCAAAACTGACTTGAAGGAACAACAACAATAATAATATATGATAAAATGTATGATTAAAAATGCCAATTAGATTATTTATTTATTTATTATTTATTTATTAATCAAATTTCTATACCGCCCTACTCCCGAAGGACTCAGGGCGGTGAACAGCCAAGATAAAATACAGATAATACAAATATTTAAAAAATCCCTTAAAATTATTAAATATTTCGGCCAAAACACAGATTAAAACACCCAATTTATAAAATCACAAATTTAAAAATTTAAAAAATTTAAAAGATGGGAGTTAGGCCAGGCCAGCTTGCTGAAATAGAAAAGTTTTGAGAGCACAGCGAAACGTGCGCAGGTCCGGGATCTTCCGTATCTCTGGGGGGAGCTCGTTCCAGATGGTAGGTGCCCCCACAGAGAAGGCTCTCCCCCTGGGGGCCGCCAGTCGACACTGTTTGGCCGACGGCACCCTGAGGAGCTCCTCTCTATGGGAGCGTACTGGTTGGTGAGAGGCTATTGGTAGCAGAAGGCGGTCTCGTAGATACCCCGGTCCGATGCCATGGAGCGCTCTAAAGGTGGTAACCAAAACCTTGAAGCGCACCCGGAAGACCACCGGGAGCCAGTGCAGCTCGCGCAGGAGGGGGGTCACATGGGAGCACCACGTCACTCCCATAACCACCCGCGCGGCCGCATTCTGGACCAGCTGGAGCCTCCGGGTGCTCCTCAAGGGGAGCCCCATGTAGAGAGCATTGCAGTAGTCCAAGCGGGAAGTAACGAGAGCATGAGTGACCGTATTTAATGAGTCCCGATCCAGAAAGGGACGCAACTGGCGGATCAGGCGGACCTGATAAAAAGTCCCCCTGGCCACGGCTGTCATGTGCTCTTCTAAAGACAGCCGTGAGTCCAGGAGGACACCCAAGTTGCGAACCCTCTCCGTGGGGGCCAGTGACTCACCCCCAATAGTCAGTGATGGCACCAACTGACTATATCAGGATGTCGGAAACCACAGCCACTCGGTCTTGGATGGGTTGAGCCTGAGTCTGTTTCTCCCCATCCAGATCCGCACGGCCTCCAGGCACCGGGACATCACTTCAAGGGCATCATTGGGGTGGTCTGGGGTGGAGATGTACAGCTGAGTATCATCAGCATACTGGTGGTACTTCACCCCAAAACCACGGATGATCTCACCCAGCGGCTTCACATAAATGTTGAACAGAAGGGGTGAGAGGACCGACCCTTGTGGCACCCCACATACAAGGGGCCTCGGGGTCGACCTCTGCCCCCCTGTCAACACAGACTGCGACCGGTCAGAGAGAAAGGAGGAGAACCACCGTAGGACGGTGCCCCCCACCCCTAACTCCTCTAGCCGGTGCAGCATGATACCATGGTCAATGGTATCAAAAGCCGCTGAGAGGTCTAATAGGACCAGGACAGAGGAACAGCCCCTGTCCCGAGCCCTCCAGAGATCATCAACCAACGCGACCAATGCCATTTCCGTGCTGTACCCAGGCCTGAAGCCCGACTGGAACGGATCCAGATACGACGATTCATCCAGGTACTGGGGGAGCTGTCGCGCTACCACACTCTCAACAACCTTCGCAACGAAGCGAAGGTTGGAGACTGGACGATAATTTGCCAACACTGCTGGGTCCAGGGAAGGTTATGACAGTAATGTTGTTACTCACCTTCACTAACATATAAATTTTACTTCATTTTCAGCTATTCTTCAACTCAACCAAAATTGATTCCACAGTGACTATAGTAAATATTATTTACACAACAATACTCTGTAGAGATGGACAGTACACATTTTTACCATTTCCATTTAGATCTTAGTGTTCTGAATGTATTTTAGCTATGACAAAGAAGAGCGAGAAAATAAATGTCTTTTGGGCTGCATTAATTTCTGGAGCTGTATTCAGTCAAGGCCCACAGAATGAGAGTTTAAAATTGACAATCCAATTTCTTAACTGTTTCTGTAAGAGACTTTAGCAAAGGTAC
Source organism: Pantherophis guttatus (assembly GCF_059756535.1). Taxonomy (NCBI): domain Eukaryota; kingdom Metazoa; phylum Chordata; class Lepidosauria; order Squamata; family Colubridae; genus Pantherophis; species Pantherophis guttatus. Next base: position 89,493,988 of record NC_142065.1, read on the forward strand.
CTGACAGATATAGAGGGAATATTTTTCAAAAGGGAAAGAAATAGATTTTCTGCTCAGAGCCAATAGGAGAGTTTAAAGTGATAGATTATCTGATTCATGGTTTCCTTGCCATTATTTTAAGAGGAGTTTTATATATTACCTTAACACCACTCCAAAGGTGTTTGTTTGTTTGTTTTTTAAATATCTTGCTATTTGCTACTGATGCCAGTGGAGACACAATTTCACTCAGTGGTTTTTATGTAGAATGTGATGTTCACTTGGGGATATTTTTAATTCTGTTTTGAATGTTTGATTCTCATTTTTCAGCCTCCTCTCATGAAAACCTAATACAAAATATGATTTTGATATATATTTATTAGACACCTGTGGGCCACAATACATGGCTAGCATAGTAGAAAAGTGCTAAGGAACACTAGTCTTGCTGGATTTTCAAATAAGGAAAGAAATATAGAAACTTGATCCTCTGATTTTTATTTTGTTGAAATGCAAAAGGTTCCATTTTTTCTTTGCAGAATTTCAATTGCTGGCCAAATTTGAGATCTATCCATATGATTTTGGATGTTTGCTATCTGACCTAGTTGGAAGTCATTCACAGATTTACACAGTACACATTTATTCCTTCTCTTATTCCTTCTACATCCACAATCAATTGCTACACTGAATTCTTTTCATCAGTATCTTCACAAACAGAAATGTACAGATCAGCCAGATTCATCCAGTCTCTTCGCATAGATTCAGTTGTACATTTTTTTAATATCGCAGTACTATTATACAATCCTATTCTTACACATTCAATGGATTAAAAATATATATTTCTCTAGGTAATTTTTCTTAAACCTTGTATACTAGTTTTGAGTTGTGATTTGCATCACAAAATATAGCATACGGACCATCCATTTAAAAATCCTGATGTACACATCTATGGTCTATTTGTATTAATATTATGAATTCACTCATACACAATCCAGCCGATATTTAAAAAGAGTGATATAAGTTGAAAGATAGGAATTATTCATTAAATTATTATGGTCTGCAAGGATGACACTATTAATATCCTGAAAATATTTAACCATTCAAATAAGGTGAGAAAGAGAGAAAAAAAATAGTTTGTTTACAAGTATCTGTCTTGATGTGATCTAGTTCATGGTGCCTTTGAGAGGAGAGGTAACATAAATTAAGTATCATAAGAGGGTGGGGCTTTAACAGCCTAGTTTTTTTAATAACACACACACACACACACACTGACACTCTAGTCCACAGGTGTTAAACTCGTGGTGTCACGTTGTAGTCACAAGATGTTACACAAGGTATAATGGTTCATTCTATTTGTGGAAGGATGTTGCACAGAAATATTTGTACCCAGGCGACACACTGCTTAAGGAGAGATAAAATGTTTATATTTTTTAAAATAAAAAATAAATAAAAACCGTTATTAAAAAAAAAGATGTATCACAACGTTTTTTACCATCACGGAGCTGGAGTGGGCATGGTCTCCGTGTGAGGCATCAGTTTGACACCCCTTCTCTAGTCTAACAATGTTCAGATAAAATTAAAGGATCCAAATTAACAGGAAAAGCACCATAATAGTGGGCTTGAGTAATTTTCAACACAGCTCTCGGTTTTCAGTTGAGCTTGGAATTGGAAATTGGAATTGGAAAAATAGAAAATAGTGATCCAATACTATTATATGGTCTTATCAGTGTGGTTTAAGGAATTAATAATCTCCCAGGCACTTTTTATAGCATCATAGCCAGTTTGATTTAAGTGCCTGCTCTTTACTGAGATAGTGGAATTTACATGTTGTATATTTTCCTTGTGCTAGTTATTAATGGCATTTAATCATTTTCATTGTGATTCATATGTTCATACTATTTTTCAGTTTTTTGTAAAGGTTTTAATAACTTTTGATATTTTTGGTAACTTTGCAACCTACTCAGAGAACTTTGGTTCCATTTCAATTAGAAATGGAATAAATAATGAATATAATAATAAATAATATATCAGAAGAGATTAAATGATATCATAAATAAATGAATAGCATTGCAAGGATGTAGTGCTAAACATCATACATATTTGGAAATAATGTTCCACTCTTAATGGGGTTGTTGTTTTTTTGGCTAATGATGTATAAACATTATATTCTACAATTTTAAATTTCTGCAACCAACTTTGTATAATTGTCAATGTAGGGTATATATCTCCCTTGTTACTTTGGATTCATACATATGTCCTGAAACTGAATGCAACATAATATAGGTAGTTCTCAACTTACAACTATTTAATGACCATTCAAAGTTACAACAGCACTGAAAAAAGTGGTCATGTGATCAAAATTTGAACTCTTGGCAACTGGTTCATATTTATGACAGTTGCAGTGTCCCAGGGTCATGTAAGCAGCGTTGGTGACCTTCTGAGAAGCAAAGTCAATGGGGTAGCTAGACTCATTTAACGACCGTGTTACTAATTTAACAACTGCAGTGATTTACTTAACAACTGTGGCAAGAACAGTCATAAAATGGGGCAAAATTCCACTTAACAAGCATTTCATGTAGCAACAGAATTCTTATTCTTAGTTGTGGTTTGTAAGTCGAGGACTTCCTGTAAACAGTCGTGATAATATACTAAGAGGAATTTTAAAAGTCTCATTAATAGAACTGATAACTTTGGTAAACAACATTCTGGCATTTAAATGTGCAGAGCAAGAAATAGTCTGTGATGAAAAATCCATTGATTCAATGGATCAAAGCACAGCCATGTGTGATTACTTGGTAAAATAGACAGTGATCTTGTTCTTAATATGGGATTCCAACTGAACATGAAGAGAGACACATTTGGATCTTAATGATAATTGAGGAAAACACTTTCATGTACATATACCTGCATGATACAGACTATTAAGCAGTCAATGGTATTATTTCCTGAACAACAGAAAAAACAGAAATGATACCTATGCTCGAAGCACTGTCTTTTTAAGCGTTGTTAAATGCTGTTTGCAATAATTAATTTGCAGTAATGATTCCAAGATTTCAGTATCTGGCTGTCAGAATGCCTTGCTTGCCCCCTTTCCCATCCATTTTGATAATTATTTAAGCCAGTTCTACAGATCATGAACAGTTCCTTAGAACCATAGTGTCAACTCTGAATCGAACCTGGCTGAAGCCATGTTGTGCTGCTTCATAATTGCCACGCACTATAGGGGAGGATGATGGGGAAATAGCTAGACCATCTCAAAGACAAAATAAAGAGCTCTCCTGTGGGAACCAAGGTCACCTCAACAGGTGGCAGTAGAAGGAGACAGAAGTGGTCAAGGGAGCCTGCCAACTGCTTTGATTGGACAATGTGACCTGGGGGAGGGAAACATTTGCTCTTTTAATTACGTGGTAACCATGAGAAAATTTTAGAGTTGGTTTTCACTGGCTGTACCGATATGATGTGTCCAATACAATACAATTACTGCAATTCCCTCTACATGGGCCTGCCCCTGAGATGCACCCGGAAACTCCAGCTGATCCAGAATGCAGCTGCACGGGTTGTTATGGGAGCCCCTCATTAATCCCATATAACACCCCTCCTGCATGAGCTGCACTGGTTACCAGTGGTTCTCCGGGTCCGCTTCAAGGTGCTAGTCCTCACCTATAAGGCCCTTCATGACTTAGGTCCGGGATATTTGCATGACCTTCTCCTGCCTGCCTCTCACCATCCTGTTCGCTCACATAGGGCCGCTCTCCTCAGGGTTCCGACGGCGAGCTAATGTCACCTTGCTGTGCCCAGGGGTAGGGTGTTCTCTGTGGGTGCTCCCACCCTCTGGAATGAATTGCCTACTGAGCTCCGGACAGCTCCTGATCTCCGCTCCTTCCGTCGGGACTTGAAGACTTGGCTTTTCAAACAAATAGGCTGAGACTGATTCCGGGCTTTATTATTTACTACTAATTAATTATTTGGATTAAATTATGATTTTATTGTACTTGTTTCTTAACTTGTGTTCGCCGCCCTGAGTCCTTCAGGAGAATGGCAGCATATAAATACATATAATAAATAAATAAATAAATAAATAAATAAATAAATAAATAAATAAATAAATAAATTAATTAATTAATTAATATGTTCTCTGAGGAATGTTCCTGCCTTGGAGTTCTGATTTCTTTGGATGTGTTACACAGAACACTGACACATGGAGACAAAGACATCTATTTCATGAGCAAATGGAGCATTTAATATTGGAACACCAGAATTATGTCCAGGGCTCCTATTTCCAAATCATATCAACCCAATGAAATAAAAAAAAAAGATGGGTTATGTTGCCATGATCATTATGATGATGATCATCATCATCATCCTGCAACAATATCTCTAACATCCTTAAACAACATCTGCCCCTCCCTTGGGAAGGACTTGTTGGGTAGATAGAAATGCCAAATCCAGTCTAAACACCTGGTTGAGTTACTGTCATGTTTAAATATCAAGATCTGAAAACTGAAGTTGAAAGATTATGGCATAAGCCAGCTGTGGTAGTCCCACTGATTATTGACACTCCAGATACCATACCAAAAAATGATGGATAGAATTGTCTGTTGCAAAAGGTCATACTGTTCAGATCTACACATATACGATGCTGATACATTATGGCATTCTGGGCTCTTGGGAAGAACTTGACGAGTACGAAGACCAATGTCAACTAAATAATTGGCAACTCCAATTTCACCTTGCTATGTATAATAAACCATAGCGTGGCAAAGTAGCATCAATGGCACATTAGAATATCTTCAAGAAATGCCACTGACCTGCATGCAAGAACTGGTAAGACCTCAGAATAGGGAAAGTAACAGAAAATGAAGAAGTTAAAGTGTCCTGGGACTCAAACAGACAGGTGCCTGTCACACAACATTCCAGACTTAACAATTATTGACAAAAAAGCTGGATGTGGCAGTACCTAAAACAAAAGAACCTAAGAGAAAGAACTAGAGAAAATGTCAAACTACAAAGACCTGCAAATAAAAGTAGAACAACTGCAAGAGAAAGCAAAGATAGTACCAATAGTAATAGGCACTTTGAGTGCAATCCCAAAACATCTGGAGCACCACTTGAACACCATTGGCAAAATCCCCTTCACTCAATTGCAGAAGGAAGCTTTCTGGGTACAGCTAACACCCTGAGACAATGATTTTGACACCATTTAACATCAAAGAGTTGCTATCCCAGATCTTTGGGGACTTGATAGGTGGATTAAAACTCCAAATCCAATCTGTGTGACCAACCGTAATAATGCTTTGGTTTCAAAAAGAGAGAAGGAGAAAGAGAGTCTAAATTCATCTTGTTACCAGTAACATATCTGGTAGCTAAAGAGAATGGAATTCTTTTGATATTTTCTGCTCACCTGCAAATGCCTTTAATAAATAATGAGATAGAAATCTGTGTCCTGGGGAGATTTGCTAAGTAGATACCAAGACATAATGACTGGTGGGTGGATAAATTCAGTTTGGTAGGTCTTAATTTGGTTTTTAGCCAGCAAAGATCAATGTTACCTTTAATGAGCAGATTCTGGCAATGGAAACCATCACTCTGAGAGCAATGAAAAGCTAGGAGAGCTTGATCACATGCCAGACATTTAAAAAAGCAGCAAATGAGAATGGTGGAACAAAGTCTACTTCTAAAGAGTAATGCTAGCCATTCTCTAGAGGTATTTTTTTAGTATGTTGGTTTATGACATACTTGAACAACCATTCATCAGTCACTAAGGAGAGTCACTAAAATCTTGAAATTATTATAGTTTCTGACCCTTCAGCTGGTCTATTTTTGACCTGTCTACTAATCTGATTTTGAATGCTGATCTTGAAATAGTTTACTATGGTCTGAATCAGAGCACACTGGCTAGGGAATGATGTTTACTCATTGTAGCAATGTCAAGGTTGAAAAGCTCTGATCTAGATATTGGCAATTCTCTGATTCCACTGATGATTTTAGACCAAGGCTTTCAAACTCACAGCCCATGGGCTGTGCTGGCCATGCCCACGTCCAGTTTAGCGAAGGGGAAAAAAGTCATGATACGTCACATGACGCTGCCATGATGTTGCGAGTTTGACACCCCTGTTTTAGACTATGGCTTCAACTGTTGCACATTCCAGAAATCTTATGATTTACCATTTCTCATTTGATTCTCTTTTTTCTATTCACCATGATGTTTGGATCTTTGCTATCAGCTTTGGCTAACCTAAAATAAATGTTTGGTGTATCTCCTGAATTAGACTCTGTCCCTCTGTCAGAAGACTCGCATACAGTGGTGGGCTGCTGCTGGTTCAGGCCAGTTCAGGCGAACCGGTAGTTCTGACCAGCGCCTGGCCCCGCCCACCCACCCTAGTGCTATCATGTCCTATATAATAATTGGTTTTTTCAATGCAACGCGCACTCACATTTTTAATTCCGGGAGAACAGGTTGTTACAACTGGCAGCAGCCCACCACTGCTCGCATATAACCTAATGATTATGTCACTGTATTTGCAAGATTGATATGTTCAATATTTAAGATATTACGGGTATTTCATTGATTTAAAAGAAACATTAAAAGTAATGAAATATAAACAGGCATGATCAAACATACCTGCAGAACATAAATGAGAACTACAATAAGAGATAACACCAGCCTAAAGCCCTAAGGCATTCTAAAATTTTAAAAATTGAAGAAATGAAATGGTCTTAATCTGACTGTGGAAAAACCATAATGGAAGCTCTGGGGTGAACATTTTACACTGAGGTACTATCACTGAAAAGTCTTTTTCTTTAGGAGCTATGTACCACATCTCCCTTAACAGAGGTACTTTTGTTTTATTGTCACTGTTTCATCTATGCAATAACCTTCTTGCACTCTACCTTCCAACCCACTTGTTCCCACCTGTCTCGGAGGTCCTCATTCCATCCTCCCTGCTCTCTGTTTCATTGCTATCTTGTAATCATTTCTTGTAGGCATCTCATATTAAACTGTGGGGCTCCCAAGAACAGAATCTGCTTCCCACAGCTTTCCAATTAACTTTTATGGAAGAACGTTCTGTATCCAAGTGTGTCTCTCCCAAATCCACTTTAAAAAAATTGTGGGGACCTTCCTGAACAATGCAGAAGGGGCCATGGGTGTACTGTTGACGTTGGGGAAATTTCATATCTTTCCCTACAGTTCCATTCCATTCCATATTGTTGAGGGATTATTATAATATAGCTGGAAGACAAACCCAAATAACAACATACAATAACTATGCCGTAGAGGCTACTCTCAACACAGCAAGCTTGTAATGTGTGCAATCCCTAAATTCAATATTTATCTTGGAAACTTTTTCTTGTAATTCCTTGAATTTCATGCAATATTTTCCCCTAAGTCTGTCTTGAGAAAATTTTTTCTGCTTCTCCTGGGCCCCATTGAACATTTTCGCTTAATCTGATGAAAATTATTCTTGCTTTTTCTCCTCCAAAGAAAAACTTTTGTGAAATTCTCATGGGTGGGACACAGCGTCAGAGATGTGCGTAGAGTTGGAGGTGCATATGAACTGTCATCTTTAGATCAATCCCAAGGAAAATGTCATGAGGAACATCTCTTCTTTTAGACTGAAGATCATGGCCACCCAAGGAGGCTGCAAAGTGATGGAGAGATATTATCAGGCCTGCAATCTTCAGTATACTCCACTTTGCTGGGATCCTGCCATAAAATGCAAGGGAAGGGGAAGGCCATTAGGGAAGTAAGGAATGGGCAAGAAAAGGGATGGGGATGACAGGGAGACAGGAACCAGAGGTGCCAATCTGGAATAAACCAACAAATCAAGAGTGGAGCCTGAGAACAGAATGTGAAACTACAGCAGAGAAGTGGCAAAGCTTAAAGTTGTTCCCGAAACATCAAAAACTAAGGTAATTGGACACTGATGGACTGGCCAAGGGGGAAAGAGCCAGGGAAAGGGGGGAAATGCAAAGTTTACATGGGAATACTTGGATCCAGCTTTGCTTACACTGCTGTAAACATTAATAAAAGAATCTTTCACTTCAAAGCTTGGAGTCGAGGGTCTCCTTTCCTAAATGTCTAAGTTGGGAACAGCCTGACAGATATCTAATAGAAAATTATAGCTGCATCTGGAACCCTAGAACAGTAAAGCTTTAAAAAAGAAAACAAATCCTCCTGAAGAAATAATAATGTAGACACACACACACACACACACACACACACACACAAAGAAGTAAGAGCATATAGTGAAAACTTCCCCTCTTTTGCAGAAGATCAAAACTTTCACAACATTGGAGGACGGGTTTCAGAATGAATCTTTGTTCCAGGCTTCAGCAATGGATAGGACCTGTCCAGTCATCATTGGCTCCTTATTGATCTCTCTCTATCCAGCATGAACTGCTTGACTTGCTTCATTTCAGTTGCATTTTCATTGTTCAGCCCATCCAGATGATTTTCTCCTCCTGCCAATGCCTTATTCATTCCTTTTCTGGCTTTTTTTTTTTTTTTGTTACTATCAAGAGTTGTTGCTGGTCCTCTTGGGCAAAGCTTCCCATTAATATGCAGAGCATATCACTTTGTAATCAGTAAATTCTGAAAGGCTGTTACTAATGTTCACCAAGGACTACTACAAATCATGAATAAAGAGAAAGCTTTAACCCATTTCAAATTAGTTCTCCATCTTATCTATTAAAACCTGCTTTATTTTTATTTATTTTTTTGCTTTCTGCCTTGTACACCTGTGGCCAAACCATACCCAAACTCAAGTGTGTGTGTGTGTGTGTGTTTGTGTAATTTGTGATACTCCTGAATGTGAGTGTTATTGTCTTCTACAGTAGGTACGTTCATATATCCATAAGCCACCCCCCAAAAAAGGATACTTGCTTGCTTATTTACATGTTCTCCTTAGACACATTTCATTTTAAAAGCCCTTCTGGTGCAGTATCTTCTTTTACTATCTCTCCAAGGACACGTAAAAACAGTTTGATATGGTGACTTCTCTACTCTCTCTGACATAAATGCAGGAATCTTTAGTAATATTTAAAAACATCTCTTTCTATTTAAGCAAAGACCTTTAATGCTCTTCCAAGTCCTTCATCAAACATTAATGAGACTGTCTGGCAGAGTCTTGCAACGGGAGCCAAAAATAATGCAAACTATTGCCTGCCATGCCTTTATTTTAGGCCTACAAGCTTTCTCTATGGGGGAAGTTTCTGAGGACTAGGAAAAACCAATTTGCCTCTGGTGCAAATTTCAAAATATGTTGTTTTGTAGTTTTCGACCGAATTCTCTAATTTTACTTAAACATAAACAGCTTTGTATTTCTGTGCCCCTGAAAGATCCAGCCCTCTGGATGCTGCCTTTTTGAAGCCAACCACTTCTGTTTAAGAGAATGGGTAGAGTTTGAAATCATGGTAGAGATATTAGCATTGGCAATTCTAATTGTCTCAGCCACCTATCAATCAGCAACTGCTGTTCAATGACTTTACAAATGAGAGATTGCTTATCTTTGCCCAATTTGTCAGTTGTCACTATGATTGGGCTAGAGCAGTGATGGCAAACCTTTTCGGCATTGAGTGCCCAAACCAGAACGTGTGGGCATGCACATACATGTGTGTGCGACGGAGCACCGGAAACGCAAAGAGTAGCTGGCCGGCATGAGCATTCCTGTTTTTTGGTTGTTTTTTGGGCCGTTTTCAGACCATTTTTTGGGGGGTGGGTTTCATGGCATTTTCCGGCACTCCAGCATTCATGAAGACCAATTGGCCGGCACACATGTGCACACTGGAAACCAGAAGAGCAGCCGGCGATGCTGCGTGTGCCCACAGAGAGGGCTCTGCATGCCACCTCTGGCACCTGTGCCATAGGTTCGCCATCACAGGGCTAGAGAGATGATGAGCATTGGGCTTAAGAGCAAGCATGCAAGGGAGATCCAGAGAAAGCCTACGATTCAATATGGCTGTTGCGTGAAAAAGAGAGTTGTCTTTTTGTCCTTTTTGGGTACAATCTAACAAAGGAATTTTAAGTAAATTCTATTGTGACATTCCTACTTAGATCCTGACCTTATTATGCAGGAGTTCATCCTGGATGAATGTGCTGACGTGGCATGTTATAGACACTTGGCTGAGATAGAACTGGGAAGAACATGATCCACCATGATAATCTGTGATGCAACTGTCTATGTCTGGAGGATGAGTTGCTTGAATCTATGGGAACTCCATCCAACCAACTAGATGCTCCACCCAGAGATGCCAACTGCATGTTCACTATTGTGTTTAGGTGGCCAAATCACTGAAGGGATACCGTTAGTATATCATTTGCCTTACTGCAAAGTAAGTAGTAACTCCTTGAGCTAACTGAGGTGATTTATTTATTTATCATATGGCATAACATACATGGACTAGCAATATATATTAACATTTCACCTAGATTAATGAAACACAATAAATTATAAATGTTAAGAAGATATATGTTCAAATATCAATGTCTAGGCCAGTGATGGTTAACCTTTTTGCCAGGAGTGAGGGGGGAGGGGGAGGTCACACACATGCGTGCCCACACCCATAATTCTATGTGCCCTGCCCCAATGCATGCGCACGCAACCCCCCTGGTCTCCCCTGCTCCTAGCACATAATGGCCTGGTGGGCCTGGTAGGCCCATTTTTCTCTCTACCTGGGCTCCAGAGCCTTTCTAGGAGCCTGGGGAGGGCAAAAACGGCCTTCCCCACCCCCCTGGAGGCCCTTCAGAGCCGGAAATGGCCTGTTTGCCAAGTTCCAGTCCCACCAGAAGTTGGCAAACAGGCCGGTTCTGGCCTCCAGAGGGCCTCCGGGGGGATAGGGAAGGCCATTTTCGCCCTCCCCAAGCTCCTAGAAAGACTCTGGAGCCTGGGGAGAGAGAAAAACAGGCCTTCCCCACCACCCCCCGAGGCCCTCTGGAGGGAGGAAACGGCCTGTTTCCCTACTTCCAGTGGACCCTGCAGCCCCAAAAATCAGCTGGCCAGCAGGTGCATGCGTGCCGGAGCTGAGCTTGCATGCCCACCGATATGGCTATGCATGCCACCTCTGGCACGCGTGCCATAAGTTAGCCATCACAGGTCTAGGGCATTCAACCAGCATTGTTTATATTTTTAAAAAATCAGATACTGGACCGGTATATTCCCTCAACTTAGTCACAATGTGATTTACAGTTTGTCATGGAACACTGCAGTCACACATAAGGGAGGATACTATGCCCCATTATACAGAGAATCCAGCAGATGCCTTATAAGGTGCAAATCCCATTTAGGATTGTCCATTGTTGACAATTGAGGTGATCATTGCTGATAATTGAGGTGGTCATTTCTTTTATTGGGAGCTTTCAAGGTCCAGTTGATTAATCAAGAGTGGCTCTGGACAATTATTAACTATATACAATACTAGAATGTGTTGAAACTCTGATTTGCTGGTATTGGTTATATGTGTCTTATTAATTAGTATTTACTTTATTACATGCATTTAAAACAATGTCACAACCATTAAAACAGTTTTAAAAAATAAATAAAAACAAGATTACAGGAGAACGTTCATCCAAACACAGTATAAATATTAAAGGTTAGTCTGTTGTGATCTGCAGATCATTCTCTAGTTAGTTTTTGATTGGCAGTAGCTAATTCTGCAGAGACAAAAGCCCAGTTAAAATTAGTGTAATTAGCCCTGATGGATCTGGATGGTTCTTGGGGAATTTCCACCTTGTCTGTCTGCAATAATGCTGAAGTTCTAGACAATTTGGGAACCCAGAGATGGCCTGGGTAATTGGCATTATCACTCTCAAGTGTCCTCTTTACTCTAGTAGGCTCAATTGATGCATTTATAAGAGTGATAAATCAAATGATTTTTGTATGGAAAGCTCTGGCTACTGCTTGACACTGTTCAAGAAATTTGATACTGACATTTAAAGCTGTAGTTGGCTTAGGAGTTGACTATCTGTGGGATTCTTTCCCACTGTGAACCTACCCAAATAGTCCAACCCACAGAAGAGGGGATTTTGAAGATGCCTCCATTACCTTATACGCCTTTATCCAGGTTATATGGGAAGAAGCCTTGACCTATATTGGGCTTCCAAGACAAAGGTATGTAGTACAAACTGAAATGTTGTCAAAATCATGAAGCATGCATGATGACATCACAGTCAAACACATTCCTTTTATTCTTACAGCTCAGACTCCTATGCTTCCAGATTGTGGAATATGCTCTTTCTTGAATGTTTGGTTCACATTCTTTCAGTATATAGAAAGTTGTTTAAAAAGCCTTTTTCCCCTCTAGGCTTATAACTGACAGTTTATTTTATTGTAACCTGATCATTTTAAGGGACAGTTAACTGGGGGCTTCAGAAAGAGTGAAAAGACAGATCTTGTAACACCGATGATGGTGGGACTTGTTTTTATCCCATATACCAAATTCCAATACAAATACTTCTTCCATTTAAGTACCTTGAGAGAGAATACTTCAGAACTATGAATTTAAGTATAAAATTTCATATTAAAAATTATTGCAGATCACTGTAGAAACAGAGCAAATGAGGATGAGGAATGAGTGAAAATAACTTAGGAAAGTAGTTCATTTATCTCAGATCAAAGACAATACTTTGGCGCAGACCACAACAAGATTAGGCATGTGCTTGGCCAACTTTTAATGTTGGCAATGATGTTTTCTAGATGAAATAGACTTTTTCTATAAATAAAAGTCTTGTTGAAACTCATTGTTCCCAGTACATTGATTTTTTTTTTTTTTGGAGCGGTATAATACTATTTAATTTGCACGATCAGTGATCATACATCAAATTAAGTACATTCTTAGAGGGAGAGTTAACTTCTGCTTCCCTCCCCCCTCAACAATTTCAGATAAAAGTCATAAATACTTCAGCCAATCCAGAGCAATTCATTACTGATAATGAAGTGGAATTGGATATTAATGTGCTTGAAAAGTTTGGAATGCTATCAATTAGCATAACCACCTAGCACATCTAATAATGATATCAGATGGAAAGAACATATTTGACATTTTTGAACACTCTAAATTTTGTCAGGTCCAAAGAACACACTGAGTGACTGGCCTACAATTGTGATTAATGAATACATAAGGAAAGTAAAAAAGAAGAGGAAAATTGTGTCCTAAATGATGAGTAAATTACAAAACACTCTATTAAAAAGTAAGTTACAAAACAATCTATTTCACCATAAATAAGAAGGTTCACCGGAAGCAGAAAGTACATTTTACTTCATTCAATTATGTGTTAGATATAATAGAATATAAAGGAGAACCAACTTGCACTAGAAATGTGGAGGAACCCTAACAGAACAGGCCAAGGCCTACCTTAAGTCACCATTTTTTTAATCTTAAAGAAGCCAGTCAAATGCTTCTACTGTGCTTATAAGCAGAAGCTAGAGATATCCTCTCCCCTACCATTGTTCTCCCAGAACAATGGGTATTACAGAGCTATTTTGATCTAGTAGTTAAGGAACCAGGCTGAAAAGCAGGACACCATGAGATCTAGTCCTACCTTAAGCCATCAAAGTCATCTGGGTGACAGCTTGAGCCAGCTCTCTCAACCCAACCCACTTCAAAGCATTGTTGTGGGGATATTAGATGTATTGGAAATGTTCACCACCAGTAAAAACAATAAAGGTAGGATGGAAATAAATAAATGTGAGGGCACACTAGGCTCAATTCAGAGTAGCAATTAGTTTTGAATCTTCAAGACTAACGGCTCTCAATAGACTTGCTCTTCATGAATTTATTCAATCCTCCTTTAAAGCCAACCAAGTTAGTGATCTTCACTCTGTCTTGTAGTAGCAGGCTAATCATGCCTTGTGTAAACAAGTATTTTCTTTTGTCTATTCTAAATCTTCTTCCAACCAGTTACATCAAAGTTTCTAATGTTTTGTGAGACAAGAAAAAAAAAATTCCCTGGCAACTGCAGTGCACAGTTTTAGATACTTCCATCATGTCACTTTTGATATAACACAATATTATATTACTGATTACTGTAGGAAGCTTAATACGTGATTTTTCTCTCTTTCCCTAACTCGTGTATTTTTCTTTTCTATATGTTCAGCATTTTACTGTGTATTTATGCTGGCTAAAACTGTACACTAAATAGTTGATAACAGCTTGTATTGTTCTAGTAACATATTTTTATATTATAATTTGAAAGAAAAAAGGGGACAGGTGATAAATGCTTAGACGGCAGGAGACGCCACTCAGAGAAGCTAGGAAACAAACTGTTAGTCAAGAGAGGTCAAAAGGCAATGCCACTAATAATAAAAATAGCTGAAGCAGTGAGTGATTGCATGATAATATAGAACATAGACCTCATCAACATACATCTAAAGGGAAATGATGGAAACTGATCATACTTGACATTTATGGTTTCTTTATTTCTGAGTAGCATAAATCTAAGAAACAGAATGTCTTTATTTCTTTAAAATCAAACTACTTAGGTATTGCCTTTGATACATTGTTTCCCCCCTCATATTCATTTTCCTCCTCTGGCCCACCAAAGCCTTTTTTAAAAAAGGAACTGAATAAATGGATGAAGACAGTTATAAAAGGTTCAGTAGCAACGATCAAGAAAGATGTTGACTAACTTGCATTCAGTTCCACAGCAACAATATAGCACAATTGCTAGATTTCAATTGCTCAACAGCCCCAGCAAGAGGGCTCACCTTGTCCGGAGTCTCCCAGATGTGTTTATGAGAAGTTGTATACATTTCTCATGACAAGGTTGGGTTAGACAGTAGTCACGTTAAATTAGACTTAGGCGGGCATAGTTAAATACCTTTTCTTTACTGTCCCTCGCATCTGGAATCTAAGCTCCATTGTACTTCAGTGAAACTATGATTTGGGACAATGGTGAAATCCAATTTTTTTTACTACCGGTTCTGTGGGCGTGGCTTGGTGGGCGTGGCTTGGTGGGTGGCAGGGGAAGGATACTGCAAAATCTCCATTTCCACCCCACTCCTGGGGGAAGGATATTGTAAAATCTCCATTCCCACCCCATTCTGGGACCAGCCAGTGGTGGTATTTGCCAGTTTTCTGAACTACACAAAATTTCTGCTACTGGTTCTCCAGAACCTGTCAGAATCTGCTGGATTTCACCCCTGATTTTGGGGGTTGGGGGGAAATTCAGGTGAAATTCTATTTTCAAGGGAAGTCTCTTAGAGTAATACTACATGGAAGCCATTAAGAATAATATTTAGCATTTTGCTAAATTCTTGCATACTACATCAACAACAGTGGGGTTAATGTTAACCCAACATGTGGCCACAAAGTAGAAGCAAACAAATATGGTTTCCCTGTGTGTACTGTATGTAGGGCTACAAGATCTGAATTTAAAAATGTGGATGATTACTAGATGGCAGCAAAGAGATACAAAAAATAATATTTCTTTGCTCCAAGCTAAAGGACATCTAGCTTTTTGAAGATTAGATGTGTTAACCTAAAGGGGCAGGGGGGAGGCATAGCCATTCTATCTAAATGGGAGGATGGGGAATGGGAGAGAAGAGGAGAATTAGAATGGGAAATATGGAGAGGGATGACATCAAGAAGTGTAAGAATGAAGTTCCTATAGGATATCTAGAAAAGAATGTTCTCAACTAGCAATAGCCCAGCCCTGAAAAATAGGAATTATGTTTCGGTGGAATTATAGGCCCTTTAATATTTGAAAGCCATAGCAAAAACCTAAATCTCATTCTGAATTGGTCTGGGCCCTTATTAGGGAAGGACAATTCTATCATATTTGTTTTCACTAAAATTTTCATTTGACTGAAGTTCTGTTCAGCCCAGTTGCTTGGAAAAAATGCCAGCATGAATAAAATGAAGTTCATATCTCAATTTCTTGCACGATCAAACCCCTGCTTTACACTGAAATGTTCACCATTCGGTGGACAGATCCACCTAATTTATTCCAACCTTGACCCAGTTTCTCAGTCACTGGAGATTTATGGTCACATTAAACCTGTTGGAGTAACAGATCGCCATTTGCTATCTGACATATGAACATATTTCATTTATAGCTATAGCAACAGAAAATTAAAGAAGAGCATTCTTTAACCATTACCTATAAATTACTTCCTAATAGGAGTAGAGCTCAGTAATTAAAAATCTAAAGGGGATAGTAATATTCTGTTTTCTTAATCCTTTGAATTAAATAGATACTTATAAAAAATAAAAATAAAAGGATACTATTGAAATATTAATAGCCCCCTCATTCGGTGTGTACAGCAGGTGGCTCATAAAATCCATTTGCATTAACATTCTTAAATAACACTTTTTAATATTAGCATTAAAATGGACTAAATTTATTTTGAGAGCTTTTAACATTGAAATGGATAGTGACTTTAGACTGAGTTGACGGTAGAATAAACTTGGGATAAGTTTTAAATGAGATGCCTTTTATTTATTTTCTTGGCTGCCACATAAGCAAGTTCAGCATATACATTTCAAGAACTCATTCTCACTACTGTGAAGTAGGAACTGTGGTTATGGGTCAAGTACAGAATGCTTCCTTAGCTCTCAAAGTAGTGAAGAGTATTTTTCAAATAGTTACAATAAAAATACTAGGCTAATTTTAGTTCTATATTTTAGAATTAGCCACGATAGCTACAGTACTGGCCAAAATTGTGGAAACCTTTTGGGAAAAGTGTATTTTCGAGGTTTGGTGGCTAATAACACCACTTTTTCTGGAGTTTCAGGATAATCATATTCCACTGCTGGAATGGCCTGGGAATAGCCCACACCTTAACTCAATTGAAAATCTATGGAGCCGACTAAAGAAACTTGTTAGTCAGAAGCGATCCAGCAATAAAGTCCTTCGGGAGTAGGGAAGTATATAAACTTAATTAATAATAATAATAATAATAATAATAATAATAATAATAATAATAATAATAAAACAGTTAATAGAAGCAATCATTCAATCTTGGTTTCACATTATAACAGCTGCAGAACTAAAAGACTTGGTTCACTCCATGGGAAGACATTGTAAAGCCGTAATTCATGCTAAAAGTTACCCAACTAAGTATTAACTGACATGGTGATGATTTTTGTGTAACTCGTTTTTTCTATATGTTTCACTTTTCTTCTTTATACTGTAACTGCTATTCTAATAGCAAATCCTTCATAAAAGTTATTGCATTACATTCTTGATTAAATTATCTTTCCATTGATATATAATTTTATGGTACTACTCCCAAAAAATGTGATGTTATTAGCTAGTTTTAGAAAATACACTTTTCCCAAAAGGTTTCCACAATTTTGGTCACTACTGGTGTAACTGGTACATATTACCCAAAGAACAATGCTGGATGTAGCTCAAAGTAGAGAAAACATTTCACCACAAGGGCTATGTTAGGTATGGTAGAGACATGCGTTCAAGAAAAAGTACATACATGCATATATCTAATTCTTCTTTCTACCTACAGTCACCCAAACACACACATCTTCCATATGTACAATGCATGTGCTGCATAAATTTCTCTCTCTCTCTCTCTCTCTCTCTCTCTCTCTCTCTCTCTCTCTCTCTCTCTCTCTCTCTCTCTCTCTCTCTCTCTCTTTTTCTCACATACTTCCACACAATGACATGCATGCAGTCTACTATAGCATTTATGGGAAATTCATAAGCGCTTCCACCTCCACTGTTTTAAAATGGGGGGGGGAGTGCTATTTTGACCCTTTTCAATGGGAGGACATGAAACAACTCACAAATGAAAAAGAACAAAATTGCTCCATTTTTTCTATCTTTTTCTGCAAAAATGGGATGTTTACTGCTGGTGAAGAAAAACAGAAATAACTTAGTTTTGAAAACCGAGTACAATTGGCCTCAGTGTTGATAAAAGTCAACAAGTATAGCATTTTCTCTCCCCACCCCCCCTGGCCCGGCTGATGATGGGCATATCATTCATTGCCTAGTGCTCATCCAGGTAAATTATAGGTAGATCTCACAAGGAATAAATAAATGAATTCAGGAGCATCTTCTTCATTCCAACTTGAAGAATGCAAAACACAAGCTTCAAAGAAGAGTGAATCAGGACTCTCAGGATCATTGAGGAGGGGGAGGAGGTATTGTGGGTTTTGTGGTTTAATGTAGTGAGAGGGACATGGTAACACATGAGAAGAATTTATCTTCTCTAGTTTCCTAGATAAAAAGAAATACAAATGAGTATTAATGATTCCAAGAACTGGATCAGATAAGAGTAAATTCTAGAGTAACACCCACTTCAGAAGGCTGATTATTACCTACAAAGCCTTGCATGGTGATTGCTTTGCTAAATATGGCTCTACCAGTTATCTTAGCTTGTCCAGTTCAGTTATCCAATTATATTAGCTTGTTGAGTGATTCATCTCCAAGGAAAGAACTGGCCATTTCCATAGTAGACCCTGCACTTGGAACAAGCTGCCTCTGGAGGTATCCATTGCTCCCATCCTTCTGACATTTCAGAAGGCACTTAGCCCAAGAGAACAATTATCAGTGGCCATGTAGCTTTGTTATGTATTGTTAAGCTGGGTTTCATTCTTCTTGTACACCACCCAAGATCTGTATTGAATAAGCAAACGAGCAGCAGATTGATGTCTATTTGGTGCTTAAATAAAGCCAGCCCTGGCATCAGAAACCAGGGTGCAACCAAGCAAGCCCCTTTTTCACATTTCCATTTAATATACTTATCTATAGAGCGGTCTACAGGAGAGCTTTCTTGGCAAGTCTAGAGAGAAGTAAGGAAAGATGTTCCCTGTTAAATTTTGGATGAAGAATGGAGGCGAGGCCATGATTCCTATTTCTAACAGCTCTTTATTCAATACTGCCTGTGAGGCAACTAACTCCCTGGCTGACACAGCTCCTTTTATATGAAACTGATCAACCAAACAACCAATCAGGAGAGAATATTTTCCCGCTCCAACAGAGGACCAGAATGAGAACTTCAATGGACAACTATACACTATATACAATACATAACATTCCCTTAAATACACCTCCTTAAATTCTCTTCTATCATACAATAGCACTTTCCTCAGCAATTGAGTGGGAGGAGGAGAAGGAGGGAGGAAGCTTTTAAATCCCACCATTATTTGTTTGCATCAAGAACAGAAAACCCGGACAGGTTTTGAGTTGCGCAACGCAAGCCACAGAGGGAAGCCAAGTTGTTTTCCTCCACGCGCATCTGTTTTTGTGATACATCTTGAAAGTCATTACCGAAATGTAGCTGTCTTCATTCACTTCGATACCCTTCATGTGAAGTGCACTCCAGAGGATGCAATTAATGACTACAGTAGCTGTGCCAGAGTTAGCAAAGAAGGGCGTTTTTACAAGGAGCTGCGGTAGTCACCGGCAACAGCATGCTGCATAGAGTTCAGTCACAGAGCCCTCCAAGTACAGAGCTACAGAGAAAGACTCTTACCGTTGACCGCTACATCGGATGCGTTCTCCAAGTGAATGATGCACAATTGAAAGGGTGCTAAATAGCTAATGCTCAACACTAAAAAACAGGTATTCAGAAGTAGCGGAGCCTGCAATTTTCACTGACCTCAATTAGAGCTAGAAGTGCTTAGCAGCTGTAGAGAAATCAGAGCGACTTACCCTCTATTTTTATCTGAAGATTTAAGATACAGCAGAGCAAGAGATGAAAACTAGTTTTGTTGTAAAAAAACTGGCCAAAAAACAAAAACAAAAAAACAACAACCGAGGCAGAAGCAAAGCAAGTAAAAGCTAAGTGGAGTCTCTAATTGATGATGCCACAAGAATAATAATGGAGAAAGGACTGTAGAAATTTTGAGAATAGGTTAGTTATTGGGTTGGGGGGCAGAAATGAAGAGGTCAATCTTTTCTTCACTATTTTCCTCCCACAATTCCCCAACTTATCTCCCCACATCAACCAATAGCAGTGTGCAAGAATGTGTTGCCTCTTAGTTTCTCATTGATTGAACCAGGAATGAAATCTAGCAGGTTCTGACAGGTTCTGGAGAATTGGTAGCGGAAATTTTGAGCAGTTCAGAGAACTGGCAAATACCATCTCTGGCTGGCCCCAGAGTGGAGTGGGAATGGAGATTTTGAAGTATCCTTCCCCTGCCACGCCCACCAAGCCACGCCCACCAACCCCACGCCCATAGAACCATAGTAAAAAAAATTGGATTTCACCACTGGATTGAACTATACAGATTTCTACCTGGGAGTGATCAGGAGAGCATTTTCTGATTTCGTCTGTCCCTTTTCTGCTCCAATTAACAATGTCATTTACTATTTCTTATATTCCACTTCAGGAAAAACAAGATCAGCCAGCAAATTGCAAATCTGGTATTGAGGAAGAAATCCAGTTGGAGATAATTCCTTCAGGATTCCTACTGGGACCTATTGTATGGTAGTTGAAACATACCTGAATGCAGATGGTCACATTTTCTCCTGGCAGGCTTGACCTAGCCTTTCCCTCACATTTTAGCCATACAGGGGGTAATTACAATCCTCCTTTTGTAGGAGAGACAAAATGCAACTGAGAACAGGTTAGATATGTAAAGAGTGTCAAGAGCATGGGAGTAGACTGACTATTGATATGTAACAGGAGACCATATACACATCACCAATGAAGCCCCATTTGTCCCCAGGATTGACTTTTGTAAGTTAATTAGGCTCAGTACTTTCCATGTTAGCTAAGAACATAATGTTGACTGTTAGATGCCTCCAGAAAGAATAAAAGCTACTGGGTTTTATGGTGGAAAATATGCGCCCTATATTTCCCCTCCACACTTTTTATGAAACATCTGATTTATTTCACTTAGTTAGGATGCTTCCACATGAAGGCTCTACACGATTGAGGTGTCATCTATGTTCAGAAATTAAATTGATTAATTTCTGGCTTAGTGGTGGTACAACTATTTTTTTTCTTTGAATGCCATGGCTCTTTCGATGGTGATGATGATGATTAGTGGGTGGGTGGTCTGTTTTCTCACCTCCAGAAATTCTGCATCTGCTTTTCATCCACTGGGTTTTAGCTGCCCTAGGAGGTCTTTCCAGGGAAAGGAGGGCTTGATGGCTTTGCAGCTTCCCTTCAACGCAGCTGCTTGGACTTTTATTTTTTTTATTTTGCATATAACCAAAGAAATATACCTAATTTGAGATAAGGAATTGGCAAAGGTGCAAGTAATTTATTTACTTAATACCCCTCAAATAAATAGGGTGGAGGTGAGAAAATGTTTCTGTCAGGCCTGGAAGCCATCTTTTGCATTGGGCCTTCAGGCCTGCCACATTTACTGCTGCGGGAAACTGGGAGTGGAGATTGTATGGAGCATGGGTGATATATAGTCATAATAGCATTCCTTTCTCAAAGATTCAAGGACATCTTGCCCTGCACCTGGAGGGCTGGGCCTGGAAGGCATCTCCAGGTGGGACAGTGTCTTGATTGGACCATGTGATGGACATGTGGGTGCTGGGCGGGGACTTGGACTTTCAGTTGGATGGTGAAAACCTGGAAGCTTTCAGATTCGGGTTTTCCCAGATGTGCCAATATGACATCTCTAATAAAATGGAACTTTGAGGAACTTCAAGCCTCGGAGTCTTCTTTCGTTGGGGGTGTTACTTGGAACCCTGACAGTTTGATTCTTCAGAATCTGAAGCAATTTGGAGCAGAATACATTATAGTTAAATCATCTGCTTTAACAGTACGAGGTTACTGAAACAGAAAATTCTTATAAGTGACTTTTGCAGAACTGGGGAGTAGAAAGAATGGCAGTGTTGAAAAACCATTTTGTTTGATATTTTATTATCAAGTGTATGAAGTTCGAAACCTAGATTTCCCCCCTGTTCTTTTAACTTCAGTTTGATTGCTTCCCTGTGCCATATCAAACTAACATTTCCTCATTTTAAATTAAGAATCGCTTCAGCAATGGAGCACTCATTCTAATTAGTTTTGTTCTTTTTTTAAAGAAAAAATATACATTTAATCCAGAAGCAAAGACGGTGTTAATTTTATCTTTGTATAGCACCTAGCCTTTTTGGATTCTTCACCAATGCACACTTCTTGTTAAGAAACAGCCTTTAAAAAAATTAAAACAATGTCAGGTTTCTTCAGAATTTACTCTGTGCCCCAGGGTAGCTAGCTGACCATTAAAACAAAAAACAAAACAAAAAGCTAGCTTTTTCCTTTTCCTTTAACATCAACTTGATTGCTTGCCTGTGCCATGTCAAACTAACATTTTTCTATTTTAAATTAAGAATGGCTGCAGCAATGGAGTTCTTAATGAGCAATCATAATTGCCCTCCCTGGATTTCTTTTATCAAGGAGCAGAGAATGAAATATGTGGAAGCAAATGCATAATAATTCCAGCAGCGATATAGAAAAGGAAATACTGAGTTGGTTATGTGGAAGATACAACTATAAATATAAACGTGGCCTCTACAGTATTATCAAGAATGGAAGCTCCTCAATTTTGTTCCCCTGTTTGGAATATTAAAATAGCAATATTTGATTCCTTGAGCTTCTGAAATGTTTTGTTAGAAGAATTTACTTGGTTTGATTTGCTGAGCTGGATTATGAATAAACATATAATACACAATCAACACAAATGGGCAGCTATTAGAAGTAGAGTTTATTCATTCAACCATGTACAATGGTTGAAGGTATCCCTCAATGTTAGGGGTCTACCAAAAGAGGTATATACAGAATAATGACAAGCAGGGTTTGATATTTAGATATGCAGATTGAGGAGCCTTGGGCTTTGATCTTGAGGTGCATGTTGAATGTGTGTGAAATCCGGAAAGGAAGATCATCCCTAGGGTATGGATTATTATGAAGGGATCTGGTGTCTTATCTTAAGGAGATTCTTTGATGGAGCCAGTGATTAGATCTAAGTGTTAGGATTATATGTTCATAGGGATGGACCAACTCAAAGACTGTTCTTTATCTATTTAAATTCAATCTATAAAGAGCCACCTTGACACAGTACTTAGAATGTAGTATTGCAGTCTAACTCTGCCAACTGCCAGCAGTTCGATCCTGACTGGCTCAAGGTTGACTCAGCCTTCCAGCCTTCCAAAGTCGGTGAAATGGGGAGCCAGATTGTTGGGGGAATATGCTGACTCTGTAAACTTCTTAGAGAGGGCTGTAAAGCACTGTGAACATACATTTAAGTGCTATTGCTATTGCTAATGCTATCTTACATACCATTTTTCTATTTAAATTCTATTCTATTTTAAATACTAATGGAAAAATCTGGGTCACTTACCCATATAAAGTAGTAATAATGAGATTGCAGGCAGGCAGGCAGGCAGGCAGGCAGGCAAGCAGGAAGGAAGGAAGGAAAGAAAGAAAGGTTTACATCTCTGCAATCAGAAAGATACCCTATTCTCTGCTGCTACATTGCAGAAACTTTACATCATGTAGGAATTTCTATATAGGTGATCCTCAATTTATAACCAGTCACTTAACCTCAGTTCAAAAGTTATGATGGACTCAAAAAAAGTTACTTATGATCTACACTCGAAGTTATGACTGCCACATCACACCCATGCTCGTGTGATCACATTTTGGGCACTGGGCAGCCAGCTTGCCTTTATGATCTGTTGCAGCATCCCGTAGTCATGTGATCATGTTTTGTGACATTTTTAGCTGTTTTCTGGTTTAAAAAAATCCATTGGATAAGCTGGATTCAAACTTACAACCACATGATTCACTTAATGATCATGTGTTCTCTTAACAGACACAGAGATTAGTTTAACAAGTATCATAAAAACAGTTGTAAAATTGGAGTTTGGTCATGTCGTAACTCGATTTATGATCACAACGACTTATAACCAGTGGTGGGTTCCTCCTGGTTCTGCTCGGTTCTGCCGAGCCGGTAGCAGTGATGATATGATATCACTGAACCAGTTCTGGACCCCCCCACCCCGCGTTATTCTTACCTTTTATTTGGCCCCACCCCCAATCTATTGCTGCCTCCTGAATCCCAGTTGATGGCTAGAGAGAAAAAACCTGTTTAAACTCTTGTCGAGGGGCTTCAAGGGCCGCCCTACAGCTGATCAGTGTTAAAAGAAAACAAATGAGTAGACCGGTGCCTGCAAAAATAAATGGGTAGACCAGTGCCTGCAAAAGTACAGGAGTAGATCAGTGCCTGCAAAAATAAATGGGTAGATCGGTACAGTTCTGCAAGCAGTTAAAAGCCTGGTAGACCAGTACCTCTGCTAAATCGTAAATAATTGTCACATGACCATCAAGCCATGCCCACAAAATAAGCCATGCTCACAGAACCGATAGTAAAATTTTTTAGAATCCACCCTGCTTATAATCAAAATTCTAGGCTCAACTATGGTTGTAAGTCAAAGACTCCCTGAACAGTCACATGCACAGAACCCATTGTATAGATTATAACCGCTCAATTCATTGCCCCAATCCTAGCAGGGCCTCAAGAGATTTAGTATAGCATGTGCACCAGAGGTGGGTTTCAGCAGGTTCTGACCAGTTCTGGAGAACCGGTAGCAGAAATTTTGAGTAGTTCGGAGAACCGGTAGTAAAAATTCTGACTGGCCCCGCCCACATCTATTCTCTGCCTCCCAAGTCCCAGCTGATCAGGAGGAAATGGGGATTTTGCAGTAACCTTCCCCTGGATTGGGGAGGGAATGGAGATTTTACAGTATCCTTCCCTTGCCACGCCCACCAAGCCATGCCCACCAAGCCAGGCCATGCCACGCTCACCAAGCCACACCCACAGAACAGGTAGTAAAAAATTTTGAAACCCACCACTGATGTGCACCATGTTTTTTTAAGCATTAAAGCATGCTCAGTGAGACAGAGCGATACAAAAGCACATGTATTTGCACTATTACAGCATCTGTGCATTGTGTTGTTATAGTGAAAGTATTGGACCGGTGGGTCCCAGGTTTAAAGGCATACCAAAAGCTTTGACTTTGGCCCTGATATATTTTATCACCTAAACCTATCTTGCAGGCTTATTACAATAATATAATTAGAGGACAAAATGTTACCTACCTTGCCTTGAGTGCCAAAGGAAAGATAGGATAGACATCTAATAAATGAAGAAAATGAGCAAGTTGTGGCTGTTCAAAGAAGGGGTATTAAACAGAACTCAGGTATGTGAACTCAATAGCTAAATGTCTATAGAGATTCTCAATCATCCAGGCCATCATTTTCCCAAAGATTTCCAAAACTGAAGAAGCAACTTATTTATTTATTATTTATTAGTCCAATTCATATGCCACCCTTCTCCGTAGACTCAGGGCAGCTTACAATGCATTATAGCAATAGCCTGCATATTTTTTTGTATATACCTGCTTATTAGGGCTTTCGCCCCCCCCCCCCAAAGCTGTGTTGTTCTATACAAAGTTGGCTTATTGCCCCCACAATTCAGGTCCTCAATTTACCTACCTCGAAAGGATGGAAGGCTGAGTCAACCTTGAGCCTGGTGAGATTCGAACTTGCACTAATTGCAGGCAGCTGGCAGCTAAGTGCTAGCACTTAACAGCACTTTAGTCACCACTGAGGCTCTTGTGATGAGAAGTGAAATATTTCAAAGAAGAAATCAAGAAAGTCAAGTTGCCTTTTGGAAAAAGCATTTTTGGGTCAACAGTTAAACATCTTTTGGAAGCTATCCACAGCATGCCAGGCGAGAGAAATAACAAACACAACCAGATCAAAGTCCCAGTGACCTCTTTGTTCCCTTCCATTGTGGATGCTTCTGCATCCAACTACCAGCACCAAGGACAACTGTTCCTTCCCAGGTAAAAGAGAAAGGGAAGATAGGGGAAGGGGAAGGAAAAAGGGAGAGAGGAGAAATAATCTTTCACAGATAATGAAGAATTTCACAAACATGAGGACAGGAGAGGTTGGAAGCAATCTCATTAGCAATCTGCCTCGTAGGATTCTTGTTGTGAGGAAAATAGAAGGGGGATCGTGTGTTGGATATGTTTGCTGCCTTGAGTTATCTGCAAAAACAATTAAAAAGGTGGGATGCAAATAAATAAATTAAATTAAATACTATCTCAGCTTCTTTCTCTCAAAGATCTTATGGTGAGATCATTTTGGAAGTGGACTACAGTGACATATATACATCTCAGCAATTTATATGGAGAGATTGGGAGAAAAGTTGCATTTTGGCAGATGTACCCTAAAACTCTCCCTTTTTTCCCCCTAACTCACTGACAGCATTTGGAAATAGCGATACTGAACTTGGTTCACTAGGAATGATTCCAGAATCTGTCTGAATTTGTTTACTTTCATTAGGAATTTGGAATTCATTTTCAAACGATACACATCCTTATGTACATGCTCAAATGTCTTTGTCAATAACCTCATTTAAAAGAACATAACATTGTTTATTAATTCCAAAAAGGGCAGGGAATATTTGATTAAAT
Source organism: Pantherophis guttatus (assembly GCF_059756535.1). Taxonomy (NCBI): domain Eukaryota; kingdom Metazoa; phylum Chordata; class Lepidosauria; order Squamata; family Colubridae; genus Pantherophis; species Pantherophis guttatus. Next base: position 89,520,347 of record NC_142065.1, read on the forward strand.
TCAATGGTCAAATCAAAAGCTTGGAAAATAGCTCAGGTTGGTCTGGGTCACTATGAAGGTAGTTCAATCTGTTAAGACATCTTGATCCACAATCAGATTCAGAAACATGCATTTTTTACATTTAGATTTTAGATGTTTCTACTGTTATGGGTTATATTTTTAAAAAATGCCACAATTGCTGCCAAAAATTAATTATGCTTTATTACAATATTCTTTTTAATGATTTTAACTGTGTTTTATAAAGTATATTGAGACATTCAGATATTGGGTGATACAGAAAAAATACCAAGATAAAGTTTAAGGATTTTAGACCAATAACATATGTTTTTCAGCACAACACTGTAGAAGTAAACTGAGAAATTTGTCACGTTGTGTTTGGTTTGATCCACTGTATTGTTATTATACTATTTCACATATGATAATATTACCTACAGGTATAAAAAAGAAAAAAAATAGGCTGTATTTAGATTATTTACAGTTAAAAACAAATAGTACTGTATTAAAAGATAGTTATATTTCTTCCATTTCTTGTTAAAGAACCAAAATATTTCAAGAAGCAAATGAATGTGCCATGCAGTCACTGTCCCATTCATTAAAATTCATCCTCACCCATGAATCAAACAAGTTGATTAAAATGGGCAAGCCTTATAATTTTATATGTGCCATACTACTATTCAGCTCAGTTCTTCAGATCCCTTTTAGATAAAGCTTTTCTGACAGCATTTGGGTTACACACGATCTACCACACAACTGCCAGAGACAATAAATTACCATCCCTTCATTACTCTCTCTTTCTCCAAGGGATTTCTAAGACATCTATCACCCTAGTTTTGAAACAAAAAAAGCACATTAATAGCAGCATCAAGAGATGAAACAAGAAGGAAGGTCCGTCACATCAAAGAGGATACTATTTGAAAACAGACTTTTTAGCATTCCCTTGAGAAAGCAGAAGGAGAAATAAATTGCAAGGATGCTTTTCCTGAAACAGCTTTGATGCCCTTCCAACCCCATGTTAAAGGAAGGGCTCTGACAGTGATAGGTTTTCTTTGAGCTCATAGAATGCAATGATTCTCCGAATCATAACATCCACTTTAGGGAAAGGGCTAAGAATGATGCTGTATTAACCAGCAACGAAGTTAACACTGAGGGTAAAATGACTCCAAAAAATGAAAGAATGCATAAATATAAAGTGGCATGGCCAGCCTCAGATTTCCTATGTTCTCTGCCTTAATAAAGATGGTAAACTTCAGCTGAATCACATCCTGAAGATCCCTCTTATCCAAGATCTGTGCTTACTAAATGCTGAATATTTGATTATTGAATATTATTGAATTATTATTATTGATTATTGAATATAGCTGAATATTGATTGATAGGTTTCAATTTGATCCAATGAGTGGTCGCTTCAAAAGCAGCATTCTGCCTTTATTAATAGGTTCTGGATCTCATGAGGTCAAAGGAGTAAACAATAACAACACCAAACAAGTCATTTCTGAATTGATTGTAAGACAGACAATAGATGGAGAATCTAAGTGCAATACAGTTCAAATTTCAGAGACCTGAAGGCACACATTTCTTTTATATCTGCTGCAAAGGATTGTGGTGCGCCATCCAGGGATGTGGTGGGTTAGGTGTTTTGCCACAGTAAAATATGGGCAGGAGGTTTGTGGATTCAAATGCAATGAACAGATAAATGAGGCAGAAGCTGAAAGGAAAAGAAAGCAAAGCATTTTAGCTGTGAAATATAATACAGACAAGAAATATCCACAAACAATAGAATAAAATAAGCCATACAGGACAGAATAAGTCTGCACCTAGGAGTTAACAAAGGTTTATGTAGGATAGGACTATCTCATTTGTCACCTTCTTCCTACACAGATGGTCGGCCTTGGAAAGAAAAGAGAGCTAGCAGGCATGAGAAAACCATTAATAGTGGAAATTATCTGAAGTGAGTGAACATAGAAGCTTATTTATTTTTTTTTAGAAATCTAAGGTCTTACTTACACCACTCAGAGTCATTCATTTTGCAAGATGCATAGCTGTACAAATTTGAATAAATAAACATTCGGCTATGCTATGGACAAACAGAAGTCATTTTCTCTTAGTCCACAACACAGAGAGCAAGGTAAAAATGGATCATACTACATACACCCTCCTGCCATTTCAAACACCTTCTACAATAGTTGGTCCTTCTGGTTCCCTCAAGCAAATATCTCTAAGTCTCCTTCAACATATAGACAATAATGTTCAATGTATCCAAAATTGCATGCAATTTATTTAAAACAAAATCAAGAAAAATTGTACCGGATGGATGGATGCAGGCAAAGAGGAAAGTGTATTTCAGACAAAAGGAAGGGAGGGAGGGAGGGGGGAGGGGGGAAGGGAAGGGAAGGAAGGATGGGGGAAGGAGAGGGGAAGGAAGGAAGAGTGAGGGGAGGGGGAGGGAAGGGAGGAAGGAAAATTAAATTTATCAAGACACAGATTTGTCAAATAGCTGCTTGCAATAAGTCAACTTATTATTGGTAATAAAACATTTCAAACATAGCAGTATACTACTTAAATTAAAACTCAATGATGCATCAGCCATTGAAGTTTACATGTTGATTGGTACAATCTGTAGTTGCAAAGATTAAAATACCAAAATCTTATTTCCAAAACATAACTGTTAATAAATAAATAATTTCTTTTCTGGATCAGATGGTGATCAGCCCCAACTAGTATGAAAATATTTAGATATAAACCAGTGGTGAAATCCAATTTTTTTTTTATTACCAGTTGTGACTTGGTGGGTGTGGTGTGGCTTCGTGGGCGTGGCAGGGGAAGGATACTGCAAAATCCCCATTCCCTCCCCACTCTGGGGCCAGCCAGAGCTGGTATTTGCCAGTTCTCCGAACTGCTCAAAATTTCTGCTACCGGTTCTCCAGAACCTGTCAGAACCTACTGGATTTCACCCCTGATATAAACATAGGAAAATAAAGTCTAATATATAAAATATATCATCAGGAAGGCTAGGAAAACGTTGGAACTCATTCACTGAAATCCCTATGATTTCTTTGTTGTCCCTTTCATACTGAGATTGGACCCATCAAAACAGTGACATTTGTTCGAAGATAACTTATTTCTTGATAAAAGAATGTTTTAGGAATCCCACAGGTGAAGCTATCTATGGTGAGCTTGTGTAAAATTGGTATGATCCTGGGTGTGGCCTTTGGATACCACTATAATATGAAGTGTGGTCCTTGGCTCAAAAAGGATTATACACTTCTCTCCTCTTGACAGGATACTGTAATTAGAGGGTTTGGATTATTTCAGTGTGTTCTATCGGTTTAAAGTAATGAGTTTTATGCAGGGGTGAAATTCAGCTGGTTCTATCCAGATCAAGCAAAACGGTTGCGGCGACTGCAGGAGGCTCCGCCCACCTGCACGGACGTCATGATGTCACTTTTTGTGATGATTTTAAGCCTCTGCGCATATGCAGAAGGCTTTGTGCATGTACAGACAATGGTGCGTGCAAGCGGAGCAAGCAAGCACGCGGTGCGCACACATTTGCGAACCGGTAGGGAAGGTAAGTGAATTTCATCTCTGGTTTTATGCAATGCCTTGAGGAGATCCAGCCCAGAATGAGAAGCAGTGATCAGAAAGGAACTTTTCCATTTCTTCTTTCTTGCCTGATAACCACTTTTCTTTCTGCATCCTGAAACTGGGTTTATGTATTTCCAAATTGCACTAAACTTTTATCTTACAAAGACTCATGCAAGAAGGGTTGATAAACCTACTTCAATTTCAATTTATTGTGATAAAAGACCGGCGGCGGCGGTCGCGGGCGGTCATGGCGGCGGCGGCGGCAGCTCCTGGACGACGTCGGCGTTGTGAGGCCCCTACGGAGGTTCCCCACGCCCCTGGATGCCTCGAGGTGGATCTTTGGAGGCAGGGGGCGGCTGGGGACGTCCGTGGGGGGGCCGATGGCGACGATGGCGATGGGGACTGCGGAGGCCGCGGCGGTGGTCGTGACGGGGGCGCCTAAGGTTGGGGCGGCTCCCAAGGGCCTAAAGACTTCCAAACAGACGGCCCAGGACTCTTCAGCAGCGGTTTTAGGTCTGATTTTGGGGTGACTGGAGAGTATATGACCCTTGAGGGAAGGGTTACCCCCAGGGAGACCCAGAGCCCCCCCCCCCAGGGTGAGCTGGATGGGGGGGGGACGAAATTGGGGAGCTTTACCCTCTAGAATGGAAGGTTGAGGGTTATTGGGGCTGGAAAATGACTACAAACTTATGCGGTTTGAATCCCCCCCCTCCTTCCTTCAGACTGAGCTTTGGCCTATTGGCCTACTACGATCATAGCTTCCCATCCATCTTGGCCTGCTGAACTACTCCTAATTTTTTCCCATTTCCATCTGGCCTGTCTGGATTCCCTACCATGTAGAACTTTTCTGACGAACATTTACGAACTTAAACCTCCTTTGAGCTGGATATTGGATTCCCTGATGCTGCTAATCCCAGGAGGGATACTGGTTCTATGGACATGGGGCCGAGGAGGCGGAATATGGCTATCCTCACCCTTGAGCTTTCTATCAAAGTCCCCATGGATTGGCCTGGTGAGAGACGGCCACCCTGGAAACTTTCGGGGTCGAATGATATGCACCTCCTTAGCCACTGTCGTGAGAGGACAGTGGAGCTTGGCAGCCTGACCATGGACTGGAATTTTCCCTACGCTTATAACATCAGTGGTCCCCCACCCTTGGACTGTTTCCCCTTGATAGCTATATGTATTCGGTGTCGGAACTCCTCGCCCTGCGAGATTCTCCCCTCTCGCAGATTTGGCCCCCCACATTATCGAGGGCCTATCTCGATGACGGACTTTGGAGTCCGGAGAGATGGCATGGAGCAAGGAAGAATTTATGGGGCTTTTTAGGGAAATTTTTAAAGATTTTAAGGGGTTCTGGGGGAGGGGGTTGTAATTATTCTTTTAAAGATATTGGGAAGACGACTAAGGCGGATTGGGGGGGAAATCCACCAGGGTCAGAGCCGTGCCCGGCACAGGGTAACGATCCGGGGGGCACCGGACGAGGGATTGGGAAAGGGATGGGGGACGATATCTATGAGGGCTGTACCATCGGCACGGTGAATGGGAGGGGCAGATATGGCGGGAGCAGGGGACCACATCAGGTGCTGGGGGCTCGCACTTGCTGTCTGAGAGCAATTGCTTGCCCCGGTCCCCAAGGCTCTGCTCGGATACTAGGTGGCTTAGATACTCAGGAGCTGGGCCTTCGGCTGATGCTGTGCAATGCCAGGTCCGTGGTCAATAAGGCCCCCCTCATTCACGATCTTATACAAGAGGGAGGAGCGGACCTGGCGGGTATTACGGAGACCTGGTTGGGCCCGGAGGGTGGCGTCCCTCTGGTTGAAATGTGCCCACCAGGCTTCAGAGCATTCCATCAGCCGAGGGCTCAGGGGAGGGGCGGGGGGGTGGCGGTTATTATTAACGAGGATCTGGGTCCGAGGGAGACCACTGTGCCTCAGATAGCCGGATGTGAGTCCCTCCTTGTGAGGTGGGGCCGTGGGGTTCAGATGGGCTTGTTGCTTACGTACCTGGCTCCCTGCCGCGTGGCAACAGCCCTACCTGAGCTACTCGACGTGATAGCCACGGTGGCAGTAGATACACCCAGGCTTTTAGTCATGGGTGATTTCAACTTGCCATCCGTCGGTGAAACGTCTGAGGTGGCTCGGGAGTTCATGGCTTCCATGACGGCCATGGACCTGACCCAGTTAGTTCATGGCCCTACTCACAGGGGAGGTCACACTCTGGATCTGATTTTTGTCTCTGGCCAGTGGTTGAGTGGTCTTGTTATAGGGGATATAGACATGGAACCCTTGTCATGGTCTGACCACTCACTCCTTCGCCTAGATCTTCGAACCGCGACCCCTCGCCGCAGGGAGGTGGATCCAATTAGATGGATCCGCCCCAGGCGCCTGATGGATCCTGATAGGTTCCAGACGGAGCTTGGGCCATTTCCTGAGGATCTAGCACATGACTCGGCCGAGGACCTGGTAGCCGCCTGGGATCGGGCGGCTGGTGGGGCCTTGGACCGAGTTGTGCCTTTGCGGCCTCTGACCCGATGCCGATCCCGTGCGGCTCCTTGGTTTACTGAGGAGCTGAGGGAAATGAAGCGCCGGAAAAGACGCCTGGAGAGCGGTTGGAGGGCCAGTCTCGCTGAATCTGATCGAACACTGGTAAGGTCGCATATTAAGGCCTACCTAGTGGCGATAGAGACGGCAAAGTCTAACTACTTTTCCGCCTCTATTGCGTCATCAGGGAATCGTCCGGCTGCCCTGTTTAGGGTGACCCGCGCCCTGCTCCATCCAGGAGTGCGGGAGGATCCCTTAGAAGGCAGGGCGGAGGATTTCGGACAATACCTGTATGACAAAATCGCCCAGATCCGGGGGGATTTGGACTCTGACTGGGTAGATCAGGGCAGGGTGACGAGGAATAGTCTTGAGAATGTTATCTGGGAGGAGTTTGATGCTGTGACTCCTGATGATGTGGACAGGATTTTGGGGAGACTTAGTGCGGCCACATGTTTACTGGACCCGTGTCCCTCCTGGTTGGTACTGGCTTCCCGGGAGGTTACACGAGGCTGGCTCCAGGGTGTTATCAACGCTTCGTTGAGTGAGGGTTACTTCCCCACCGCCTTGAAAGAGGCGGTGGTGAGGCCTCTCCTCAAGAAGCCGTCCCTGGATCCGGCAATATTGGCCAACTATCGTCCTGTCTCCAACCTTCGCTTTATGGCGAAGGTTGTTGAGAGTGTGGTCGCACGACAGTTTCCGCAATTCCTGGAGGAAACATCTTATCTAGATCCGTTCCAGTCGGGTTTCAGGTCTGGGCACAGCACAGAAACGGCATTGGTCGCGTTGGTTGATGATCTCTGGAGGGCTCGGGACAGGGGTTGTTCCTCTGTTCTGGTCCTGTTAGACCTCTCAGCGGCTTTTGATACCATCGACCATGGTATCATGCTGCACCGGCTGGAAGAGTTGGGGGTGGGAGGCACCGTGTTGCGGTGGTTCTCCTCCTTTCTCTCCGACCGGTCGCAGTTTGTGTTGGCAGGGGGGCAGAGGTCGACCTCGAGGCCTCTCATTTGTGGAGTGCCGCAGGGATCGGTCCTCTCGCCCCTTCTGTTCAACATTTATGTGAAGCCGCTGGGTGAGATCATCCGTGGCTTTGGGGTGAGATACCACCAGTACGCTGATGACACCCAGCTGTACATCTCCACCCCAGGCCACCCCAACGATGCCCTTGAAGTGATGTCCCAGTGCCTGGAGGCTGTACGGGTCTGGATGGGGAGGAACAGGCTCAAGCTCAACCCTTCCAAGACTGAGTGGCTGTGGCTCCCGGCATCCCGATATAGTCAGTTGACTCCATCACTGACTATTGGGGGCGAGTCATTGGCCCCCACTGAAAGGGCTCGCAATCTGGGAGTCCTCCTGGATATGCAGCTGTCCTTGGAGGAACATCTGACGGCTGTAACCAGGGGGACCTTTTGTCAGGTTCGCCTGATTCGCCAGTTGCGGCCCTTTCTTGATCGGGATTCCCTGTGCACAGTCACTCATGCCCTCGTCACCTCTCGCCTTGACTACTGCAACGCTCTCTACATGGGGCTCCCCTTGAGGAGCGCCCGGAGGCTCCAGCTGGTCCAGAACGCAGCAGCGCGGGTAGTGACGGGAGCAGCATGGCGCTCCCATGTAACACCGCTCCTGCGCGAGCTGCACTGGCTCCCAGTTGTCTTCCGGGTGCGCTTCAAGGTGTTGGTTATCACCTTTAAAGCGCTCCATGGCATAGGGCCTAGCTATCTTCGAGACCGCCTGCTGCTACCGACGGCCTCCCAGCGACCCGTGCGCTCCCACAGAGAGGGCCTCCTCGGGGTGCCATCAGCCAAACAATGCAGGCTGGTGACCCCCAGGGGGAGGGCCTTCTCTGTGGGGGCACCCACCCTCTGGAATCAGCTCCCCCCAGAGATAAGGAGAATCCAAGACCTCAGTGCCTTCCGTCGCGCCCTTAAAACCCATTTATTTAAACAAGCCGGGCTGGCTTAAGATGAAATTTTTAACTGTTTTTAAATGTTTTAAACGTTTTTAATTGGTAAATGAGTTTTAATTGGGCCAAATTTATATATCTTTTAATTGTTTTTAATATTTGTTCTGCATGTTTTTTTAATCTGGCTGTACACCGCCCTGAGTCCTTAGGGAGAAGGGCGGTATAGAAATCCAATATAAAATAAAATAAAAAATAAATAAATTTTTTAATCCTCTATAAAGTGTCATTTTCCTACTTGGTTTAGCAGCCGATTTCTTCGAAAATGCATTTTGAAATGTATGCAAGAGAATAAAAGGTCATTCTCCCATATACATTTTTCCCTGTGTGAAGCATCAGAAACCAAAGAAGGCCTGGAACATCTGATCAAGAAAATCAAAGAAGAAAGCGAGAATGTTGGTCTCTTTCTGAACATCAAAAAACAAAAACAAAAAAAACAGAACAAAAACCCAAGCTCATGACCATTGCAAAGAAGGGAAGCATCAAAATAAAAATTGATGGTGAAGAGATAGAATGTGTAGGGGGAAAAAATCACTTTCCTAGCATCAGGGTGTTGTGGTCCGCCAGCAGCCTGCAGAGCTGGCAGTGGAGTCGGACAGTGAGGAGGCTGGGGAGGAACATGGGCCACTCCTGAAGTCTGGGGAAGGCCTGGACGAGGGCTCTGAATCAGAGGCAGAGATGGGGCCAGGGCCATCTGGGAGTCGGACATAAAAGAGGCAGAGGAACAGGAGGAGCCTGTTCCTAGTGCGCGCATGCACAGGGCTGCAAGAAGACAAGAACAGTTAAAACAAAAGGGACGACTCAGGAGTAAGGCCAGGAGATGACTGACCCCTCCCATAAGGCTTAAAAGAGGAGCAAAGGCACGTAGGCCCTTTGCAGGAAAGCAACATTGTTAATTCTGTTCCCAGTCGGCATCTCTGTTTGATTCTGGACTCCATGTGGTTTGCCAAGCAGGTCTTTGTTGTGTATTCCTTGAACAGCAAAGGTGACTAACAAGCAAGTTCTGGAACACATAACACCAGATATGTCATTGGAAGGCGAAAATCACAAACTACGTTTCATTTATTTTGGCCATGTCTTGTGGGAGAATTCATTGTAGCAAGCAATTGTGTTTGGAAGAGTTAGGGATAAAAAGAAACCAGGCTGTTAAAGAACATGGTGTTGTGACTCCGACCCCTGAGCCCGTCTTATCAGAGGGAGAAGACTTCGAAAGTGAAGGAGTGGAGTTGGCAAGGTCTCCCTCTCCAGGACCCTCCTCTCTGGCAATGCCTCAGGTGTCCTCTGAAGGCCAAGAGATAGGCCAGGAGCCAGGCACTTCTGAGCAGCCGCAGTTAGACAGCGACAGAGATGAATCTTGGCTGCATCCCTGACAGCGTTGGAAAGATAAGTGTGCGCAGCAGAGAAAGAGGCGTGCCAGAGATTAAGCTGAGTCACTGGACCACAGCCCACAGGGGATAATAGGGGGTGTGGTGGCCATTCAGGGCTTGTGATGGACAAAACTGAAAAGTTAGCAAGTCATACTGCATTTCTGGAACTTCGTTATATGCCCTCCTTGGATTTATTATGGACTGGACTTGACAATTCTTTGGCTTTGTGGACTTATTTTGGTGTATCGGACAGAGGAGAAAAACCTCCCTTTGTGAGTAAAGTCTTTGGCAGGCAGCTACTGGGTTGCTGCCAATTCTGTTACCTCAAAGGAATTCCTGACTGCTGGTTTTATTAACTCCTGGCTGACTGTTTGTGTGCGTGTGTGAGATGGGGACAGAACACATGGTAGCTGGACACTATCAAAGCTGACATCAGCCAGAGGATAGAAAAACTCAAAGAAATAGTGCAAGGTTAGAAAATGTGGAGAGACCTGGCCCATAGAAACACCAAGAGTTGGGCTCGACTGAATGGATAACATCATTATGTGAAGTATACAAATAAATATGAGGCAGTTATTTCCTAACTTCTGTAGACCATTTAATTATTTTAGATATTTTTAATCTAGCTGTTGCTTTCTAGCAGCTGATATTTACATTATGCTTGCTTGTGTTTCCAGAAACAGTAAATAGCAGTCAATACCAGTTGTCTTTGATAGACACTCTGCATGGTACAATAGTTAAGGTGCTGATTTCAGACAGGAAAAATGCAAGTTCACTTTTCTTTGGGCCAGTCATTCTTTCTCAAATTAGCTCATGAGATTATTATGTTCTGCCAAAAGAATAGAGAAGGGAGTATTATGTATGCTGGCTTGAGTAATTGAAGGAAAAGCAGGATATAATCAATCAATCATTGGCAAATTGTATTTTTCCAGAGTTGAACTGTGCATTAATTAAGAGGCACCTTCATGCGACATGGTGTAAGAAATGAATATTTTCAAATCCACACCATTGTGGTATAATTTTCAACGATATTTATCAGATTGATGACATGTAGCGATGACACACAGCAAACATGTTGCGACTGAAAATTCCCCGCAGAAAGTCTTTTTTTGGGTTATGTGAATGAAGTTCTCAAGGTAGTTTGGCTGTCCTTGGAAGTTGTTTCCCATTCCGTGTACATGCCTTGCAAAGGCTACGTAGAATGTGGATCAGCATGTCCTCTGGCTTTGCATTTCAACTCGCTTTCCATTGAAGCCACAAACGGAACGCTTTTGAGTACCTCCACATTATCTGGAGACTTCGCCATTGGAAACCACTATCCTCTTCTTAAGGGTCATGCTGGGCAGCTTCAAACACATGCTTAGCTTTTTTAAAGTCTCTGTAAGAAAACATTATGCCAGCTTGAAAGTGATTTTGGACACATGCATAACAGAATACGAACGGCAGTGATGTCCTTGTGACTTTGTACGGTGAGTTCACTGTAGCAATATGAAGGTATAATGTTATTCATTCTAATACCTGCTTAACAGAGGAGATGTTACTTGATGCATCTGTCATAATAATAGTGTTGTGTCAACAAGATGATTTAATGGAAGCAGGTTTGAGGAAATTAAAAAAAAAATCTGAAGGATTACATGCTTGATGCTTTAATAATGTGTGCCATCTAATATAAACCTCTAATAATTTTTAATCATCTCATGGCTTTGCATAATTCTAACTGAAGCTTAACTAGCTGAATTATGCTTAAAGATGAAGCAAAAAAAAAAAATGCAGCTATACCAAAGATTCATCACAACAGAATGGATTTATTTTTTTCATGTTATGATTTTACTAGACTGGTTTTATTTTTGTTTGTTTATTTTTGAGAAGAGCGGAGGAATTGATTGCTAGGTTATGATTAATCATTGCACAGCATTACAATGCAAGAACAGTGTATCAGTTGTATAACATTTGCTTGATGCTTGAATCAAGCAAACGTTGTGAATCACCTGAGCCCTGAAAGGATTCAACGTATAATTATATGCAATACTTAATATAATGTCTCAAAATAGAATTAACATTTTTTTATCATTAGAATGGATCTTAATAACCATTTGTTTAAAATCATCTGATTATTTGAACTATCTACATAATAACTGACCTGTGTAACATCTGGAAATGTTCTGTCACATTATTGAGATTTTAATCCTAAACTGTAAGAAAAATTAAATTTATAGCAAGTAATCTGGTCTTTTCTTTAGAGTTCAAAGGCAATACCACATGAAGTTCTATGACTAATTTTATCCTTAAATAATCACCTTAGAGAATAGACTGATTATCTATTATCTATCTATCTATCTATCTATCTATCTATCTATCTATCTATCTATCTATCTATCTATCTATCTATCACCTCTCAGTAAACTTGAATAGGGATTTAAAATCTCCTCAGTCCCAGCCTTACCAATATAAAACTCTAGCTCAGCAATTAAGCACAATAAGCTACATCTATAAGTGGCAAGAAGAGAATGGCAGCAGAGTTATTGTAGGAGCTTCTGAACCTCCAGTACTCCATAGAGTGGTACACCAGCACAAACTAAATAGTGTAGCTCCAAGGGAACCATTATCCATAATAGACAGTGATGTATTGGCTGTGTACCACCTGGATGTCAATCTTGCCATTTTTCTCATAGTTCAGTAAATATGCCCAGAGTGATGGCTACATAGAGTGTTATGCCCTTAAACTTAAAAAATGAAGTGATTGGAGATCAGAAAGAAAGGTCTTATCAGGAAACAATGTGTCTGACAAGCTTAATTCAATTTTCTGCATTATAGCTTGGTAATTTTGAGTATTAGAACTCATTAGGATTCCATGAAAATGGAGCTTTCGTTTTCTACATTCCCCATTTTGATTTTGGTTCTTGGGTAGAACAGAATGCTCATTCTTATGAAAGGAAGGAAAATGGTGTGAAGATTTTTGCATTACAAGTAATTTGTGTGTGTGTGTGTGTGTGTGTGTGTGTGTGTGTGTGTGTTTGCCCTGGTGGCACAGTGGTTAAAGGGCAGTATTGGAGACAAACTCTGCCCACAGCCTGAAGTTCAATCCTGACAGGGCTCAAGATTGATTCAACCTTCCATCTTTCTGAGGTTGGTAAAATAAGGACCCAGATAGTTAGGGGCAATATGGTGATATTGTAAATTGCCCAGAGGATGCTGTAAAGCACTATGGGACAGTCTAATCTAAGTCTAAATGCTATTGCTATGCCATTGTGTTTCTTGACACTCTGATCCTTTTTAATTTATATTTATATACTGATCAAAACAGACATCCAATCCTTTACAATCATTTAAAAGAAAACATGCAATAAAGTTCAGAATGATGAAAATAATATTCAGTGAAATATGACACAATATATATAACCCTAGATGTCATGCCTAACTGATCAGAAATGTGACATAATGACCCTATGGAAAATGACAGTCTTCACAACCTTCTGGAAGAATTTTTAGAGTAGATGCCAACCAACCTCTTGGGGTAGACTGTTTCTGAAGATGGGGTCACCATGGAAAAAAAGGAACATTGTTCCCAAAAGCCCATCTTTCTCATCTCATGTACATATGTGTGGAACTTAGAACCTTCCTTTGTGGATGAATCATACATGACAATTTGTTTGTGTTAGAGGTGGCCCTGTTAGAGATGGCCCTAAGATCTATGGGAGCCAAGCTGTATAAGGCTTTATAGATTTTTTAAAAATCTACCGTATTTGAATTACACCTTCAAATTTTTTCATAATAATGCCTTTGCTACCTTTGGAGCTGCGTCAGGTATTACCAACTATTTCCATTTCAATGCTGGAATTTCTTCATCCAGGCTTTGACTAATGCTGATTTTGAAGCATGGGATAAAATATTACCTTAGGTGTTTGTATTCTTTAAATTTACCATCCTTATTTTTAAACTACAGGTAGTCCTCAACTTGCAACAGTTTGTTCAGTGACTGTTTGAAGTTACAATGGCACTGAAATGAGTGACTTATTACCATTTTTTACACTTATGGCTGTTGCATTATTCCAATGGTCACATGATTTCCATTCAGATGCTTGACAGCTGGTTCATATTTATGATGGCTGCAGTGTCCTGGGGTCATGGGATCCCATTTTGGACATTTTAGTCTCAATTGTGGTCATAACTCAAAAACTATCTGTATACATTATATGGAAGTGTGAATTGGATATGTTAGGAAAAAGCTGAATGCAGTGAAAATGGGAAATGGAAGTGAAAACTCAAGAAATGTCAAGAATGAATAGGTCATGAACATCCATGAATGTGGATTAAATACAACAGTGAATGTACAGAATGTAAGTAGACTCAGTTAGTTTGTTTGCATGAAGAGAATGAATAAAGATCAATAATAATCATAATGAGGATTGAACAAAGGATGAGCTGATGGGTCAAGAGGAAGAGGTAGATTGAAAGCATGGATAGAATCAATAAGTTCCAATAAGAGACAATATTATGAGAAATTGAAAGAACTAAAGTATATTTATGAAACGGTATTTGGACATGTTGAAAGTAAAAATGGGTTTGAAATAGAGAGAAGTATGGAGATGGGAGTATGATGAATAATGTCAATATACACTAGATTTACCTACAGTTTTTTTTCCCTCCTATCTTTAATTTCTTTGGCATATTGTTGTTGCTGTTGTTAGTTGCTAAGTCATGACCGACCCATCGCAACCCCATGGACAACGTTCCTCTAGGCCTTGTTGTCCTCTACCATCCTCTGGAGTCCATTTAAGCTCACACCTACTGCTTTAGTGACTCCATTCAGCCACCTCATTTTCTGTCATCCCCTTCTTCTTTTGCCCTCAATCTTTCCCAGCATTAGGATCTTCTCCAGTGAGTCCTTCCTTCTCATTAGGTGACCAAAGTATTTGAGTTTCATCTTCCGGATCTGGCCTTCTAAAGAGCAGTCAGGCTTGATCAACTCTAGGATTGGCCGGTTTGTTCGTCTTGCAGACTAAGGGACTCTGAGGAGTCTTCTCCAGCTCCATAGTTCAAAGGTCTCAATTCTTTGGCGCTCAACCTTTCTTATGGTCCAACTTTCACAGCCATACATTTTATTTATTTATTTATTTATTTATTTATTTATTTATTTATTTATTTATTTATTTATTTATTATTTAACTTTGTATACCACCCTTCTCCCTAAGGACTCAGGGTGGTGAACAGCCAAAATTAAGATACATACAATATAAAATTTAAAATAATTTAAAAACAGAATTAAATCGAATTGGCTTCCCCAAAAATTAAAACCCATTACCCTTAAAATAACCCATTAAAATTTTAGGCCAGCCCAGCTTGCTGAAATAGGAAGGTCTTCATAGCTCGACGGAAGGTCCGGAGGTCCGGGATAAGTCGTATTCCTGGGGGTAGCTCATTCCAGAGGGCGGGTGCCCCCACAGAGAAGGCTCTCCCCCTGGGGGTCATCAGTCGACATTGCTTGACCGACGGCACCCTGAGGAGGCCCTCTCTGTGGGAGCGAATTGGCCATTGGGAGGTTATCGGTGGCAGAAGGTGGTCTTGTAAATAACTGGGCCCTAAGCCCGGTTGCAATTGGGAAAACCGTAGCCTTGATAATACACACTTTTGTTGGCAGAGTGATGTCTCTGCTTTTTATGTGCATCCATAGTTATTATAGCTATAATACTACCATAAGCATTTATTGCATATTTGTCCATAACCTCTTTGAACAGCAAATGGACATCACATTGTCTTATTCCTTGCTCAGTGTTGAATCATTTCTAAGTCTTCTGTTTATTCTCATTCATGTTTAATTTCCCTCATGTTCTGCTCTTAGTGCAATCAGCAACCAAATGTCAGCTCCACATTTGTGCAAAATATTTCATTATCTAAAACTTTTATAATGTGCTTTTTCTAAATCAACACATTCAACTATGAACTCTTTTTTTCACATTCAATTATGCAATTAGAATCTTTTTAAACCAAGTTGTTAATACAATATTCTGAAAGTAAAGATGTCAGTACGTTCCCTTGAGCCATATCCTATCCTGCTAATATAAATTGATTGTCCTTGTTAGCTGAGCTAATCAGACAGCATCTTTTATATTTTAGAAAGAATTGCATGTTAAATGACTCTGTTATTTTCCTATAGAAACAAAATAGCCAAATCATTCAGCTTTATCATTACCATTAATTGAATCATTCTTCACATAACGAAATAAAGCGTTGCTCACTGCAATTTAAGGTCACGCGAGTAATTTTTGGCAAGTTACTATGTAGTTTTAATCTGGATGATAAGTAGATATTTTAAAACGCGTAACTTCATTCTGCCTCTAAAATTGCTAGGAGTGTTCCATGTGGTTAAATCCTGTGGTATCTCTTTACAAAAAGAATTCTTACCAGAAAGCTCTATCAGGGTAATAAAAAAAGAAGATGCTACATGGCAGAGAGAGCTATTTGTGATCAGTTAAGAAACATGTAATGACATGTCACCTGTCAACTGTTAAATGGGCAGGGAGAGGCTTAAATACATGTCTGGAAGACCAGCTGCTGAGACAAATGTAACTGATTGTTTTTGCCTAGTTGCACAAACAAGACTGAAGATACAAAAAAGAAAAAAAGTGCACGCCAAGAACAAGAAAAGGCAGATGTGTTCCAGAAACTGCTACCCAAGGGGCACCAGAAACAGGAGTTTAATCTGAAGCTTTGAAATATTGTTATAGAACTGGAAAAAATCCACAGACAGTAGCTTAAAGTGAGAACTGAAGTAGGCCTGAGCCAAAAGGATATCTTCTTCCAAAGGAATCATTCATTTCCAACCAAAAGGGAATAATTTGGGGATATATTCAGGAGGACATAATCAATCACAGGTAATTTTCCACAAAGAACTGGAGAACTAATTATTTAGAGCAGGGGTGGGAAACTATGGCCCTTTTACGATGGCTGCCTGGCTCAAGAATTCTGGGAGTTGAAGTTCACGGATCGTAAAAGGGAACTATGGCCCTTTTTGATCCGTGAACTTCAAATCCCAGAATTCCTGCATCAGCCACTCCCAGAATTCCTGAGCCAGCCTCAGGAATTCTGGAAGTTGAAGTTCACGGATCGTAAAAGGGCCATAGTTCCCCACCCCCGATTTAGAGGAAGAGACAAAAGTTTGTTTTTTCCCCACTTTCTCTCTCTTCCCTCCCCCTGTATTTTAGGAAACATGTATGTCACTATCTGAAATGACTGAATCTTCAGTGCTATAAAATGCCCCAGTGGGAATAAAGCTGTGTCCAGATGTTGTGCCATTTCTTGGGGCACTGGATGGAGGAAGAAAAAAGATGGCTGTTCCCCCAGCTCAGCAGGGATGATCTATTTTTCCTTCAATGCCTCCAAGATATGACATTATATCACAATGTAGTCTCATTCCCTCTGGAACATTTTACAGGACTGAAGTCCTGGGAAGGCAGTTCATTACAACTCGGTCATTGCTTGAAGCATTTATTGGTCACCTTGCTATGATTTTTATTAGCTGCTGGTTGCTAACTAGACAAAAAGTGTGCTTAGTCCCCCCCTATCATTGTAGAGTTTTTCATATGTTGGAACAAATGTTTGGCTCATTGATCCACTTGATCGTGGATACAGTAAAAAGATCCATAGCTTCCCAAAGCCATCCTAGTTGAAGGATAGGAATTTGTCTCATTCATAGTGGAAACTTTGGTATTAATAACCAGTGTATTTTACCATATGTGTTAAATTTTCCCCCATTTTATGAGCTGATAATCTACACTCTTTGACAAAATTCAAATTAGTGTGAGCCAGGGTTGAATAACCTTTTAATTGTATGACCTGTTTGTAAATATTTTGAAAAAAGTTAATGATACAAAGTAGGTAGCCCTGGGATTTTTTCCCCCTGTATTGAGAATTTGTATGTGTCTGTGTGAGAATGAGTGCATGTGTGTTGTGTTATTATGTTGAGCCTTACAGTATATATTTTGTGGGTGAGCTGTTTCAAAATGATGGGAAATCCAGTCAATTATTTTTTTAATTAGTCGCAGCAAAGGGGAAAGCTCTATTTATATATTTATAATCAATAAGGATGTCAGTGGTTTAACCCATTTACCATTTGAGTGTTGTAATTGCTTTCCTGAAACATATGAGGGTGTTTTTAATCCATATTCCACAGGGAGTCAGCTGGCAGCTCTGTTAAGGTGATCTAATCCCTCTTAAGTAAGGATGGTCTGGCGGAACATTTACAGGGTTACTGTGAGAATTATTCCAAGCATCTACTGAATAAAGTTGCTCAGATATCCTCAGAGTTGATTCTGTAGCTATACAAATCCTATGGAGGTTGATTGATAATGTCAGTGAAATTTGGCAGACTCAGGATGGGTATAGAGGATCAATCCTGACCCTTCTTAACCTCTTGGCAGCATTTGATCTTGTCATTAATGATATCTTTCTGGACCAGCCTAAGGGATTTAGAAGCTGGAGGCACAGTGCTCTTTTATGATTCTTATATCGTTTGTAAATGTTTATATATATTTAAGGAAAAGTGGATTAATTTCTTTCATAGTAAGCTTGATAGTGGATTGATTGGGCTATTTGTCTGTGACTTCCTTGGGAGTGTTGATATTTTTCTCTTACAGACTTTGCACAGTTTATCATAGCTGCTAAAAAGTGTCACTGTTATCTTGCGACATCTCACTGGAAAAGTATATTTGGCAGGAAGGTTCCATTATATAATCACATTATCATTGCGTTTGACTAATTTTCCTCCTTAAAAGAAACGAATTATCGTACTGCACTCCATTAAGAATTTGGCAAAGTACCTTGGAAAGCACAAACCACACTGAGCTGCAGAAACGTTTGTCCATGTTGAGTTATGTACAGTATTCTGCTCTACAGTATTTATGAAGAAATCAGTAGGGATGAAACACAAGCAGGTGGTATAAATTCAAAATTTCTAAAATAGCAAATAGATAAGTATTATGGAATATTTTTTAAAAAAACCCGATATGCATATACATCTATTTTAGGATAATATGCCCCTGTATAGAAAGTCAGGAATGCTATCATTAAAAATACCTGATGATTGGGTTGATGGATGATTCTATTTATATTGCTAATTTTATTAGCATCCCCCCCCCCCAAAAATGCCTATGTTGATTTCTACAGTTTGCTCTTATATGTTCAACAGGATAAAAATGCAAGGTTGATATAATAAAGAAAAAATATTGAATCAAATGCCTGTAACTGAAGCATAGCCAAAAATAAGCAGAAATGCTTTTTATCACTCCACTGAAGTAGATGATCACTTCTGCTCTGTGTGAACTTTAGTTTCTGAATTCAGTTTTTTTTAAAGGCCTTGCAAACTGTTGAAGAAAATAATGTTATAAACAGAAGAGTTTTGAATACTGAATTCAATATTATATGCTATTAGAAGTGACTTGAGAATACCAAGAAGGAATTAAATCAGATGAATACTATATTTTGGTAGAAAATAATAGACATAATATAGAATCAATATTGTGGACACTTCTATAATTCAGGTGAAAGGCAATGGACCAGAAGTGGGTTTCAGCAGGTTATGACCAGTTCTGGAGAACTGGTAGCAGAAATTTTGAGTAGTTCAGAGAACCAGTAGTAAAAATTCTGACTGGCCCCGCCCCCATCTATTCTCTGACTCCCAGGTCCCAGTTGATCAGGAGGAAATGGGGATTTTGTAGTAACCTTCCCCTGGAATGGGGAGGGAATGGAGATTTTATAGTATCTTTCTCTTGCCACACCCACCAAGCCACCCATCAGGCCATGCCATGCCCTCACCCACAGAACCGGTAGTAAAAATTTTTGAAACCTACCACTGCAATGGACATATCCATGACTATATCCATCTCTGGGCATCAACAAGTGAGGTAAGAGGACAAGTGAACTCATATGTGTCATGATGTTATCACACAAATGAAGCAAATTATTTCCATTCATTATTCATATCATGGCCTCATGACATGTCCCAAATTTCAGAATTCACATAAATGCCATGGCATATGTAATGTTGTTGTGCTTCTCCTGGACATCTGTTGATGCATCCAGATATTTGCTTCATTTAATGCATATGCTCAGAATGAAATAATAAATGAAAAGTGTTACTCATTGGCAACCATGTAAACATTTTGTTATACTTTGGGCCGGGGTATCTACGAGACCGCCTTCCGCCAATAGCCTCCCACCGGCCAGTTCGCTCACACAGAGAGGGCCTCCTCAGGGTGCCGTCAGCCAGACAATGTCGGCCGGTGACTCCCTTCTCTGTGGTGGTACCTGCCCTCTGGAACGACCTACCCCCAGAGATACGCACAATACCAGACCTCCGGACTTTTCGCCGGGTCCTGAAAACACATCTATTTCATCTAGCCGGGCTGGCTTGATCCCATCCTTTTCGGTTTTAATTTGAAATTGGTTTTAACTGGGTTGTTTTAAATTGAGGGCCGAAATTATTTAATGTCTTTTAAACTGTTTTTTAAATTTTATATGTTATGTTTTATCTCGGCTGTTCACCGCCCTGAGTCCTGTTGGAGAAGGGCAGTATAAAAATCAAATAAATAAATAAATAAATAAATAAATAAATAAATAAATAAATACATACATACATACATACATACATACATACATACATACATACAGGTTATGAGATAAAACAGGCAGAGGGATATTGCATTAGACATCCAGTGAGGAATCTGCAGGGAATAATTTGATGACTTGAAGACCAGTGGTGGGTGGGTTTCAATTTTTTTTTTACTACCGGTTCTGTGGGTGTGGCTTGGTGGGCGTGGCTTGGTGGGCATGGCAGGGGAAGGATACTGTAAAATCTCCATTCCCTTCCCACTCCAGGGGAAGGTTACTGCGAAATTCCCATTTCCTCCTGATCAGCTGGGACTCAGGAGGCAGAGAATAGATGGGGGCGGGGCCAGTCAGAGATAGTATTTACCGGTTCTCCGAACTACTCAAAATTTCTGTTACTAGTTCTCCAGAACTGGTCAGAACCTGCTGAAACCCACCTCTGTTGAAGACCAAGGTGGAACAGCACCACATACATAAAGGAGCATAGTAACAAGAGCTAATCTAGCTATCTTGGCACCTCTATCTGAAAACCTCTCCATAATGTCTACTTTTTGCAGGAAAATAGTAAAAAGCTAACAATTGGATGTCCTCTTATGACACCTTTCTTTACTCTGATGAATGAGGAATGAGGAAGATGGTAGAACAGTCATTTTTTTGTCAAACATTTTCTGAAGGAATATCCGCCAGGAAAGGGTTCTGCTTTCTCCTCTTCTGCTTCAGTACTTAATTACTGGAACAATGTATAGTAAATTAATAAACACAAATGAGAAACCAAAATCAAATGAGAAAGCTACAAGACACAGGTAAGTTTAATTAAACACATGATTTTTTTTTTGTCACCAAACAGCAAATATGTTGTGGAAAATGTATTTGAAAAAAAATATAATCTGTTTCCCTCATTGAGGCTCGGCCCCATGAAAATGTTATCATATGCTCCACTGAATATCTAAATCAGCTTTGAGGGTGGTTTTTTTTTCTCTGTCTTTTCTTCACAATGTCACAACATTCTATGAGATTATTTTTATGGTTGAACAGGCAGTTACTTAAGTACCTGGCCTTTTCTTTACAGTGTACCATACTTCAGGAAAAAAAAAACAATTCCAAGTTTACAGACCTTTAATATAATCACACAAAACAACTTCCCAGTATATCCTGAAGAATTAATGCATACATAGTCTCAC
Organism: Pantherophis guttatus; assembly: GCF_059756535.1. Classification (NCBI taxonomy): domain Eukaryota; kingdom Metazoa; phylum Chordata; class Lepidosauria; order Squamata; family Colubridae; genus Pantherophis; species Pantherophis guttatus. The sequence continues at coordinate 89,541,582 of NC_142065.1, forward strand.
TTACCATTACACTGAATGGACCTACTTAAAACTGTAGAAGGTCAGAGGCTGGTGGGAAATCATAACATTTTTAAATATAATGTGTACTGTAGGAATTTGTCATGGAAAAACAATATTGCCACCAAGTTTTCAAATTCCAGCTAAGTTGGTATTAATAAAATTAATCTTTTTGTTATTTGCAATTCAGTTGTTTTTCTATCTAAGTGCTAAAGCTGATAGAGAACAATTACACTGCAAATGTCTCAAAGATATTGCTTTTTATTTTTACTGAAAGCACTCACTAAATAATAAATGGCATGATGTTTCTACAGTGATTTATCTTTGAATATATTCCAAAATTCAAAATATTTTATAATACTGAAAAATATTTTATAATATTGAAAAATTAAAATCATATGGCCTTTCCCTTTTTTTCTATGTGGGAATGTATAATATTATAAAATATTTATAATTGGGACTACTATAGTTATTCTATAAAAGTTTTTGTTTAAGAATAGATTACAATAAATGCCTTGGATGGTATGTATGATTAAGTAATACTCATGTTTCAGAACTCTGTTACCAATCTCAGAGATAAGACTTATTTTGGGAATATTTAATTTGAAAAATAAAATCAGCTACTCAACAGTCAAGATGTCAGTGTTCTGAGTAAATGCATCCAAAGAAATCAGAACTCCAAGGCAGGAATGTTTCTCAGAGAACATCATATCAGCACAGCCAAGTGAAAACCAATTCTAAAAGTTTTCATATAATTAATCATTATTATATAATTAAAAGAGCTTCCCTTCCCAGGTTTTACAGATCACATTGTCCAATCAAAGCAGTTGGCAGGCTCCCTCGATCACTTCTGCCTCCTTCTACTGCCACCTGTTGGGATGACCTTGGGTACCACAGGACAGCTCTTTATTTTGTCTACGAGATGGCCTAACTATTTCCCCCTCATCCTCTCCCCATACTGTGGGGCAACTATGAAGCAGCACAAGATGGCTTCAGCCAGGTTCAATTGAGAGTCAACACAAGGTAGACAGGTACATAAGAATCCAGTTTGGTCGATCCAAAGATCCATCTGGTGCATTTGGTGTTATATACTGGCTAATCAGATGCATTCAGAAAGCTCACAGGGATACAACAGATAGCTATCCTAGCTTCTTGGCAGCTGATAACCAAGGAAGTTGCATGTAATCCAGGAAGTGGTAAACTATGAAAATTTCAGTCTAAATTGGTTGCCATCAGCACATCAGATAGCAGCAAATTCTGTAGTTCACCTGTGTGCTACATAAAGAAACATTTCTATTTATATCTCCTGATTCATCTCAAGTTATAGACACTGAGTTCTACCATGATCCAAGAGGAAGAAAGATATTATTTCCATCCACATTTTTGTACCATCTATCCTTTCTATACTTTAACATGCCTCCTCTTGTTCATTTTTACTCCAATCTAAAAAGCCACAATAATCATTTCTTTCCTTTTGTGATAGTTATGCTACCCCTCTAATAATTTCTATTGCCCCTGCTGATACTTCTTTTGTTCCACAGAATCCTTTTGAAATGTGGTGATCAGAACTCTACCCAAATGCAGTTGCACCACAGTTTTTGTAATAGCATTATTAAAATTGATAATTTTATTTTCAGTTCTCTTCCTGTTGATTTAAAGTATTTTTAAAGTATTTCTTTTTTTATATATATATAGCAACCACACTTTGCCATGGCATCTTCACTAGAGCTACCCACTATGACTGCACGATCCCTTTTTGATCAATCACTGTTGGCTCTTTTTTTAAAAAAAAAAAAAGATTTATATGCCGCCCTTCTCCGGAGACTCAGGGCGGCTTACAATGCGTTAAGCAATAGCCTTCATACTTTTGTATATTTATACAAAGTCATCTTATTGCCCTCATAATCTGGGTCCTCATTTTACCTACCTTAGAAAGGATGGAAGGCTGAGTCAACCTTGAGCCTTGTGAGATTTGAACTTGCAGTAATTGCAGGCAGCAGATGTACGTGGATGTTAATTAATCTGCTGAGCCACCAGAGCTCCTAATGCTGAGCCACCAGAGCTCATTCATGTTTGTCAAATTTATTTTTATGCCATTGACTCTTTGGGGAATTCCTTTCCTTAACTTGGCTTACAAAAAAAGACAGCATCATTTGCCAGCCTCATTACTATAGCAGAAGAGATTGGCAGTATGATAAAAAATAGCATGCCCCTGTTCTTTCGCTTGATTTAAAGACTAATGACTAGCCTTTTCACTCCAATGTCAAAAAGAGACCAAAGCCATGATTTCAAGAGCCATGTCCTTTGTGACTATCCCATGATTATATTACCTAATCTGATACATTCGTAACTGGGCCAGAAGTTTTTTTTGAGTTGGGTTGGGTTGGAGTAAATCCTGTGATGATCATAATGCACTCTCTTCTGTTGACCTGGGAGAAGATGAGAAGATCAGACAGTGATTACTTATCAAATGAGAGAGCCGGTCAATCTTTGCTTTGGCAGAAGCCATGATGTGGAGCTCAACATGGAAATTATTTATTTATTTATTTATTTATTTATTTATCTATTTATCTATTTATTTATTTATTTATTTATTTATTTATTTATTTATTTATTTGTTTGTTTGTTTGTTTGTTTGTTTGTTCGCTTTATTTATTTATTGGTTCGATTTATTTATTTATTGGTTCGATTTATATGCTGCCCTTCTCCGGACTCAGGGCGGCTTACAATGCGTTAAGCAATAGCCTTCATACTTTTGTATATACCTGCTTAGTAGGGCTTTCGGCCACCCCTAAGCAGTGTTCTTTTTTATACAAAGTCAGCTTATTGCCCCCACAATCTGGGTCCTCATTTTACCTACCTCGGAAGGACGGAAGGCTGAGTCAACCTTGAGCCTGGTGAGATTTGAACTTGCAGTAATTGCAGGCAGCTGGTGCTACTCTAATAGCACTTAATCAGCTGCACCACCAGGGCTCTTAGGATGAGCAAGGGGTCCATTTTTTATTTTTCCTGTAATACCTTATGTTATAAAATGGATGTCACTTCCAGGAGAATGTGGATAAAGTAGGACTAAGCAATTTATATGATTGTGATGGTTTCCAATGGCAGAGTCATTTTCCCAGACTATAATATCAACCATAATCTGTAACTTCTCAGTTGAAACCAATGATTCTACAGGGACATTTTGCTCAAGACATGTGTTGTTAGCCACTATGTTGCATCAGCTCAAAGCAAATAAAGTGAAAATAGAAAGTGGGTCAAAATTCCAACCTCTGCTTGCCATATGGCCTAATTTTTAGTAGTTTTATGGAAACTAATTGGTATTTTAACAAATACCTTTGGTTGAATCCACACTAAATTAGATGCATTAGCAACTCTATCAAGATCCTATTTTGCAAAAGATTCTAGTTGCATTGAAGCAAAGATATTTGGGGAAATGGGATTTGTGGAGTTAGTAAATATGCTGAGGCATTTGTATCTAGGTTTGCATGTACCCCCTTCTGCTCCCACTGTTTTAGACCTCATTTGCAAATGTGACATGATATACTAGTCCAAATGTTAACATTTTGAGCAACGCACCCAATTAAATCAGGACTCTGATGCACAGATCAAACTCAAAAGTCCCTTTAATGAGAACATAGCATTGGCACTGAGTGAAGTAAAGCTAACTCTGCGGGATTACCGCACTTCAGCAACATAAGGTTTGGAACTCCCTGACCTCTCTGGGTGTTCCATGTCATGCAGGTTAATCATTGGGAACTCCTCCCACAGTCCGGTCTCAGCAGCTATTTGGCGTTATGCTCTTGATCCTCCTGCTGGTTCCGGCTGTTGTTAAATCCAGCTAGGTAAGGCATTATATCCCTCACTTCCCCCCTCCGTGGTTCATTCATCATTCCCCTCCATGCTGCCCCAATCCCCCCCCCAATTGTGGCAACTCAGAAACAGAACGCAGGCCAGCATGGCTTTGACCAATGCCATTTTGAAATTTGACATGGAAATACATATCATGTCCCCCTTCTTTCTGCTTACAGATTGGGCTGACTAATGAAGCTTAGTTCTTGAACTAATACACTGAAACCATTTGGCTGTTTTTGCATGGTATGACAAGCAATGTGGAACAAACTAGTCTTACTACAACAGAAGGACTGTTGAAAGATTGCTTTCATTGATCCCTCCACACCAGACATCATTTGCTGCCTGTCTTCTTAGGACTAAGGCCAGCTCTGCTCAAGTATGCTACCTGAATGGCTGCATAGAGCTAAAATCAATGATTTGCTCAGGCAGATATTGATAATTTTGATGCAAAATGTCTTTCTAGAACTGTCATCTCTGTAGTTTTCAGTTTCTTTTCTGAGGCCTTTGCTCTTGTCCACTTAACTTGAGAGATGCTTTAGAATGGTTTGATAAATTGTTATTTAGAGATATATTTGGGAGAGAGCAGCCTCTGCAAAGACAATCAAGATAAGTACATACAAGTCTGAATTTGCAAGGGGACATCAAATCAAAGAGTTAATGTTCTACAATGTCAAATGGATAGGTCTATGTGAATGTAGAACTGAGTTGAGGAAGTACAAGGACTTTCAAAAAAAGGACTGTATACAGAAATCATATGCTCATTCAAAAAGCAGCCCAAGCCCCAATTTATCTAGCCATGTCTTCAGGCACTCATCTAATCATATAAGAGTTTAGACCTGATTTTGAAATTAGCAGTAGAGCCGGTCCTTCCTTGCTTTCATATCCATAAATGTACAATTGCCTATTTTCAAATACATTCTAAATAGGTAGGTTTTAAAAAGCTATTCTTATAAAAAATTAAGTAAGTCTCCTCCTAAAAAGTGGGGGGTGGGGTGGGGGTCAGCCACGCAGAAAAACTGTGACGCAGCAATGGAGTGCTGGATTCAAATCATTTTCATCTATAAGTTGTGCAAATCAATTTTGTGGCTACTACCAACTATTGCAAGATTATTGTATTATATAGGAGAGAGGAAAGTGAAATATGCCACTCTAAGAAAAAAAAAGTAAAGTACATATAAGAGTCTCAGGTGAATGTCCTTGTACAGAAATTGTACAAGGACAAGAAGTAGGGATCTGCCTTTCATTGGCTGCTCTTCTGTGGCAACTACTGGTTATATATATATATATGTGTGTGTGTGTGTGTGTGTGTGTGTGTGTGTGTGTGTGTGTGTATATATGTATGTATATATATATATGTATGTATATATATATATATATATATATATATATATATATATATATATATATATATATATATATATATATATTGATTGCTGAAAATTTCAACCCACTGCTCTTTTATGCTTAACTTTTCAGAAACTGAATTGACTACCAACATTATTAACCGTAAATACTAACTTAATATTATTAAATTATTAATGTTACTGGTGAGGGGGTTCTTCTCTTCTGCCTTAAAATGTATGAATGCAATTGCATTTTAGCACATCCAATATTACATTATTTAACCAATATAATTAGGGTGGCAGAATTCAAGGAGGCACAGCATATATTGATACAGAACCAGCTGTCCTTCTCTAACCTACCTGCAACTCTTCTCTAAGGTAACATTAAGTACTTCTGAGATATACTTTAAGTTCTCTGAACTGCTACTGAGTGAGGTGTCAAAGCCATTGTGAACGTCAAGTTCTCGACTTGACATGCACAGCAAGGAAAGGTAACCTTTAAAGCAGTTTCCCCAAGCAGGGGAGAACTTTGCTGTAACCTTGTACTATTTAGCGTGCAAACCAATTCACAGGCTAACAATTAGTTGCTTCAAATTCCAGTGTAGAACATTTGCAACATCAGTGCTTGCCACTACCAATCAAGGAAAGGTTTTTTCTCTGTCTAGCTGCATTACTGTTAACTGTTAGTTGACAATTTTCTTTGGAGAGCTCAATTCCACCATGCACAACCTTAATGTTGTAAGACTCTGGAAGTGTGCCTTCTCTGCCACTGGCCACTGGAATGAGGAGTCTCCTCAGAGATTCAACCAGCTCCCACTCTTGTGGCCTGGTCAGTCCAACAAGACAGAACAGACTAAGAAACCAATGTCATATAGGTCAGGACTACTTTTATTGTAATAGCTATAGTAACAGAATGTGTGAGTTTGAACCTCCTTCTTCCCCTCCATTTATCTTAGGAACTAGAGAGGGGTCTGTCTGAGGTTACTCAATTACTCAAACTAATTTCTTGGCTCAAGCCTCATATATTGGACCATTGCCTGAGTAGAGGATCTTCCTCCTGTCCTTCAAGGCCATTCCTTCTTCCCTTTGTCGACATTTAGGGAACTGTTAAAAGCTTGGCTGTTCTCCCAGGCCTTACTATGTCTGCCAAATGGCTGGGTGTGTTGTTTGTCCAGTCAACCAGGCTCCCGTTTTACTTGTTTCCTTATATGCTTTGCTTTGCTATTTATACACCACCCAGAATCGCTAAAGAGTCAGGTAGCCTCTAAACGTAGATGGATAGATAAATAAATAAACTCTTCCATCTTTCCACAGACTGGCTGAAATGTAGACTAAGCATTCATAGTGAGGTCCTGGAAAGCCTGGATAGTGGACGTTGCAATATCTGAGACGGCAAGACAAGAGAAAGGATTGGGAAAAAAATATATCACAAAATACAAAGCCCTACAAATAACAATAGAACGGCCATGTCAAAAGAAAGCCAAGATAGTAGCAGCAGTAATAGGTACCTTGGGTGCAATCCCAAAATATCTGGAGCACCACTTGGGCACCATCACTATTGATTAAATCGCCATCAGTCAGTTGCAAAAGGCAGCTTTACTTGGAGCAGCTTACATCCTGTGGTGATATATAGCATTATTATAGTATTATTATACAACAACATCTGCCTATCTCAGGTCCTTAATAAGGACTTGATAGATGGATAAAAATGCCAAATATGGCCTAAACATCATTGTTGTCATCATCATCATCATCATCATCATCTCAGATAGTTGAAAGGGCAAAATGTGACACAGAAGCTACTCTTGCCATTACCTCCTTGGTGTTGTTCTCCACCCCATAACTTTTGCAACTTGAAGCTGCTGTTTCATTTTTCCCAACAATAAAGACACCTTGTAGTCATATCCTCAGAAGCATCAGCATTTAAATGGACCTTTGAAATGCCTTTGCCAGCTTGTTTTTTTTTCCTGAAAACTGCCTTTCATGTTGCTTGGGATAGGTTTTTTTTTTTTTTTTTAAAGATTGTGAACTATCGTACTATCATGACAAATCTTAAGAATCTGTAACTATAAGGTCTATATGGTAATCATTCTAAATTCAGGGCTGATGCTGCTTTGTGAGGGAATTTTAACCCCCTCCCCCAAAATAACATTATGTACAACAAAATCACAGGAAATTGAAGGTGCTAATAATAGTATGCACCATGCTGGTGGGCCAGTCTGCCAAATCACACAGGACTGCTCGAGATCCCAGCTGAATGTATTGGTGGGGGCACTTGGATCAGGAGGCAAACTTTCTCTGAGGGGATCCTGATGATCTGGAATACTATCCTCTCAGAGATATGCCTGGTGATGCCCAGGATATCCCCAAGGCATCCAAACTATTTTATTTGGAAGGGTTTCATCTGATCTACCAATCTGGAGTTTTGGTTTAGACTGTGAAGTTGCCTGTTTTAGATCATGTTCTATTCACTGTCTTGGAATTAGGAATGGTTTATAAATAATTGTCTCAAATCACCTCTCCAGTTCAAAAAGTGTATATGTGAAACTTGCCAAAAGTTATGTCTTCTTTCTTCAGTCTTCAATTTCAAGAAAAGTTTATTTGAAGGGGAAACTCAGTATTTGTTACTGGAAGTGTAACCCGAGACTGAAGCCTTTCAGATACTGCTGACCTGCAACTCCGGGCTGTAACTCCTGGCAGCTTTCATCATTGACTTAGCTGGCTGTAATTTTGGGAGTTCTACAACATCATTATCTGGAGACCACATTTTCCCATTTATCTAGATAGTAAGGACTAATAGAATATAGAATCAAAGAATTACAGGATGGGAAGAGACCTTAGATGTCTTCTAGTTCCAAGCCCAAGAAAGGAGTCTTTATACCAACATGGCCCAATGGTTGTCCAATCTTTTATTGAAAACTTCCAGTGATGGAGCACCCACAATTCTGGGAGGCAAACTGTTCCATTGATTAATCATTTTCACTGTCAGGAAATTCCTCCTTTCCAGGTTGGATCTCCCTCTGATGAGTTTCCACCCATCACTTCCTGTCCTATCCTCAGGTGCTATGGTGAATAAATCAATGTTGTCTTCCCTGTGACAGCCCTTCAAGTATTTTTTTTTATAAAGTTTATTTTCATTTTTAAAAAACAATGCTTTACATATATACATACAAAATTATTGCAACTAACGTACAAAAATTTGCACCTATACCACTAATACAGTCCATTTCATTTCCCTCTCTTTTTTTTCACCCAAATATACCATAAATTCCAACATTCGTAATAATCAGAATCTTTTTGGTTCCTAAGTAATTTCGTTAACCGGTCTGCCTCTGCGCATTCTGTAATTTTCCAAATCAATTTATTCTCTGTGGGTAATAGTTCATTTTTCCATTCTTGCGCGTATAATATCCTACCTGCAGTAGTGATGTGGAGGATCAAGTACCATTTTTCCTTCGTTATTTTGTCTGGTTTCATTCCCAATAAAAAAATCTCTGGTTTCAGCTCTATATTATATCCTGTAATTTCCACTATCCAGTTCCGAACCTTAGACCAATATTTGCCTGCTTTGGGGCACGTCCACCATTGGTGGTAGTATGTCCCGCTACCATTCCCACACTTCCAACATGCCGGGAAGACTCCCGGGAACATTCTTGCAATTTTTGCCGGGGGGATATGCCAACGGTAAACCATTTTATATACATTTTCCTTGTAGAGGGTTGACAAAGTTTTATATTCCTATTCCATATCTCATCCCATTTATCTAGATTCAGGGGAAATCTGAGATTCCTCCCCCAAACGATCATGGTATCACTTCCTCACCAATCCATCGTGATACCAAAAACTGGTAGCACCTTGAAAGTAATTTCTTTTCGGTTCCCAATAAGATTTTATCTAGCTCCTGTAGTGACCTATAAATTCCCTCCTTTCCCTTGTCCCTTCTGACTTTCGATTGTATTTGGGCTTACGCCCACCAGTCTACCATCTTGCCATGATTCATAAGCTCCTCACGAGTCTTCAACTTCCCTTGAGGGTCAAGCAAGTCCCTATAAGTCAGTAGTATTTCCTTATTATATAGTATTGAATGTGTTACCACCTCTAGTGGGGCAAACCAAATCGGAATCATTGAGAAATACCTATTCCTAACCCCCCTCCCAGGATTCTAATAATATTCAACAAAATAGCCTTTTCTTCATTAGATTAAACATACCTAGTCCCCTTAACCATTGATTGTACAGTTTAGCCTCCAGAGCCCTTATCATCTTTGTTGCTCTTCTCTGCACTCTTACTGAGGCCTCAGCATCTTTTTTGTATCATGGTGACATATAAAGGTCTTCAACTGTAATTTTTTTAAATGATACCTTAAATGTTTTCAAAGCTGTTTTTTAAAAAATCAAGGAATCATTTATGGTAGGAGATACTGTATGTGAAAAGGAGTGGTGCAGTGGCCTATAGGTGGAGCTCTTGCATCATGATCAGGAGGCTGTGACTTCGATCCTAGGGAGCAGCAGATATTTCTCTCTCTGGACACAATGAGTTATTATTTGCTGCAAACTCTGCATTGGCGACAGGAAGGGCATCCGGCCAGTAAACACTCAGCTCCATTCATTACCCCGACTCCACCCTGATGTAAGGGATTACAGGGTCATTAAAAGACCAAAAAAATAAAATAAAAAATACTGTATGTGAAAAGAATTTTTTTCTCTCCCTGATTCCTTTTCTTTTCTACTTTGCATTTATTTACCCAATTTATATGGTCATCCAATTTGCTGTGACTCTGGGTAAACCCCCCCCCCAAAAAAAACCCCCAACAAATAATTAGAAGCAATTACAGCTACAGTCAATATTCAATGCTCCAGAAATCCAATAACACCCTCCCATCTTAGGGTAAATAATAAACTGTAAGGGATGAAACTAAATCAGTTGGTTCTGATATGTAATAGCTATTGTCAATGGTATAAGTGATAATAAACTGACCTATGCATTAAAAGCTTCTCAAATCTTAACATCTCTTTAAAACAACAAAACAAACAGTGTTTGAAAAGTTTCCTAACTCAATAGCAGTTATATAAAGGTAATATTTGAATTTTACTTCTCTGTTTTACACTACATTAAACTTGATTTTTGCTAAAACTTGGTCAAAAATGCAGCACTTGGTATTATTTAATTAAAAAGTTAAATGTAGATTCAGACTACAGAAATGGGTGTTTCGGTTATCAGAATCTCACAATTCTATCCAATAAGTATACCCATGTTTCACCTTTAAATTTAATCAGAGCTTTCCACAGCTTTCCAGGTGAAAGGATGTATAATAATGAAAGCACTGACAGAGTATTAAAAAGACAAAATCAAATATTTTTGTGACTATAGATTTACTAGAAGAAACTCTTGAGTGTTAAGCTGAATGTCATCATAAGATAAACCTTTCTTGAGTTATTATAATGGTTTTAGGCAATGATATTTACCAACTATGGTCATAATTGTCTTGTGCTCTCCATTTTATTGGATGAAAAATAATAATGCTTGGGGGGGGGAAATCCTCACAGATATGAGTTCAAGTACTTTTTCTTTTTCTTTTTTGGTGGTGATAAAAAATTCATGGGGGAGAAATATAGATAAATCTCAGGGAAAAAATTGCTAACTAGAATGCTATTTGGGTATGGCGCCAAAATGAAATCTATTGCATTTTTCACCTACAACAGGTTGTGTTATTCTTTTCTTGAACATCTGGGTTCCCTAGAGAAATGAGTGCCTGCTTCATAAAAACAATGAGGTAAAATAACCACAGGTATCCAGTAAAATCTATCTAATGTCCCTTTCTTTTCTTTTAATCAAGTGGCATTGCAGATGCCTCTCCACTATCCACCTCTTTCCTCTCCTAGTAGCTCAGACTCATTATGAAATACATCAATTCTGAAGTGTTCCATAGTATAGAATTAGTAGTAAGTTGATAAGCACTGAGCCCTGGTGGTGCAGTGGTTAGATGCAATACCGCAGGCCAACTCTGCCCATAGTCTAGAGTTTGATCCTGATGGTGTTCCAGATTGATTCAGCCTTCCATTCTTCTGAGGTTTGTAAAATGAAGACCCAGATTGTTGGGGGCAATATGCTGACTTTGTAAGATGCTCAGAGACAGCTCTAAAGCACTATGGAGCAGTATATGTCTAAGTGCTATTGGTATTGTTAATTCCTTAAATTCTGAGTGCGACATTTTGTTGCATGTACCTCCTAATAGTGGGATATGGGCAAGAGACATTGATTTTTTTTCTAGATCACAGCTTGCATAGAATAGGTGAAGAAACCTGGGGCAAATTTAGCATTGTCTGAGCTTGTGACATATTGGCCAATGTGTGACAAAACTGACTAGTACTCTCCTTATAGTTAGAGGTAATTTTAGTTTTGGAACAGGTACAACTGAAGCTAGTAACATAGAAGTGTTAGAATATCCTTCTCTATCTTAAAAAAAATAATATGGAAATGCCTGGATTGAAAAAGTTATGTTAAGAGATTATGGGAAGCGTAGGAGAATGTCAGAGTTCCAAGTAACACCCCCAACGAAAGAAAACTCTGAGGCTTGAAGTTCCTCAAAGTTCCATTTTATTAGAGATGTCATATTGGCACATATGGGAAAACCCGAATCTGAAAGCTTCCAAGTTTTTTCCACCCAAAGGAAAATCCAACTCCCTGCCCAGCACCGACATGTCCATCACATGGTCCAATCAAGGCACCGTCCAAACTGGAGATGCCTCCCAGTCACACCCCTACAGGCCTCCCAGTCACACCCCTACAGGGCACGATGTCTTTGACTCTCTGAGAAAGGAATGTTATTATGACTATATATCACCCCTGCTCCATACAATTCCCCCTCCCAGTTTCCCACAGCAGTAAATGCAGCAGGCCTGAAGGCCCAATGCAAAAGATGGCTTCCAGGCCTGACAGAGAGAGCTAGTTGAAAGAAATGGCAACTCAGTACAGGTATTGTGAGATCTGGCAAACCAAAGATTCTGTATTTATTCAGTGTAGGATTGAAGAGCCCTTTCTGAAATATATGCCAATTTTGCTTCCTTTGTCTTACCAGCTCTTTGAGGCTTGACAGCAATCTTAGTATCTAGTAATTTCTGAGCCTAGGTTATAGTGACTTAGTTAAGGTGGACTGTTGCTTCTGAGATAATCTTTCAATTGACTCTAGTACACATGTTTTCATAGTGTCTTACATCATGATGGATTGAAAAGGTGAATATCTAGGGTCTTATCCTATCTTATTATTTCTTACTCCTTTTTTGTGTTTTACATAATGGTGCCTACACCCAAAAGGCCAGGTACATACAGTATATATGAAGTAGATAAAGATTTGTGGAAAATAAAATTATTTTTCAGTACATCAGAATTGATCAATTGCTATAGTCAGTCATATTTTTTTCCCACTCCTTGAATTCAATGCTCCATTGTCAAGAAGCAGCACAGGGGGAGAGCCAAAAGTTTACGGAATGCAATTCTGGCCCAAATGTTATTTAGGTTTAAATGACAAACAAATCCATGCTCGTTTCCCTGAGTGTTGTAGAGGGTAGAGGGAATGGCCTTGAACGATAGTAAGAAGAACCGCTAACAAAGCTACAATCAGATAAACAAGGCTTGAACCTGGGCCAAAAGAATAACTTGAGCAAACACCTCAGACAAGCCCTACTTAGTTCACACAGATATAAAGGGAGGAAGAGGGAAGCACATTCAGACTTGCAAGATTCTGATACTAGAGTTGGGATAGTAAAAATGACACTGACTGACATGGCATTGGTTTCTTAGTTTGGTCTACTTTGTAGGGCTGACAGGCTTTTGGGGACTTCTCAAGGTCTTGCTGAATTGAGATTCTCCTGAATTTAATATGGAAATAGAAGAACTGTTAGGATTATTGATTGATCCTAATTAATTAATTAGGGGATATTTAAAACACCAAGCAAAACAAATGATTAGTAGTCATGATTCACAAGAAGAATTCTGTTTCAGGAAGGAGTGGAAGACTTGGAGAGATCTGCAAGAAAATGCAGTATCCATACTACTGTACACATTCCAGAGAATTCACCCAAAAAGCCATCATATTTCATTGGCATTAACTAGTTCCTAGGCAACATCCATGCAGAGCTCTAATGAGGTCTGCTCTCTGGAGAATCCTACTGCAATTTTTATTTATTTATTTTTTTGTTAAACCTTTAAGCAGAAATTAATTTTCACCTATTCCCCGGGGTATTCTACTCCAAATAATTAATCCAACAAGCAATTTCGTCCATGTAGGGAGAAGACAGAACTGATCTACTCATGACCTACCATGAAAATAAGTCTACAATGTTTGGCCAGCAATATTTGGGCATGGTAAATACTTCTTTTTTCCTGTTCACTTTCTGGGCTGCACACGTCCCAAGTGTTTTCCCTGTTCTCACTCATTTCTATTTTTATTTATTTATTTCTCAAGCATATATAAGATAACAGGTAAAAGTATAAATATAACTTGAATACATGAAAAGAGTAAGTAAAAAGGAATATTAGGACAGGGATGTAGGCACGCTGGTGCACTTATGCATGCCCCTTACAGGCCTCTTAGGAAGGGGGTAAGGTCAACAGTAGACAATTTAAGGTTAAAGTTTTGGAGGTTTGAGGAAGAAACTACAGAGTCAGGTAGTGCATTCCAACCACTCTGTTACTGAAGTCATATTTTCTGCAATTGAGTTTGGAGCGGTTTACCTTGAGTTTGTATCTATTATTTGCTCATGTATTGTTGTGGTTGAAGCTGAAGTAGTCATTGACAGGAAGGACATTGTGGCAGATAATTTTATGTATTATGCTTAGGTCAGACTGAAGTCGGCATAGTTCTAAGTTGTCTAAGCCCAAAATTTGGAGTCTGGTGGCATAAGGTATTTTATTGTGGTTAGAGGAATGGAGGACTCTTCTTGTAACATATCTCTGAACTCTCTTGATTGTATTTATGTCTGATATGCAGTGCGGGTTCCAGACAGGTGAGCTGTATTCAAGAATTGGTCTAGCAAATGTTTTGTGTGCTCTAGTTAGTAGTACAACATTACCGGAGAAGAAGCTATACAAGATTAGGTTAACAACTCTTAATGCCTTTTTGGCAATGTTGTTACAGTGGGCTCTGGCACTTAGATCTTTAGAAATGAGTACTCCAAGGTCCTTGACAGAGTGAGGGTCATCTACAAGGTCATGTCCATTGAATTTTTATTTTATGTTTTTATTTATTTTTTTGCCAATGTGCAAGACAGAGCATTTGTTGGTTGAGATTTGAAGTTGCCACTTATTAGACCAATCTGACTCATAGTCAAGGTCTTTTTGAAGGGTAGTCTCTCCCACTTTTTTTACTTGCCTTGAAACCTGGAGGAACATTTTCATCCCTTTCAACTACAATAGACTCCATTCCATACTTCTGATTGAGTTGCTTCTGTAGCACAGTGGAAGATTCTTTTTTTACCCATGTGTGATAGAAATGAGGAAATGACCAGGCTGAGCCCGAGGGATGACCAAACACAGCATTAGTCACGAGTCCCTTTTTCCCACAAGAGATCTGAGTTCAGTCCACCATGAATTCACTATCTATCACCAAATTGTTTTGACTGTTAGTAGTTCAGATTCTTATAGAGAGCTTAAGCTTACAATAAATCTTTATTTGAACTACCTGGATTTCCTGATTTCCCTAGACAAGAACACAAATAATGTAGGAGCTTAACAATTTTTTTCAGACTTATTTTGCTAATGATAGGCTTTGATCTAGTCTGCTGTTAATTTCAGATTAAATGAGAAATAAACACTGACTAAAAGTGACAATGGATTGCAGAGAACAATCACCAGCTATTTCTTTTACATGAAATATGAAGCATAAAACTAAGAGCATGAAGTATGGATGTATTAAAAATTGGATCACCATTTTGTTCTATTTGCTTACAAAAGTACATTATGTTGGTACTCTTTATGCATGAACTGCCAATCTAACAACAATAAGACACTGTTTCAATGAATACAAAATAATGTTTACCACTTAGCAATTCTTCTAAGTTCACAAACTTACTCATTATTACGATCTCTACAAATGTCAACAAACATATATTAAAATTCATGCATCTTATAAAGCAAGGTGTTTATGTGATTTTTTTTAATTTTAGCCTAAAGTAAATTTATTTTATGTCTGCATCTGGGCATGAGTATATTGATCCCAGGTGTATAAATTAATGTAGCCAGAATAAATGATTAATTGAGGTAAGAAACGCCCAGTGAAGCCATGCCTTTTACACATTTTACTTTTAATTTGTTTACTTCTTTGAACCTTGCTGCTCTTGATTTTTTCCCTAATTTTTCCCAGCCTGCAAAGTAGTGGTTCTGCTACTATATCAGAGTATCTGTTCTAAAATTTAGGTAGAAATAAATTCCTTGCTTAAAGGATTAATCACATTTAGCTGGCAATCCCATGTGGCTAACAAAAACCCTCTTCTCTTCTCCCAGTACTCTGGGCATAGACATAATCCTCTGAAGTTTGGACCACTTCTGTCTTTAGAGTTCTTCCCTTGGACCAGCACTCTTAGAATATTTTTGGTCTGCCCTGAAACCTGCAAACCTTTATCAGTTAAAACTCCCTACACACAGTACAATTTAGTTTCCAACCATGATCTACTTTGAAATCTCTCCAACTCTGGAACCTCAGTATAGCTATAGCTAATCCTCCTCAGCACATTTAAATTTTCTATCCCAAATTTACATGGTCAACAACTCTAATGATGACATTTATACTCGAAAAAATAAAAAGTGTACAGAAATTGTGATTCTGTTTTGAATCAATAGGATGACCCGAAGAGCGGTGCCTATATTTAGATTGATACATTTTATATGCTTTGCTTCCTATTCAAATTCCAATTAACTTTTTTTTTAAAACCTATTGTTTTCTCCTAGGAACAGCAGTTTTATAACTTGCACAGAAGTTTTGAATAGTCTTGAACAGGAATTTGAACACAAATAGATCTTTCTGGTTGGTTTAAATATGGTCCAATCCTTGATTTTTAACACCGTATCTAATTGCTTTAATGCACAGTACAGCAGGATGAATTTTCTGGGTCACCAAGTACATTATAGAAGGGATATGACTGCTGTAACTTCTGCTTGATGGTGGCGGAATGAATCACGGGAGGGGCTGAGTGAGCTCATTTGCTTCTCTTTGCAGATGGCGCAGGTTATAATCTAGCCTTCAGAGACACAATCTAGTATGCACAGATGGAAATCATCAAAAAGGTCATTTAATGACCCCTTTCCTCAAAAGTTAACTATTAACGTCCCGTATCTAGTAAGAGTATTCCTTAAGAAAATGGCCAGGAAAACTATTAGAAAGGAATGCCTTCGATCTGACCATCAATAAGTAGCTTTAAAACAGGGTCCTATGCATACATGTCATCAGATGTTTTTCCAGATATCATGTTTACTGTTTGAATTGAAAGTACAGGCAGGTAGTTCATCACTTTAAGATGATGTACTTTGCAGGTAACCTCAAAATCAGGGGTGTTATTCAGCAGGTTCTGACAGGTTCTGGAGAACCGGTAGTGGAAATTTTGAATAGTTCAGAGAACCGGCAAATACTACCTCTGGCTGGCCCCAGAGTGGGGTGGGAATGGAGATTTTTGCAATATCCTTCCCCTTGGAGTGGGGAGGGAATGGGGACAACAACCTCTCTCCGTTGTTCAGTAACTTCAGCCATGGTATTCTGCTGCTGTAAGAAGTGGGAGATACCCTTTCAGAGTGCTTCTCCTACCTGATTGATAGGACCAGTCATTAGAGATGAGGGAAGAGGAGTTGAACTCTGGTGCAAGTTGACATACAGCTCAGCTCTCTCTCCTTTTCTTTTAACTCCTGAGACGGGGGAACCATTGTTTTGTGATGAGTAATGAATTATTTATTACCAATCTGGGTCAGGTCAAGGATGTTGAGATGATAGAAAGTTTTCAATGGATCCAAAAGAAGCTCCTACTAAGTTCCTGGAGGGTGAAATGGTTTGTTCAACCTGGTTCAATCCCAATCCCTAAATTAGTTCTAGGTTTAGGTTGTCAATTAACTGAAAGACCAGGCCTGAGATTTGGGGATCTTCTTGGACTCACAACTACTGGTCAAGCAACCAAAGCCAGGAGAGATTGTGTCCAATTTCACTTGATGTGCCAACTGTCTACACGTTTTGGACAGGGGTGGGTTTTACTTACCTTTACTACCGGTTCGTAATGGGATCGTGTGCATGCACAAATTGCTGATGATGACATCCAGGGCAGTGGGTGGGGCCTCCCGCTGGTTTTATTACCAGTTCTTGCGAACAGGTCCGAACCGGAGGCAACTGGTTTTGGACTGAAATACTAATGCAGCACTCTTATCATCTCTCTTTGCAAGTAAATCATACAGGTTCAGCTAGAGGGAACAGTCTAATTTTTTTTTTATGCAGACTTTTTTTGGTCTTTTGGTTTCTTCTTATTTTCTTTTGGAGTTTGTATTTTAACTTTGGAAATAAAAAAAAATGATGAGAAAAAATGTATGTATTACCAAATGCATCTTATTTTAGAAGTAATGCTCTGGAAAATGGTATATCCGCTTTTAAAAGTATTAACAAATTCATACAGTACTGGAAAGGAACTGTAGCAATGGTGAGTTCTATTTACCTTTACTACCAGTTTGCAATGGGAGCTTGCACATGCACTTCTGCACATGTGTAGAAGCTTTTGTGCATGCGCGAATTGTCGTTTATGACATCCGGGTGGGTGGGCGGAGCCTCCTACCGCTTTTACTGCCAGTTCCAAAGAACCGGACAGAACCGGGAGCAACCCACCACTGAACTGAAGGTGGGAAAATGAGAAACTGAACAAAATCGATTCGGACAGATTCGCCTATCCCAAGAATTGAACATGCCGATTAGATATTCTCTCGCTTCAGGGCTCTCTTGTCCCATAATCTGCTTTTAAATGTTGGCAGGAGCAACTGCACTTGGAGAAAAAGTCAATCATCCCAAGCAAGTTTTTTGCATGAAAATAAAATAATGTTGCCAGAAATATGTTTTTGTTTTTTTTTTTAAAAAAGAGACTTCACCTCCCATGAATGGGGGAAAAAAATCTACATCTAAATGGAAGGATCTGCTTCCTTTATACTTGACTGTTGTAAGTATAGTTAAATTTGAATGTAGCTTATTAGACAGGTTTTATTTTATTTGCTAATCAACTGAATCTCACATCAGTGTGAAACAGTTTGAATGTAGAGAAATTGTCTTGTTTCTTCCCTAGATCTTTTCATGATATTTTCTCCCCCTTTATTAAAAGTTCTTTTAAAAACAAAACAAAAACAAAACCCAAAGAGACTTTGTAAAATAGAAACTGAACCGGTTCAGATATGGCAATAGTTTATTTTAATACTTTTCATCTTAGATGGAGTCAGAAATAGTAAAACTCAAGCACTTCTAAGTGGGGTTTTTTTTCCCCCTCTCCACTTCCCTAAAGATTCTTTAAAACTGTTTCGTGGATTCCTGGGCAGGCTAATGCCAAACCTCTTTCAGAGCATAGCCTCAGGCAGCAAATGCTCTGTGTCCTTAAATGTTATCCTTCAAATTGTTCAAAACTTGTCAAATGCTTGCTTTAGCCGCAGAGCGGGTTCTCACACTGCGAAGGGATTCAAGGCTAAATTGATCCAAATAGCTGGTCCCCAAATTCATTCTCTAAAGAATCACCTACCAGTTTCTGTTTCAAACCATGGCTTCCTCTTTTCAATTGACAGCAAAGCCAGCCTGGCCTAATTTTTTCTCCTGTTTTAAAATTCGTTTACATCGAAATTTTAATTTGTTTTAAATTATTGGGATTTTTTAATTGTCTTGGGCTAAATTGTTTAATCTGGTTTTAATTATATCTTTTAACTTTTGTATTTATGTATTTTATTTTGTGCCTGTTCACTGCCCTGGGAGTAGGGCGGTATATAAATCTAATAAAAGAAAGAAAAGAAAGAAAGAAAGAAATCCCAGTCAGAAAGCCATTTAAAAAAAAAAAAAAAAAAGAACGGACTCCAGCTCAACTCCACATTTCAGGCTTCCTCAAGCCCAGAATATCTCTGAGTATAAAAAATTAATGATAATACTGCTGCCATGTTTGGAGGAGGTCTAACCATTCTATCCAGTGGTGGGTTTCAAATTTTTTTACTACTGGTTCTGTGGGTGTGGCTTGGTGGGCATGGCATGACTTGGTGGGTGTGGCTTGGTGGGCATGGCAGGGGAAGGATGCTGTAAAATCTCCATTCCCTCCCCACGCCAGGGGAAGGTTACTGCAAAATCCCTATTTCCTCCTGATCAGCTGGGACCTGGAAGATAGAGAATAGATGGGGCCGGGGCCAGTCAGAATTTTTACTACCAGTTCTCCGAACTACTCAAAATTTCCACTACCGGTTCTCTAGAACTGGTCAGAAACTGCTGAAACTCACCTCTGATTCTATCTCCCGCTGTATCCTGGATTCTCTCCCTCCTTAAACCATGGTCCTGTCACCCTCAACAAAACTATGGGTTTTTTTTTTTACCCACAGGCCATTCTAGTTATTCCATATATCATTTTCTCCCATACCCCTATCTCTTCTTTGCTGTAACTATTTTGCTCTCCATTTTTTAGTTTTTCTCTACCCCCCTGCATAGGATTACCAGACAGTGAAAAAAAGTTCCAGTTTGGCCTAATGGTTCTAGTCCTGCCTTAGGGTGTCCAGTCACTATGTCTTGGCCCAACCAACCTCATAGGGTTGTTGTTGTGAAGAAAATAGGAGGAGGAAGACGTATTAGATAGGCCCAACATTTTGAGTTGTTGATAACAATAATAAAGACAGAATATTACATCAATAATTTATTCTGTTTTGTCTGATTACAGTATTTCACGCATTCTCGCATAACCCCTGGCTGACATCTACTATTAATTCATGGAGACTTGATACCATCAACACTATATCAGTCTAATTAACAATACCAGTAGTGACAATTATTATTCACCTTTACTGAGGCACATCACAGAAGAAAAGAAAAATAAAATGGATTTAAAAAAATCAATAAAAGTTAATTTAATCACCAATCAGTTAAACAGTGTGCATATATGTATTTATGCATGTGCATATATGTATTTATGCATACCTAGATAGGTATAGGTACCCTGTTTTCCCCAAAATAAGACATCCCCTGCAGTGGTGGGTTGCCCCCGGTTCACACCAGTTCTATAGAACTGTTACTGGTAGTAAAACCAGCAGGAGGCTTCGCCCACCAACCCCTATGTCGTCAGAATGCTTCTGTACATGTGCGCGGCCCCTTTGCGAACCGGTAGTAAAGGTAAGTAGAACCCACCCGGATCCCCTGATAATAAGCCCAATTGGGCTTTTGAGCACATGGCAATACATATACATACATACATACATACATACATATATATATATATATGTATGTATGTATGTATGTATGTATGTATGTATATGTAGCTATAAATCAAACTTAACACTCAGATTTACAGTATTGCAGATTCAGAATCCATAATTAATATGAAACAAATAATCAGCTGAAAACTACCAATCTAAATGACATTAAACAGACCCTATTCATAGAGGAAGTATTTAAACCCCTTTTAATGGCTTTTGGACTTTCACTAAAGTGATGCGAAGGAGGGAATTATCTCTGAGTTAGGGGTGCAGTTTCCTAATAGTCTGAACCCAATGGTGGGTTGCCCCTGGTTCAGACCGGTTCTATAGAACCGGTAGTAAAACTGGTGGGAGGCTCCACCCACCAACCCCAACGTCATCAGGAAGCTTCTGCGCATGCCCCGTTGCAAACTGGTAAGTAGAACCCACCCCTGGTCTGAACCTGGAGAACATGATTTGGAAGAGAGAATTTAATGGTAACTCTTTTCAGGCTAACATATGAACTTTTAAACAATTTTTCCTAAACATTGCTTCTTCCATTCCTCTTCCTGCCACGCCCTGATTCCTTGTTCAAGAATCTCAGTATTACTTTACTGCTATGGCTGTGGTGCTTGCGGTACTGAGAGATAATATTTCCATCCTTTTTTCTTTTCTTTTCTTTTCTTTTCTTTTTTTTTTTTTTTTGAGTACAAAGAAAACAGATCAGGTAAACTATCCTTCTGAGAACCTTTGTCAGGTTTTATGTGCATCACAAAACAGCTAGTGCTTAAAATTAATTACAAATAGTTGCCTAGGCTACAGCATCTTGTGCTTGGAAGCTTCACATTTTTTTTAAAAAAAAAAAATCTTAAAAGGTTCCACACCCATTTCAATCACTTGAGGGGGGAAAGAAGTCAAATGGGGAAGTGAGACTCAATGGGAAAAGCAAGCATTCTCTTTTTCATGAGTGCACTTCATGTTCCATGCTGAGTTTTCTTTTTAATTTGAACTTTAAACATCTACCTTAAAAGGGGGTATTCATCAAAGCCATGCTGTTCAAATCATAGATCATTTGGCCACTGCTAAGTTGATATTGATTTCATACATTCCATTAAAAGCACAGAGTAACACAACTTGCCTTGACAGGAGAGATGAACTGCACAGATGTTATTTGTGAGCACATGAGTGTGACAGCTAATCACCACTGATGTACTTCTACCCACATGGCATGATTTGTGCATCAAGCTATACCCAGCACATCTTTTGTTGCATTAATCGATTATTTAGACCAAAACAAGAATGATTTAGTTTTCCAGGAACTGGATGCTTGACACTGATTTTCATTAGGATCTGAACACTGGAGATTAACTCTTCTTTCTTACTTCAACATGCAAAATAGTTCTGGCATTTTACGAGGATACAAGACAGAAATGAGACTGTATACAAACAATGGATCTATAAGAATGTCAAGCTTTTCACATTTTGATATAAATCAATTCAATTTTCTTAGGCCAACACTTTGGTGTCTTCATTCACAAGGTTGCTCCATTCTTTAAACATTATCATAAAATTAGTCACTACGTGTATATGAATATGTTTGGATATTGTGTTTTCTTTAGAGCATAGAATAACATTCTGGGAATCTAGTCTTTCCATTCTGTGAAATGTAAATCAGAAGAATTTGCTTTGAAATGCTTCCAAAGTCACCATTTTTTTTTTTTTTTTAGGCATAGAGATCAGAAAAGTGGAGTCAGTAGAGATAGAGTTTAAATTTCGGTACTTTTTGTAACCATCTATACTATAAGGATTATGTGGGATGAGTTTGAAGAGAGAGGGCAATGAGGCAACCAAGGGAATAGTCAGATAAAAGGCAACTTAGCCCACAGCAGAAATATGAGTGATAAAAAGGGCGAGTAAGGGATCCTCCCTAACTGAGCTATAAAGGGGAGGGTATGGGGACCCAAGTATCTTCACACGTATAAGATTCTGTTAATATAATCTAACAATAAAGCAGAATTAGCTCAACTGGTCATTTTTCTTGTCTGGTCTATCTCATAAAACCAACACAATCCCATCTCCACATATTATTGCACATGTACGGGGAACAGCACAGCAGCCTCTACAGTACTGTATAATTTTGAGCTTAAAATACAGCTTTTTTACTCAATCAATTACCTAGGTCAGAATAGTCTCTGATGATAACAAAGAACTGGAAACAACCCCTCTCAGTGCTAATTTTTCCTTCCTTCCTTCCTTCCTTCCTTCCTTCCTTCCTTCCTTCCTTCCTTCCTTGCTTCCTTCCTTCCTTCCTTCCTTCCTTCCTTCCTTCCTTCCTTCCTTCCTTCCTTCCCAAGCTTTTATTTAGCTTGTCAATCTGTTTAGTATTCCAGAGTTCTTGTGATGCAGAATTTAATCAAGGAAGAATGATCATACATAAGTGATCCTGGGGTCACCTCAAAAAAGATGCAATATCTCATGGGAATTACATCAATTCACTTGCGTGGACCTGCTCCTTAAAATGAAGTTGTTTTTCACTTTTTCTCTCTCTGCAGAAAACTAGCTCCTTTTACTCTTTCTGCTGCAGAAACAAGAAGAGGAGATAAACTATTTGGTAACAGGCCAATCTTCCTTCCTTCCTTCCTTCCTTCCTTCCTTCCTTCCTTCCTTCCTTCCTTCCTTCCTTCCTTCCTTCCTTCCTTCCTTCCTTCCTTCCTCTCTCTCTCTCTCTCTCTCTCTCTCTCTCTCTCTCCTTTTTCTTTCTTTCTGAAAAACACATTATCATTCAAAGAACAAGAAGAGCTTTGTCTGCATTTTAAGCAGCTGCCTTCAGGTACCTTGTGCAATTTATGGATTGCTTTAACTTTAGAAACACACATGACAACCACAGAATCCCATTACTCTTACAAAGTTAACTAGCCAGACTTTAAATGTCATTTCATAATCTAAAATGGAATAAAAATAATTTCCGCTATGAGTATTTACACAAGCAACTCTTCAATGAGAATTCTAAAAGCAATTATTCGCCATGTATTTATATTCAACCACAAACCATTAGTGCCCACTGCTTTCTTTTCTCTGTAAAAAATTGCCTAAATGAGTCTCTTGGGGGGAGGGGGGGTGTATGTGTCGGTGTGCATATAGCACATTATCTCCCTGAGGAGAAATACAATAGGAAGTCATTCAGCCCATACATTTTCTTTCCTTGGGTTCTGTTTACAATGTCATTCTTGTATTTGTGAGAAACACTTGGTTTTCTCTTCAGGACAATGTGGGGTGAGTAGAAATTCAGGCTTCTGAAGGGGACAATTCAGCTGTTAAAATTCTGTCTCCTTTAGAAAATGCCAGTTAAAAAACATGTTTAACTCTGCTGTTGACTTTATCTGTTAACTATGTTAACTAGATAGATATCAGGTTAAATGGGTTGGATAAACAGTGTTGCAGAAGTTTATAAATTGTGTGCCTGCTTTGCAAGGGGAGAGGGAAATTATTATTGTTGAAATATGCTTATTAGTATTCAATGGGGGGGCAATTTATGTACACGCTAGTTTGATAACAAAACTAAGATTGACAGTGTAAAATGTTTAAGCAGATCTAGCAATTGGTGGACATAGACCAGGGGTCTGCAACTTTAAATACTCAAAGAGCCATTTGGACCCGTTTCCCACAGAAAAAAAAAACACTGGGAGCCACAAAACCCTTCCCGTGCCTGACTATTTCTTGAGCGTCCACAAAACTAGCATATGTAGTTGAATTAAACATTCTGTTTACATTCTGCACATTGGCAGTTGTGACAATATTTTGAGTGATAGGGAGCTGCAGCAGAGGGGTGAAAGAGCCACATACGGCTCCAGAGCCGCAGGTTGCTGACCCCTGACATAGACTATAGGAAGCTAGGTAGTGAACCAGTCAAATACAGATAGTTCTTGCCTTACAACAGTTCATTTAGTGACCCTTTGAAGTTACAACGGCACTGGAAAAAGTGTCTTATGACTGGTTTTCACACTTATGACCGCTGCAACATCCCCGTGGTTATGTGATCGAAATTCAGAGACTTGGCAACTGGCTCATATTTATGACAGTGGTAATGTCTTGGTGTCATGTGATCACCTTTTGCAACCTTCTGACAAGCAAAATGAGGAAGCCAGATTCACTCAACAAACTAGGTTCCTAACCTATCAACTGCAGAGATTCACTTAGCAAATGTGGCAAGAAAGGTCATAAAATGGGACGAAACTCATTTAACGAATATCTCATTTAGCAACAGAAATTTTGGGCTCAATTGTTGTTGTAAATCGAAGACTACCTGTAATATTTACCCTGTTTCCCCTAAAATAAGACATCCCCTGATAATAAGCCCAATCGGGCTTTTGAGCACATGCACTAAAATAAGCCCGCCCCCCCAAAAATAAGCCCCACCCCAAAAATATTTAAATGCATGCACAGCCGGTCTTCTGGTTAGGTTTAGGGAGACAGAGCTAGAAATCAGGTAAGATTACAAGATTGCTCCATGCGTCCCAAAATAAGACTTCCCCGAAAATAAGGCCAAGCACTTATTTCAGGGTTCAAAATATAAGACAGGGTCTTATTTTGGGGGAAACACGGTATTTATATTCAAAGCCTTATACAAAGTAGGATGGAAGGTGAAAGAATTAACTATTACATGCTTCTGAATTTATTATTTGAGGTTAGTGAATGACTGAAATATGATATTTTCATTTCATTAATAAAATGACTTCACAAAAGTTGCTTCAAATAGCTTCAGTTTTGTAATGTAAAACCCCCCACAATTTTTCTTTCCTTTTAAAAAAAAATGTATCAATTGAGCATGCCTGATGAGGAATTGCTGAACTATGGACTGATACATTGAGATATAATAATAAATTTGATGAGGCATCAGTGTGTGGTATTGTCACTCCTATAAGATATACCAGAAATCTGGAATAAGAAATCTGGAAACAATTGCTATAGGAATGATAATCCTCAACCATCCCCTGTGAAGAATTGGGGTTTTTAAAAACATGAATAGAAACCCAGTGTGATTCATAACCCTTTCATGGATATCAGAGGGAGCTGTGAATAATACAGTGTTTCTCAAACTTGGCAATTTTAAGATACCTGGGCCAACTTCTCTGCTGGCTGGGGAATTCTGGGAATTGAAGTCCACATAGCTTAAAGTTACTGAGGTTAAGAAACATTGCTCTAACACACTGGGATAGAGTGGAAAGTGTTATATCACCTCAAAGCTCTCTGACAACTATAGGCAAAGGCTCGGAATTGTGAACCTTTCATTCTCTCTGAGGTGGCCCATCAATTCTCATACACAACTAGGCATACATGACTAGACAAAACGATCTCATTAAAAAGCTGTTGTCTCACATCATTCCAGCTGGCCAGTTCCCATTTTGCCTAAATACAAACTTTGGCACAAAGCAACATTGTACTCTAAATACCTCTTTCATTGAAATTCAATAGGAGTGAGAGGTATGCCATCTTTTTAAGCCACTAGATTCCAAAATATGTGGAGTGTGGCACATGTTATTGATCTGGTACAATGCAGACATCACACAGCATATTAAGAAAAATGGAACAGTGGAACAGCTTGCCTTCAGAAGTTGTGGGTGCTTCCTCACTGGAGGTTTTTAAGAAGAGACTGGACAGCCACTTGTCTCAAATTGTATAGGGTCTCCTGTTTGAGCAGGGGGTTCGACTAGAACACCTCCAAGGTCCCTTCCAGCTCTATTCTGATTCTAATTTGATGTAACAATGTTTTATCACTGGTAATAGATATTCGAAGTCCAAAATATATCATAGAGGTAGTCCTTGACTTATGATCATTCATTTAGCGACTGTTCAAAAAAGTGCTGAAAAAAGTGACTTGCAAACCAATCCTCACAATTATGACAATTACAGCATTCACCTCAATCACCTAATCAGAATTCAGGCACTTGACAATGGACATATAATTATGATGGTTGAGGCATCCTGGGATCACCACTTATTCTCTTCCCAAATGGCTTCTGACAAGCAAACTCAATGGGGGAATCTGGATTTGCTTAACAACACGTGATTCACTTAATGACCACAGTGATTTGATTAATGATTGTGCCAAAAAAAGATTGTAAAATCGGTATGACTCATTTAACAATTGTCTTGTTCATGACAGAAATTCCAGTCCCAATTATGGTCATGTCGAAAACTATCTCTATCGCCTTAAACTGAGGGGCATCCCTTGTACTGATACCACCACGATAATAAAATTATCCTACAAAGTGGACATGCTTATGTTTTATCTTTGAACTGAAAAAGTGGGATACCTTAAATCTAAATAATCAAATCTGAAAGTAAATCAGACTGTTAGGGTAATGACTTTTACATTGTGGTTCATTAAGCACACATATTAAACAATATGGCATATTATCCATTCTGTTTATGATACCATCCAGTGTTACATACAAGTGTAGAACATAATAGCAGCAGGAGCAGAGATTGCTCATCTGTGTTTTATGATTTTTGCTAATGTAAAGGCACATGTTGCAGATTAAAATGAAGCACTCCAGTTATAGAGTAAGCCTCAGTACCTGCACACAACTTCCAGCTGTGCTGGAATGCTGATTTATAAATAAAATGTGTGCTAATATACAATAGACTCCTAAAAGAACAACAAGGAAGCAACAGATTTCTTGCTTGCAAACTGCTCTTTTCTTGATGTGACTAAGGTCAAGACCTACTTCCAGTGTTGTTTAACTGGAACATAAATAAATAGTGATCAGTAAAATCAACATTTTCACTCATTACAATTTTTTTTTCATTTCTTCTTTTGAAAGGGCAAAAGTTTTAGCTTGATCTGTCATCTTTTCTAACGTTCATCCTAACCCCCTAATATCCTCCACTTTCTTGTTGCTCTATTTTAAATTTGACCCTTTGCCTTCAGATATGGAGAAAACTCAACAGAGAGAACTTTGACTACAGAGCTGTAAATAATTAGCATATAAAAAGCACCATAAATTAAAAAAAAATGTAGAGAATTATTAAACTTTTGAGCAGCATAAAGGATAGTTTTATCTAGTGGTTAAGACACTAGGCTAGTAAATGGGACAACACAAATTTCAAGTCCTACCTTAGCTAATTATGAAAACCAGGTGGGTGACTTTGAGAGATGGGTCAATCTTTCTCAGCCAAATCCTCACAGGGTTGCTGTTGTGGGAAAACAGGAGGAGGGAAGGTGTGTTGGATATGTTCTCCACCTTGACTTATTTGTAAAAGTAATAAAGGTGGGATACAAATAAATTACTGTTTGAATTGCATGAGAGTCAAATATGCTTGCACCAGGGGTGAAATGTAAAATCTGTTACTACCGGTTCTGTGGGCGTGGCTTGGTGGGTGGGGGGGTTATGTGACTGGGTGGGCGTGGCCAACTTTTTTTAAAAAAAACTTTTCAAAGCATTTTTTCTAATGCTTTGAAAAGCCTCTCTGCCGATCAGGAACTCAGCTGGGAGTTGCCAGAGACTTTTCAAAGCATTTTTTTTACCACCTCTTCAGCCAAGAGGTTGCAGAAAAAAATGCTTTGAAAAGCCTCTGATGATCCCAGCTGAGCTGCGCGATTATCAGAGGCTTTTTTTTTTTACTTTTAAAAGCATTTTTACATCGGAAGCCTCTGATGATCGTGCGACACAGCTGGGCATGGGGGGGGCAGGGTTTTTGCTACCGGTTCTCCAAACCACCCACTGCCTTCGCTACCGGATCGGGCGATCCAGTCCGAACCGGGAGCATTTCACCCCTGGCTTGCACTGAGATAAAATGTTAGCCATGAAAACTGGCTGGGTAGCCTTGGGACAGTCACTCTCAATTCAACTCACCTTACAAGGGGGTTGTTTGGGAAAAATAGAAGGATGGTGTACTGAATATGTTTCCCACCTTGAGTTATTCATAAAAATAGTTAAGGATAAATAGATGATAGATAGATAGATAGATAGATATATAGATAGATAGATAGATAGATAGATAGATAGATAGATAGATAGATAGATAGATGATAGGTGATAGATACTGTAGATGTTAGATGATAGATAGATAGACAGATAGAGAAATTATAGATAGATAGATAGATAGATAGATAGATGATAGATAGATAGATAGATAGATAGATAGATAGATAGATAGATGGATGATAGGTGATAGATACTGTAGATGTTAGATGATAGATAGATAGACAGATAGAGAAATGATAGATGATAGATAGATAGATAGATAGATAGATAGATAGATAGATAGATAGATAGACAGACAGACAGACAAATAAGAGATGAGAGATGAGAGAGAGAGAGAGAGAGAGACAGATAGAGAAATAATAGATGATAGATAATAGATAGACAGACAGACAAGACAGACAGACAGAGTGTGTGTGTATGTGTATGTGTAATGCATAGGAGCATCTACAATCATTAAAGGTTTTGATGTAAGAATGTACATGTGTAATTTCTTATATTAATTACTTTGATTAGAATGCATAATAAATAAAAAAAATTCTGTGAAAATGTAGATGTGTTAAAATGTCACTGGTGATGTGTCAGGTTTTGCTAGAAAACAGTTTCAATAGCAGCAGGTAGCTTGGAAACTAGGCAGGGGTTGGTCTGATGAGATATCACCAGGAAATCCCAAACTGCAACCTGGATTTGACATTTGGAAAAAAAAAATCTCAAAAAAGTCAATGGCACACTACTTGCATATTGTTGCCAAGAAAACAACACGGATGTGTCTGTGAATCAGCAGGAGTTGAACTTGACTCAGAGGAGGAAAAAGAACACACTTCAGAATGAAAAATGAGGCAAGCTAACCAGAGTTTCAAGGTTTTTTTTCCCTTGGAAGTAGAGTTTAAAAAGTTACGAGGAATTTGTTGGACTTTGTGCTGGAGGCTATGAAAACTCGACAGCCCCTCTACAGACTGAGCTCACCACAACAGGTTTATCTGTGCCTGGGGTTACCAGATTTCTGAACAGGCAAAGAAGAATACAGATAATTTGGAGAGGAGGTTAAGAGGGTAAAGGAGTACACACTAATGGTTTAAACTTTCTTAGCATCCATGACTAAAAGTACAGTGAAAAACTGGAGGGAAATGTAACTTAGTGTGTGTGTGTGTGTGTGTTTGTGTGTTTGTGTGTGTGAGTGTGTATGTATATATATATGTGCCTTCTTTGGAAAATAAGTTGAACCCTTCTTCTTTCTGATAGCCCCTTAAATACTGAAATACTGCTATCATGTCACCCCTAGTCCTTCTTTTCTCTAGACTACCCATATCCAATTCCTGCAACCATTCTTCATACGTTTTTGTCTCCAGGTCTTTAATCATCTTAGTTGTTCTTCTTTGCACTTTTTCCAAAGTCTCAACATCTTTTTTTGTAATGTGGTGACCAAAACTGGATGCATTATTCCAGGTGTGATCTTACTAAGGATTTATAAAGCGGCACTAATGATGTACTAATGATAACAACGTGCTTTTCAAATTTACCATGGAAGCCAACAAAGAGTCAATTGATTCTAGATTTGAAGCAGCTGGATGGAAACTAATCGTTGGATTCAGGAAATAAATAAAATAAGGTACATCTAGGCTGCTGAGTTTGTCAATAGATGAAGGAAAGAAGGAAGCAGACAATTTATAAGATCACAGTAGACAGAATGACAACTATTGTGAAAACATGAAAATGATCCTTTTTTTTTTTAAAGCAAGATGTCCAAAATGCTGGACAATATTTGATTTAAGCACTAAGGTGGCTGGCTGGGAGACATGAGGACCAAAAAAAAAAAAAAAAAGCGGGAATGTCCTCCTTTTGTAGGATTTCATAATCTTACCTGCACTCTTTATTAAAGACACTAAATCTTCAGAGACTTTTAACTGGTTTGTTATGTTTTCCATAGGAAAAAACTGGTATTTCAAATGGGCAGCTTTCTATAGATGCAATAAGGCAGGGGTGTCAAACTCAAGAACCGCAGGCCGTGGGGTGCTTAGATCTGGCCTGTGGGGCCACCCTGGAAACAGTGAAGGACCTGCCTGTGGTGTCTCTGCAAGCAAAAAACAGAGTTCGGGAGGGCCATCTGCAGCCCCCCCCCCGAGCTTCGTTTTCGCTGGCAGAGGGTTGCAGGAGGCTGTTGCAGTCAAAAACTGCTCCAAGTATCTCTTTTGGTTCTTCTGAGTATTCCTTAATAACCATTTTGCCTATATCTACCAACTTGCACAAAGCAACATTATACTCTAAATGCCTCTTTTGTTGAAATTCAATAAGGTATGCCTTCCTTTTTGGAGCTCACTAGTGATTTGGAGTATGGTACATTAATATACATTGGCACATGCTGTAGAGTTGGTCCAATGTACAGTGCAAGCATCATATGGTACATTAAGAATAATTTGACGTAACAATGCTTTATCAGTGGTAATAGACCATAGATCATTGCAATTTCCCAAGCACCAGTGGTGAAATGCAGCCAGTTCTATCTGTCTCCGGCGAACTGGTAGTGCCGGTGGTGGGAGGCTCCGCCCACCCGCCCGGATGTCATCATGCACGTTTTTGATGCTCTGCACAAGCGCAGAAGATCCTGTGCATGCACAGAGGTGTTACATGTAAGCGCAGCGAGTACGCACATGCACATGCTCCCATTTGTGAACTGGTAGTGAAGGTAAGTGATTTCATCCCTGCCAAGCACCCATTACAAACTAATTGGATCCATAAAAATGCTTGGAGTTTAGTATTCCTATCAGCTCATCCTCCCTGTAGCAATTCACAGATTCAGTCTTCTTTGGCTACTTCAAAGAAAAAAAAACTTTAAAGATGAATACAATACCGCTTAGGCTAATTGTCTCTGAGTAGGACCTACAAATGTAATCATTTGTTAGAACTGTCTTATACGCTCTTGATTTAGGAGCTGGCATTTTCTATGAAACTGATGAATTATCTTTGTGAATTAAAGTTGGGTTCCAGGTTTTTCAAGCTGGATTTTCTTGCATCCCTCTGCAAGGATTTATATCAGTTCCTCAGAACTAATGGGGGAGGGATCCTCTCGGTGGGAGATTAAATTATTTTTAAAATGGAAGCATTTAACCAACTGCTTCTACTTCATTGCTTCTCTTCCCCTTTCACTTGCTATAGATTGCCATTCTTCCAAAACTACCATGCAGGACATGACTAATTGCCTTTCCCTTGCCATGTGCATATTCACCAAACCTACCTCCTGGCCTTCCACAACCTTGAAAGTCATACAGTTTGAACTCTGCAAGAGCAATCCTTCCCTCTTCACTTTCCACTTTGCTCAAAGTGTATATGTGTATGT
Source organism: Pantherophis guttatus (assembly GCF_059756535.1). Taxonomy (NCBI): domain Eukaryota; kingdom Metazoa; phylum Chordata; class Lepidosauria; order Squamata; family Colubridae; genus Pantherophis; species Pantherophis guttatus. Next base: position 89,573,516 of record NC_142065.1, read on the forward strand.
ATGCATGAGTGTGTGTGTGCCCTAGAGATCTGCTTAATAATCAAGGTTTATTAGACGTAAATGCCATTAAACTATGGGGGGATGAATAAATTTAGGATTGCACCAAATACGTGAGACTTCAGTGGAATAAACGTGTGAGAATCATTTTTGCAAAAGCAGCTAAGTAGGAGGAAGATGGCTGCTTAAGTGGTTTCAGCCAGGCATTCATTATGGGGGAAAATGTAATTTAATTTCACTATGTTAATCCACTACTTCTATCTATTCTGCATATTACAATTATGTACATCAGCATTTCTAAGTGAAGGATTTATTCTAAGTGACATCTCAAATGACAATTTTTTTTCACTTTCACAATATTAAACTGATGTACCCATCCCAGATATAGACCTTTTGATATATGTACATAATTTTTATTTTGTTTTGGATTAGGCCTAATAAATATTTATGTACACTAATGTGATTTTTTTCCCCCTCCAGATATGGTTCATTCACTACGAGCTGCTGTAATTGCAGTCAGTACACAAATAGGTAAAAACAGAAAAAGCGAAACAAGTTTAAAACTGCTGTAATTGGGGCATCCATTATTGTGAAATTAAATAAGCACAATAAACACATTTCACAATTAAATTAAAACATGCACACGTTTTCTTTTATTGAATTTGATCACTAGTGATTTGCCTATTAATTAAGGTTTTTCTCTTTTTTTTAATCAACAGGTCTTCTGGCCAGAAAGTTTGAAAACCGTTGTTCTGGAAGGTTGGTGTTGATTCTCGTAGTCCCTTCCATTTCCACGATTCTATCATTCTTCATAAAGGAAATTATTTCTGGAGCTTCTCCTCTGCAAATGTTATTTTACCTCAGTTTTTATCTTGGCTGCAAGCCTGGCATTGCTAATCAGATTTGTTTTGCCAAAAGTTCAGTTGTACCTTAGGGCATCTTAAGGCAACCTCATCATTATAGTGAAATTCTGTTGCCCAATATAAACACTCATCTATTTAATCAAAAAAGTAGAGGGTTTTTTCCCCCTTCCTCCTCCAAATGCTTTTCTCATAATTTTGCCTGGTCATCATGATAGAAAGAATAAGAAAAAATTAATAATACTGGAGAGAGAAAAGAAAGAGAAAATTAAAAAAAGGGAAGAAGTTATGTTTAAACAATTATTGTTATCTCAGCACTCATCTCTTTTCCAGATGTAGATGCTACACTCTGCCATTTGATTAGTAGCAAAGTACAGAAATATTTTATAATCGTTAAAGAAATACTTGCACTTATATTAATGGGTAAAGTTTTCTACCCACAGAAAAGGGAGCTTGTAATATTTCACACTACAATTCAAACTTTTCCATATTCACACCAAATCTGTTGTTCCAGAGGCTAGTATAATTTTCACTGTAATGAGATATTTCACTGGCTAGGTCTCCTAAGGTAATATGTCAGCATTGGATGAAGCTTGAATATTGAAATGGCATTGGTTGTTTCAGAAATATTTGGAATACTCCCAAAGCATTGGACCAATTGGGGAAATTATTTATGAGGGTTCTTCCACTCTGGCCATTTTCTGTGTATTCTGATTTTTCCCAACATCTCAAAAACAAAACAAAAGCCAATTGCTTACAAAATGAGAATAAGGAAAGTGAAGATGCAACTTTCTTTTTTTAAAAAAAAAATTATAAACTTTATTAAAACAGATATAAAACAGATATAAAAACATATAAAAACATTTACACAGCAAACAACATATAAATGAATTAATCTTTTGAAGCATTTGTTTCGTATTGGTCCTTCAATTAGTACAGTTGTACTTATTCCCCTTAGTCTTAACTTAATAATTTCCTTTTTCCATTTCCCCCTCCCCACTCTTCTATTCCCCTAAGAATCCCCACCTTATTAATCTATATACTATATATTTGGATTGTCCCTTTCTTTTTGAATTTCCCTCTACAGGTTTATCTGCCCATAGGAAGTTATTTATATACATATTTACATTTTTCTTCTATCCTTCTTCTAACTGTATTTCTTTGGTAGTGGCATTATGCCATTGGTACCACTTGTTCCATACTTTGTAGTACTCTGTCTCTTCCTTTTCCTTTTCCTAACTCTTTTGTTAGCATATCCATTTTGGCACACTGTGTAATTTTGTCCATTACTTCTTCTTTCATTGGAATTTTTTCCTGTTTCCAGTTTTTGGCATACGTTATCCGCGCTGCCGTTAGAATATGTATCAACAAATATTTTATTTCTTTAGGATATGTTTTGGTGAAGATTCCTAACAACCAGAAAGTTTCTGGTTTCTTCTCTATTTGTAGCTTAGTAATTTGTTCCAGCCATTTCTAACATAATGAACTGTTTTTCGGATGAATTTTAGCCAATCTTGTAGGCGACATATGCCACCTATAAAACATCTTCAGCTGGTTTTCCTTGTATGCCACCGCTAATGTTACTTTTGTGTTCAATTGCCAAAATTCTTCCCATTTCTCCAGAATCTATTGTATATTTGAAGTTTTGCATCCATTTAATCATAATATTCTTAACTGTTTCCTCCTCCATCTTGTATCGCAACAGGAATTTGTAAATTTTACTAATTAGTTTGTCTTCTGAATCTAGTATGATTTTATCTAATTCTTGTTTTTCTTTGTAAATTTCATATGTTTTTATGTATTCGTTATGTTTCGATTCTCTTTTTAAATCTGTTTCCAATTGTTGTTTAGTTTTCAATTTCCCTTGATAATCAATGAAATCTTTGTATCTAATTATATCTTTAGGTTCCATTAGGTTTGGATGCCTTAACGCTTCTGATGGTGAAAGCCAAATCAGGATTTTTATATACTGTTTTTTATATTTTTAATTTTGAGCCAGATTAATAGTAATGCATTCCTAATTGTGTGTCTTTTAAAGTAAGTATGAGTTTTATATTTTTCGTCCCATAGAAAGGAGTGCCAGCCCGCTTGTAAATCATGACCTTCTATTGTTAATGTTCTGCTGTTTTCCAGTTCCATCCAATCTTTAACCCATGATAACACTGCCACTTGATAGTAGAGTTCCCAGTCCGGGAGTGCTGTTCCTCCCCTGTCCTTAGTGTCTTGGAGTAATTTCAATTTTATTTGTGGTCGTTTCCCCTCCCATATGAATTTGGAAATCATCTTATTTAAAGTTTCAAAGAATTTTTTCTCTAATTTTATTGGCACAACCTGGAACAGGTATAACAGCTTTGGTAAAGTATTCATTTTAATAGTGGAAATTCTTCCCATTAAAGAGATTTGTAGGTTTTTCCAATTATCCAAATCTTTTTTTTATCTGTATCATTAATTTATCATAATTGTTTTCTCTTATTGATGAGGTTCTTGGTGACAGCCAGATCCCTAAATATTTTATTTTCTTCGTTGCTTGGATTTGTATCCTGTTCTCCAATTCTGTTTCTTGGATCTTCGTAAGATGTTACGAAGTTGTTACGAAATTTTGTTATTAATTTCGATTTATATCTATTTATTCTATTTATTTTTAGACCGGCCACCTCTCCAAATTCTTCTATTTTCTTAAACAGCTTTGATACTACTTCTAATGGTTCTTCTGCTATAAATACAAGATCATCAGCAAAAGCCTGAACCTTATACTCCTCTCGTCTTATTTTTAAGCCTTTAATTTCTTGGTCTTCCCTAATTTTTTTTTTTAGCAAAATCTACAATGTTAAAACATACAGTAGTGGAGAAAGTGGGCAACCTTGTCTAACCCCTTTTGTTATATCGAATTGATCAGTCGTGTCGTCATTCAAAATTACTTTTGCTGTTTGTTTAGTGTATATTTCTCCTATAATTTTTTCGAAGTTTGTTCCGAATTGCATACTCTCTAATTGCCCTTTTAAAAATTTCCAATTTAAATTGTCGAATGCTTTTTGGGCATCAATGAAAACCAGTGAAGTTTGTTTTTCCGGATGTGCTTCGTAATATTCAAGTGCATTTATTATTACTCTCATATTGTTCTTAATTTGGCGGCCCGGCAGAAATCCATTTTGGTCCATATGAATGTAATTATTCAGTACTTTTTTGATCCTTTCTGCTATGATTATTGCAAATACTTTATAATCTGTATTCAATAGAGATATTGGTCTATAGTTTTGAATTAATTGGTGATCAGTATCGTCTTTAGGTATGATTGTAATTATTGCTTCTGTCCAGGTTAGCGGGATTTTTGTCTTCTCTAAGGCCTCATTATATAGCTCCAGCATGTTCTCTCCTATTATTCCTTGTACAGTTTTATATAATTCCACCAGTAAACTGTCTGGTCCTGGAGTTTTGTTATTTTTTTGTTTTTTAAGTGCAGCCTCCAATTCCATCTTAGATATTGGCCTGTTTAACATTTCTCTTTGTTCATCTGTAATTACTGGAATATCTGATCTTTTTATATATTGTTTTATCTTTTCATCTTCTACTTCTTCTTGTTTATATAAATTTGCATAAAATGTCTGGATAATTTCTTTTTTCGCTTTCCTGCTGTAATGGATTTCTCCATTTGCATCTCTAAGTTGGTGTATCATCCTTTCATCTTTATCTTTTTTCAATCTATAGGCCAGCCATCTACCAGTTTTGTTCGCAAACTCGAAGTAATTCTGTTTGGCCATTTTTATTTTCTGAGCTAATTCTTTTTGATTTATCAAGTTTAAATTATGTTTAATTGTTTTCCATTTTTCTTTTATTTTTTTACTATGGGGATATTGTTGAAGTTTATATTCTATATTTCTTAATTCTTGATACAATTTGTCTAACTGTTGTTTCTTTTCTTTATTCTTTTCCCCTATATATGCGATAGTCAGGCCCCTTATATATGCTTTTGCAGTATCCCAGGTATCCCTAGTTAGTCCCTCGATTTTGTGCCCCCTCCTTCCGCGCTTATCTGAACTGTTCGTCCCTTCTGGGGATTTTTCACTCAACCACTCGAAACTGCAATCCACTCTTAGTTTTGCTCTAGGCAGCCGCCATCGCTCCTGTCTGCCCTGAAGGCTGACTTCCTCTCCATCAGCTTAAAGACCCCTACGGGATCGGGAATGCTCATAAAAAGCTTCTAGTAGAAAGTTTTGGGTTCCAGAAACGGCAGCTCTGTTTCCTCACCCCGCTCACGATGTCGTCACCGCCAGAAGTCCGTGAAGATGCAGGAAATGACTTTCCAGAAGTTGCTCTGTGAGGGAGATGGGTGGTCTCTAAATTTGATATATAAATAAATAAATACATAAAATAAACACTTCAACAGAGGACCCACGCTGTAGAAACTGTACCAGAAATTGGCCAATGACCTCCTTCAGGCATTTTTTTTCCTTCTAATTGCAGCAACATTATAAGAGTTCTTAAAGGATTTGAGTTTTTTGACATTTTTTTTTATCGTGGAACTTGTGATTCAACATTCAAGGTCATTCTGCAAAACAAAACAACCCAAAAAGGGAATGCCAAACTCAGTTCCTTCTATCTTTTCTTAGATGATTATATTTAAGTTTACTGGTCACCCATTTCCAGTGGCCTCTTACAGATGTGAGAGCTTCTATACTTTGAATAAATGGACAGGAATAGAAGTCACAATGTTTTATGTTTTCCAAATTTACTTCCAAATTAATGAAAATTCAACTGATGCATCCCATTTTGCCTGAAATGAATGAACATTCTAGTTAGATACAGTGTGTTCATAGACAAAACATATTTTTTTAGGCTTGGAGGGAGAGGAGTTATTTAAATATTACATTTTGCTGATAGTTTAGTAATTGTATGAGATAAATTTGTGCTTACATTTTGCAGAAAAGCAGAATTTGCATGATATTTTGGTCATGTCTGCCATTTTGCTTATTGAGAGGGAGTGAAAATGAAGACAGTTTATCAATGAAAGATGTGCCTTGCTAGGGTGTCTGCTAGTGATGCAGCTATTGAATTAGCAAATATTATAATAGAGTTGCTATAATATTTTCCTCACCAGCAATTTTATAACTAATGTTTGAAAGGGCAATTGCTTCACAGCTGTTGATTAGTCTAACACCTACCTTTCCCAATAAAGTTTAAATAATGCAACCACTGCCCAAGTTTTTATTGTGAACATTTAATAGTTAATTAATTTATAACTACTATTTTCCCTCCATTTCTGTCTTTTTCCATCCTTTCTGTCATTTTTAAAGAACATCTTAAAATGTTTCTTCAAGTTAATAGAATTTCAAAAATATATAACCAAATTTTATTTTGAAATATAAATACCTGAAACTTTATTATTTTAACTGGTTTGATTTAAAGTAGCAAAAAAAAAAAGTTTAGATTACAGGTATGGCAATTTAGTGCAGGCTCCCACACTAGTGAGCTTAATACTGATGTGTTTACATGAATATTTAATATTCTTAAATAACTCAGTATCCTAGATTAAATAAATACGACACATCAAATTAATTATAATTTAACCTCTAATCAGGTAAGATGCTTAATTAAATCATTACTCATAATTTGCCGTAATTCCAACAAGGATCCAGTGTTACACTGTAGGTATTTACCCAACAACACATTCAGCTGTGTAACATTATACAAATCTTTTCAACTCAGTACTTATTAATTATACTGCATGTGTAGGATTAACCCATACCAGTGAAAGTGGATTTGTCACTCTCTCCTGGTGTTCATTGCGGATTCCATTACCTACGGACTTTCTTCCTACCATCTAGGTGTATTAAAAAAAGCTTTAGGGTCACCAAGTTAATTCCTTTCTAAAACAGTCTGTGTTGTAAATTTAACTTTTACAGCGTTCTAATTCTCAAGACCAATTAGCATTTTATGACTCCATTTGGAAAGTCTCCAAAGTTACATCCGTATCACTATACTTCATAATTAGTCCGTTTAAACAGGGCAAGTTAGACCTTTGATACTCTTAGGTAATCTTCCACCAAGCTATGGAAGCACTTTATATATTAAACAGATGTCAGCCCCCGAGATTTTTAATTGCTGCTCTAATTCTATATACTGTTCACTTTGGTTCTTGAGACAGTCAGTGATAGACATACAGGACCGGAAAAACTATTTTAAAATATTTTAGAAATCTATTATACAGTACTATGAGAGGAGTGGAGGAACAAAGTACATTGCTATTTGCATTCACAAGAGGTTCAAGGGATATTTGCTGGCTGTAGACAACCCATAATCCTATACTTTTTCTTTCTTTCTTTTTTTGTTAGAAAAACCTGCTTCTTTCCACAGACATTGGAAGCTCACAGCTTTCATGCTCCTAGAGTAGGCATGACCAACATTTTCAGATTCATTTTTTTTTCTGTTTTGGCAAATTTGTGTAAGATTGAAAGTCAAAAAAGAGTCTTCAGCACTGAAGCATCTTAAAGAAACTTAAAGCATCCATTACACCTGAAGGTCTTCTCAATATTATGCTTGCATTTAACATCTTGGCAGAATAAAACGAGAACCCTACATCAGTGTTGAAATCTAAAATTTGTTACTACCAGTTCTGTGGGCATGGTTTGGTATGTGTGTGGGGTAATGTGACTGGGTGGGCGTGGCCAATTTTTTCTTTTTACTTTTAAAACCATTTCTTCTACAACCTCTTTGGCGAAGAGGTTGTAAAAAAATGCTTTCAAAAGGCTCTGACGATCCCAGCTGAGTTGCCTGATCGGCAGAGGCATTTAAAAGAAAAAAAAAGCTTCTGCCAATCAGGCAACTCTGCAGATGCTGCAGAATTTCTGTAGAATTAAATGCGGTGATGATTTGGATTTATTTGTTGTTGCAAAGTGGCAGAACTAATCCTGCTTTGTTTTAGCGTATTCTTTCTTAATTTCTTCCTTCAATTTAGGAATCTTGCTGCTTTCTTGCTAATAGGAGAAATTTGTTCATTGGCTGTCCTCTTGGTATTAACAGAAGTGTAGGAAGTGAGGCAGCTGCAGAGAATAGACAGATAACTGTACACTGCAAGTTAGGAAATTGACACACAGCCTTTGGTCTCCTCAAAGATAAGACAGACACAAGCAGTGATCACAGAAAATTGAGTAAAGACAAAGCACCTGTTAGATTTAGTAAAACTTATCTCTGAGTAAACAGACACGGCATTCATTATTTATTTCCCTTTAGAAAACCATTCACACCAACTTCCACAAGGATCCGCTCTTAAGCAAAGAATATCCCCTCTCCAACCATATTTATTTGGTTTTATTTGTACAAATAAAATACAAATACATTTTTTAAAAATTAACTATAGGAATACAGATCACTCCCCCCACTCTCATTTCTATCATCTATCTATCTATCTATCTATCTATCTATCTATCTATCTATCTATCTATCTATCTCTCTATCTATCTATCTATCTATCTATTATCTATCTATCTATCTATCTATCTATCTATCTATCTATCTATCTATCGGCAAAAAAATAAGAATAATGCAGCTACATGGGATAAAAGCTTGAAAACCTAGAAATACCTTCCTAGGTAATATTCAGTTATTTGAATGACTTTTTAATTCATTAGATTTACAGCAGTACCAATGGTGGGTTCCTCCCTGTTCAACCCGGTTCTGCCGAGCCGGTAGCGGTGACGATATCACCGAACCGGTTCTGCCCCCCTGGCCCACGCCCCTCACTCCCCTGCATTATTCTTACCTTTTATTTGGCCCCAACCCCCAATCTATTGCTGCCTCCTGAGTCCCAGCTGATGGCTAGAGGGAAAAAAAACTGTTTAAACTCTTGCCATGGGGCTTCAAAGGGCTGCCCCACAACTGATCAGTGTTAAAAGAAAACAAATGAGTAGAACGGTGCCTGCAAAAATACATGAGTAGATCAATGCCTGCAAAAATACATGAGTAGACCAGTGCCTGCAAAAATACATGAGTAGATCAGTGCTTGCAAAAATAAATGGGTAGATCGGTACAGCTCTGCAAGAAGTTAAAAGCCTGGTAGACCAGTACCTCTGCTAAATCCTAAATAATTGTCATATGACCATCAAGCCACGCCCACAAAATAAGCCACACCCACACAACCGGTAGTAAAAAATTTAAAACCCACCCCTGAGCAGTACATACTATGCAATAGATGGTAGATGATAGATAGATAGATAGATAGATAGATAGATAGATAGATAGATAGATAGATAGATAGATAGATGATAGATGGATGGATAGATAGATAGATAGATAGATAGATAGATACCTATGACAAGGGAGCTACTGACTTGCAATCACTTAATGAATTTCCAGGGATTAATGAGAAACCAAAGTTGGACACCAATCTCCCACTTCCTCCACTATGCTCTTGAAAACAAACTACCATTGGACTGCATGCTTGCAATCCGGGGGTGAAATTCAGCTGGTTCTATCTGGCTTGGGTAAAAAGGTAGCGGCAGCTGCGGGAGGCTCCGCCCACCCATGCGGACATCATGACATCACTTTTTTGCGACATTTTTAGCCTCTGAGCATGCGCAGAAGGCTTTGTGCATGCACAGATGACAGCGTGAAAGGAAAGTGAATTTCACCCCTGTTGCAATCCTAATATTGCTTATTAGTTTATTGCAATATAGTGGGGTCATTTTTTGCTACAACTTGGTTTAGAGACGACTTATAAATAATATGTTTTGTGAAGAATGGATGTAATGTATTTCCAACATTTTTCGTCATAATTCTTCTCTTAATGAGACTATTAAAATTCACTTCTGCCAAAGTGGGTAGACGGCATACTTCTGCAAAATCTGCCTCCAGTATCATAAGCATGACACACTGCAGAAGGATGGACAAAGCTTTTCAAACCCAGCAACAGAAAACAATGTGAAATAGGTCCATTGGTTTGACTTAAAGTCAACGAGTTATTCAAGAGGTCATCAAGTAAATTGTATTTACTGGAAATAGTTGCATTGGCCTTTGTGACAATAATGGTTTATGTTTTATATATGGAAAGCTAACGTTCTTAAATCCTTACTGTGCTAAAAATGTTTCAGAATTACAGTACATTCATATTCATTGACAGATTTAGCCATTCATTAAATTATAGGTGCACAATGTAACATTTTATAAGATAGCATTTTGGATAATACGTCTGACTTGTATCTGTTTGTCTAACTTGGGTTTGTTTATTTGTTTGTTTGTTTTGTATTTTCCTCTCCTTGTTCCCCACTTCCCAAAATTTCCTCCCTTGCAGGGGGCAGAGATTGCTTGAACAAACTCTCTCTTCTTAAACTTACAGGGCAGGTTGAGCTTCCCAGAAAGGTGCTAACCACCAATTAGCTTAGCTCTGCAACCTTGATTAGTTAATTAGTACCCAGGCCCAGCTTGCCTTACTATCTGGAATTGTCATGATCTTAATCAATTTCACCCCAAAGGCTTCTTTTTGTATCTTAAGCAGCCAGGAGCACAGAGCCAAGGCATTCCTTTCAGCCTATCCCCCATTGGGTGCTTGTTTACTCTCTTGTAATCGCATTCTCTTCAATGATTGTAAATACAAATATTGATTTCCCTTTGCTAATTATCACAGATAGGTGGGGATATCCAAGGGTGGGGAAGTGGAGAAAAGAGCTATAAGATTTGTTCCTTTTTCCCCAAGTTCCCCCTGACTAGAGTTCAGGAACATGAACTTTCCCCCTGACACTGGAAATTTATTTTATTTTATTTTATTTTATTTTATTTTATTTTATTTTATTTTATTTTATTTTATTTTATTTTATTTTATTATTTTATTTTATTTTATTTTATTTTATTTTATTTTATTATTTTATTTTATTTTATTTTATTTTATTTATTATTTTACTATTTCATCAAGCATCTATTAAATAACAGACATAAGTATAAACATGATTATGAATACATGAAATGGATACAAATAAATGAGGACATTAGGAGCGGGATGGTAGGCATGCTGGTGCACTTATGCATGTCCCTTCTTAGGAATGGGGTGAGGTCGACAGTAGACAGTCTAAAGTTAACGTTTTGGGGGTTTGGGGAAGAAACCACAGAGTCAGGTAGTGCATTCCAGGCATTGACAACTCTTGTTACTGAAGTCATATTTTCTGCAATCAAGTTTGGAGCAGTTTATCATAAGATTGTATCTGTTGTGTGCTCTTGTATTGTTTTGGTTGAAGCGGAAATATTCATTGATAGGTAGGACATTGTAGCAGATAATTTTATGTACTACGCTTAGGTCGGACCGAAGACGGCGAAGTTCTAAGTTGTCTAAGCCCAAAATTTCAAGTCTAGTGGCATAAGGTATTTTGTTGTAAGCAGAGGAGTGGAAGTGTCAGGGTACGTAAATTTAATAGCTGTAAACTGATGAGAGGTTGTAAGCAGAGGCAACTGAAAGCTGATGCAATGGGAATGAGGCAGCAGGGTTATTGCCACTTTAAGAAGCTGGGTAAGAAGCTGCCTATATAAGGGAAGCCATTAGAAGGCATTTCCCTTCTCCTCATGTTCTCTCTCGTCGTGTATCTCATTGCTCTCCTTGTATCAGTAGCTATATGATAAGGTATTTACCATGTATAAGTCTGTATATATTTAGCTGTAGATAAAACCACTGTTAATTATCTAAAGGCTCTGTGTACTGTGTGCTGTGTTTTGCTCCTGGAATTATCTCATAATACTAGTCATGCTGCCTAAACTCTGACAGGAAGACTCTTCTCGTGAAATATCTCTGGATTTGTTTGATTGTTTTAATGTCTGGTATGCAGTGCAGGTTCGAGACAGATGAGCTATATTCAAGAATTGGTCTAGCAAAAGGGGAATATTTAGGGGAAATTTCTTAATAAACCTCTTTAAAGCTTTATTGAAGCTCCTGAATATCTCTTGGTGTTCTCCGTCTTTGGTATCCTTCCTGCAAATTCTAAATTACGTTCAACAGAGATTAACGGAAATGACATCATAAAAAGAGAGGAACCATATAAGGACCTGCAGGGCAGGGATCAGACAGAGATATACAGATTTTCTCCACCTTTCCCTATAACTTCTGCACACATTAACAACAATGCTGAAGCACTATAGGATCATCATAGGTAAAGTCACATAAAATGTTCCTTATCATTTTTTTCCCTTAATATAATATGCAGGGTATAATCTAAAGTAGAAAATGTGTTTGTTTGTTTTTAAGATGGGAAATCTTAAAAAGAAGGAACAGTATAAATGCAATTATGCTATTTTCCCCCCAATTAGTTTTCCTTAGGTAGATGGAAATCAGATTTAATTTGAACTAGTGTAATGTAGTGATTAAGATGCTGGACTGTCCCTTGAGAGACTATGTTCAAATCTACCCTCAACCATTAAACTTTACTGTCTGACCTTGGCTATTCACTCTCTCTAGGCCAAAATTACCTCACAGGGGTGTCATAGGAGAAAACCAAAAAGGAGAGGGAAATTTGGAATATGCAGCCTTGAGCTTTTGAATATATGGGATATAAATCTAATAAAAATGCACATTGTTTTCAATGGAAAAAAATCCCCCCCCCATTTTGGGAGAAATATACAGGGTTTTCAAAAATGACTAGTATTCATAGTCACTGAGAAGAAAGGAAAAGAAGGAAAGGAGTCCCTGCAGATTTTATTCTGCTAATCATTGCTGACTATAGGGAGTGACACTCATCTCCAACAAGAAAACAAACTCAAAAATTAAACCACCAATTGTACCTTAAAGAAATGGGAAATTGTTGCAAGAACAAGATAAAGGAACTGACTCTTTTTTTAGAAGGACAGATGAAAGCCAGTATTAGTACATAGGATTTCCAAAAGTCTGCCTTTCACACATTGCCAAGATTCAGAAATAATTAATATGTGCCTCTAAACAATACCTTGAGACCAGCTGCAGAGTCCATGTGTTTTGTCTAAACTACAGGTGTCAAACTCGCCATGTCATGTTGCCATCACGTGATGTATCATGACCTTTTTTTCCCTTTCCCGTTTTTTCCCAGAGGCTCCAACTGGTCCAGAATGCGGTCATGCGGGTGGTTATGGGAGCGACATGGCGCTCCCATGTAACACCTCTCCTGCGCGAGCTGCACTGGGTCCTGGTGGTCTTCTGGGTGCGCTTCAAGGTATTGGTTACCACCTTTAGAGCGCTCCATGGCTTAGGACTTGGGTACCTACAAGATCGCCTTCTGCCACCGATAGCTTCTCACTGGCCAGTACACTCCCACAGAGAGGGGCTTCTCAGGGTGCCATCGGTCAAACAGTGTTGGCTGGTGGCCCCCAGGGGAAGAGCCTTCTCTGTGGGGGCACCTGCCCTTTGGAATGAGCTCCCCCCGGAGATACGGAGGATCCCAGATTTACGCACTTTCCGCCGTGCCCTCAAGACTTTTTTATTCCAACAAGCTGGGCTGGCCTAATTCTTTTTAATTGCTTAATTTTAATTTGTTTTTTTTAAAAAAGGGGTGTTTTAATTAGTATGGGCCAAATTTGTTTAATATGTTTTAAATTGTTTTTAAATTTTATATTGTATGTGTTTTATCTTTGGCTGTTCACTGCTCTGAGTCCTTCGGGAGAAGGGTGGTATATAAATCCAAATAAACCTAAATCTAAACCTAAACCTTTGTGGAGCTAGGGTGGGCGGGGCCTGCATGTGACATATCTGGCCCATGGGCTGCCAATTTGACACCCTTAAACAATTAAAGCATGTCATTGCTGAATACATGGGAGAAATGTGTAAAACAAAGTGAGACAAAGGAGAATAAAATGAGTCAGCTTTCATTTGAAGACATCATTCAAAGGAGTAATGAATAAAGATTAATGTATTAATGCCATTGAGGGAAAGTCAAGGGAAAGAGGATTGGGATGAAGGCCACCAATGAGGTATAGTTATCCCCTTTCTCTGTGAGAAGGGGAACTGAAAAGGATCAAGCAGCACTTTAAGATGAATAGTAAAAGATCCAACCATAAAACACAATTAACCCCTTGGCAACAATAATAGGGATTTTCTGATGCCATCAGTAAGCGCTGGCCTTCAGGGGTTTGTAGGATCAAACAGTACTAACTCAAGTCCTGAATTATTGAAGGCTATTTTTAGGGGAAAGAATTTGAAGCACGCTCTGTTTTGCAGATTTCCAAACACAAGCACAGAAAATATTAAACGACAGAATGAGGAAAGTAAGTGGAGAATGCTCTACTGGAAAATTATTGTGTAAATATCTCCCTTCCCCTTCCCCTTCCCATTCCTTCTTTCCTTCCTTCCTTTTTGTGTGTTCACAAAAAGCTGTACTGGTGAAAAAGGAGAAAAATCTTTTTTTTTTTTCATTTTTCAGAAATGTATGGTTGGCTGCATAAGGATGGAGGCACTTTCAGAAAATTGTTGCTTGCAGATTTCTGTACAAAATGACCTGATGCTTGCCCTGATAAGGTGGTCAGAAATTACTATCCACTAGACTAGAGAATAGGTAATTCTCGACAACAAAGAAGGCATGCTATTTCATCTTTCTTCACAAACCTTCTGGTAATGAAGGGCTGCATAGCAGATTCACAAAGGGGAAGAGTTGGTATAATAGATAATGCTAAGATAAGGGACCTGGAATGCTACTTCATTATTAGGATAATACAGAATCCTCAAACCCCTACAGAGTTTTTCTCTTTCTTTTCTAATACTAAAGAGCATCAAGGTGGGGTAATCTTGTTTGTTTGTTTTTTTATTTACCCCCTTCTGTTTATTTGGGCTAAGATGACATTTACATAATAGTTACTGAATTTTTTCTTCAAGATGATCTCTGTACTCTACAATTCAATTTTACAGAAATGAAGTAGCAAAGTCCCTATCTCACAATTTAAGATTAGATACACACACACACATACACACACATACACACATACACATACACAGGAAACATATACTGTGAGCAAGCGCTGGGAAAGCAAAGAGAGCATGCTTTATGCAGCCTGGGCAGAAACTCAAAGGTTGCCAATTGGGAAATGTAAAGGCTTCTACCAGAAACTGGGGAACAACCAGAGGACTAGAAAAGAGCTGATGTAGTTCCCATCTTCAAAAAAGGAAAAAAAAATAGATCTAGGAAACTACAGACCTATCAGCCTGACCTCAATATCTGCAAAGATGCTAGAAAAGATAATTAAGCAATGAATCAGCGAACACTTACAGGCAAACAAAGTCATAACCAAAAGTCAACATGGGTTTGTTAGAAACAGATCATGCCAGACAAATCTTATTGCATTCTTTGACAAAGTGACAAAATTAGTGGACCAGAGGAATGATGTGGATATAATTTACTTGGACTTCAGTAAGGCATTTGATAAAGTGAACTATTTGATAAGATAGAAAAATGTGGGTTAGACAGCATCACCACCAGATGGATTTGTAACTGGATGGCCAACTGCACTCAACATGTAGTCCACAATGGAATTGCATTTACTTGGAGGAAAGTATGCAGTGGGGCTTTGAGTATGAGGCTTTGTTTTAGGCCCAGTATTCTTCAACATCTTCATCTTTGATGAGGGGATAGATGGGCAACTCATCAAATTTGCAGATGACACCAAGCTGGCAGAAATAGCCAACATTCTGGAAGATAGGCGTTAGATACAGAAGGATCTTGACAGACTTGAACATTAGGCACTAGCTAACAAAATGACATTTGATAGAGGGACTTCTAGTTGACGTCGCAGTGAGATCGGACACAAGGAGTGGGTCTCCGCGTTCCCGTGCTGAGTTCTCACCGTTGGTGAGCTCTGAAAGAAGCCAAAGCCACCCTGTAGGGGCGGCAAAGCAAAGAGGAGTGCCTGTGAGACCGTGGAAAGTCACAACTCTCCTGCTGGACCCTTGGGGTTTTTTCCCCTCTCAGCCAGAGGAGAAGAGGCAGCTTAAAGATAGCTGCCATGAAGCTGGGGCAGCTGAGGAACACCTAAGACCGGTGCTGGAGCGGAGTTAGTGAACAGTGTCTCGAACTGGGTGAGAAGATTCTTTCTTATTTAAAACCTAACCCCAAAAGGAAATAATTCAGGTAAAGAGAGGCTCACAATTATTTGCTAAAGCAGCGACTAAGCACTTTGAGAATTGAAAGAAAAGAATTAAGGGGAGAAAAGCAGAAAAATGCTGTTAAAAATACAGAAAAATTGGACTTTTAAACTGAGCAGGCATTGTTCTGGAAAGGCATTTTAAAAATTCTGGAACTATTTACCTTAAAAAGTAAGTTTGTTTCCATATTTTGATTTATTAAACTGGTTAACATTGAAATCTAAACTGAGAGTGCCATCTGCTGACGAAAGAAATGTATAACATATTATTAAATCCTGGAAAATTTTGACAAGGATACATTTTATCCATCTACATCTTGATTGCTAGAGATTTAAATATGAGAATAAGGAATATTTTTTTTCATTAATGAGACCCCTGAATGCTATGATACAAGATTGAACACATAAAGGGAATTTAAGGAAATTCTGGAAAGCTTTTGGGATTACCTAAAGGAACAGATTGATTAACTATTGGATACAAAAATTGTGAACATTGAATTCTTTTTGGGGAGTGACTTTAGGCTTGAATATATATGGATTACTGGACAAGAGCAGGACTTATTAAAACAAGACGAGATGCTATATCAGGACAAAATGAGTGGGATTTGGAAAGAAATGGCATCAATGTTTCAAAACATCAAGGACATTCTGATAAGAAACCACAATGAGATTAAGGATTTAATACATGCCACAGATGAAAAACTGGGAAATATAATACAAAGGACAGGATTTAGATGCAGATAGGGATAAAGATCCAAAAGAGAAATATGGGAGGCAAGTTAAAAAATTAACAATTAAAGCTTTTAAAATGGACAAGAGATGATGGATAGAAAGGATTTGTTCTTAAATATATGAGGAATGTAACAAATATGATTAAAATCAGTATTTTTATTTGTACTAAAATGTATAGGTAGATAGGGATAAAGATTCAAGAGAGGAATATGGGAGGCAAGTTAAAAAAATGAACAATTAAAGCTTTAAAGCGGGCAAGAGAGGATGATAGAAAGGATTTGTTTTTAAATATAAAGGTGGCATGGTTAGAAGTTAGAATAGGGATAGCAATAAGAGAGAGGTGTCTCTTATACAATAGGTGTTATTATACAATAAGACAAAAGTAATAATAAGAGGGAAGATTAGAAATTGAATGATGGTATTATTATGTATGTTTAAACAATATTGTGATTGGCAGTGGAATAACCTATTGAAACATTGAATAATTAAATAATGAAAGTTTATAATTTAATACAAATATGTGTATTAATACTAGAATTACATAAGCTTGAGGAATGTAACAAATATAATTAAAAGCACTATTTTTATTTGTACTAAAATGTATGATACCCAGATGCCACACTGTTCACACATTGATATGGATATATTGTAAAATAAAAGAAAAAACTTGGGAAATTCAATGGTGAAAAAAGTAAGGTACTACATTTAGGCAAGAAAGGTATAGTATAAGTGGTACCTGGCTCAATAGTAATAATTGTGAGAGAGATCTTGGAGTCCTAGTTGGCAATCACTTAAATATGAGCCATCAGTGTGCTGCAGCTACTTTAAAAAAAGCCAACACAGTCCTAGGCTGCATTAACAGAGGGATAGAATCAAGATCATATGAAGTGTTTATACCACTTTATAATGCCTTGGTAAGACCACACTTGAAATACTGCATCCAGTTTTGGTCACCACAATGTAAAAAAGTTGTTGAGAGTCTAGAAAGAGTGCAGACAAGAGCAACAGAGATAGTTAGGGGACTGGAGGCTAAAACATATAAAGAATGGTTGCTGGAATTGTGTATGTCTAGTCTAATAAAAAGACAAATCTTATTGCATTCTAGGGATGACATGATAGCAGTGTTCCAATATCTCAGGGGTTGCACAAAGAAGAGGGAGTCAAGCTATTTCCCAAAGCACATGAAGGTAGGACAAGAAGCTATGGATGGAAACTAACCAAGGAGAGAAGCAACCTGGAACTAAGGAGAAATGTCTTGACAGTTAGAACAATCAGTGGAACAACTTGCTTCCATAAGTTGTGAATTCTCCCACGCTGGAACTTTTAAAGAAGACATTGGACAATCATTTGTCTGAAACGTTATAGGGTTTCCTGCCTGAGCAGGGGGTCGGACTAGAAGACCTCCAAGGTCCCTTCCAACTCTTTTATTCTGTTCTGTACTAGAACAAATTATTCTAGTAAGAAAATGATCACGATGAAGATAAGTAAACTCTGTTGCTGCCAAGGTGTCTACAACAGCCAGGTAGCATCGGGAAGTTGTTTAGACAGACTTCTTATTTACTGAACTACAAGTCAGAAGAAAAAGTACAACATAATCAAAGTTGGAGTAGTAGTTAGAGTAAATTTCAATAAGAGTAGATTTAGCTTTCCTATGGAATTGATTTTTTAAAAAATTTGGTTTGCCTAGTAGGGCTTACAGAAGAGGTCCAACAGCCCAGAATGAAATGGTTTCACTAAGCAGCAATCAGCTGTTGGAATGGTATGTGCGCACCAATTTCTGCAATTGTTCTGAATTGTGGCTACTAGCAGAACAGAATTAAACAATGGGGACTATCCCCTCTGAAAGGCTTAAGAAGGCTTGGTGTTGAAGCTGGAAATCATGAATGTCAGGTGCATTTGTAATGTAGCATAATTTGTAATGTAACGGGAGGAAGATGATGTCATCTATTCTTGTTTTCAGTAAAGACGTAAATGGCCAAGCAGGATCTGCCCTCAGGCTGGTGGTACCTAAACATGAGCCTTTTGAAAAGGGGGAATAATTTATTTCTGGGTTAGATTTATTTCACCTGTCTTCCACTATCAAGGTTACCATATATTTTGTCTCATGTTGGAAATTGGTATGAATTAGCCAATAGATTGCATATTTTAAAAGAGAAAGAAAACAAGGATTATTTGAGCTGTTTTTCACCCAACCACCCTTAGAAAGTGAGAAATGTCACCTAACAACCACTTGTGCATCGCAGGGGGTTCATTTTTCACATCCAAGTTCACAAACCCGATCAGACTTGTGGATTTGGGATAAACATCAGCCACTTCTTGTCCTTCCTCTCTTGCTTCCATGCGCCACCTGACGAAAAGTTCTCGAGAATTCAAAAACTGCACAACATTTTGTGACCTTGAGTGTTTCTGTATAATTTTGGGTATACTGGCAGGATGTGAGAACCTATAAATGCTTACCATTCAGAAAGTCTTTGCTTTAAGAAATTGCATGCTGGTTTTCCAGACAGATATGCCTAACCTACAATATCAATTTTTGGCTTAGAAATATCTATGGAAATCACATCCCAGGAGTTGAAATTAGGATAGGAATGAATCCTGATCCTTGGTGGTAGCCTTCAACATGAGGAAGAAGCATACTTTGCTTTGGAAACCTGGTGGGTTTGCATTTAACTGTTAACTGTTGTTATAATGTGATCTTTATTTGATTGTTAAATGGCTGGATGACCTTTTTTTTTTTTTTTTTTTTGCAAAATCTCCATATAAATCCCTAGGGGTCCTTGTGTGCATTTGGCCTTCTCAAAACTGTCTTTGTTCTGTCATCTCACAATGACAAAATGTCCTGGTTAGTGATTTATGTGATGTTTCATATAAGGTTTGTGTATATTCACATTCCACAGTTTTATTTTATAGCATATACTGACAATACAAGATAAACAATAAAGTCAATTTTAAAACAATTGCGCTTAAAATGCAGACACAAAAATTTCCCCCTGGAATTTATTTAGCCCTAATATGTTTTTATTCCAAGCTTCTCTGAATTGAAAGATTAAAAGAATTTATGAGATCACTTAAACCAAAATATGAATGGATTGCTTGTAATTTCCAGATCCTTTAAAATAATCACATCTCATCTCTCAGCAAGAGATATACTGTAGCTTGTGGTTTAGTAAAATGGAAACTAAACTAATTTCTAGGCTAAATAACTAGAGCATAGAAGTATCTGAAGAAAACAATTGCAGCCTACCCTAATGTTTAATGATGACAATATGATGAATCATACACGGTTACTTAAGAAACCTCCTCCATTTGGATATGTCTCTGGTCAGCCCCACTAGCTAGACCAGATTAAGAAATCCCCTCCTCAGGAAACCTAAATCTGTGATAATACCAGAATCTTGCAAATCTGATTTTGCTGTACCTGTCAGGTGCAAGGAGTCAGGAGCCAAGGTAGAGTTCAAAAGTACTACAAGTATCATTCCTGGTAGGTCTACACAAGAGTCTGAACTACTACGGTCAAGGTGAATTAGCATCAGATAAGAGTCAGTGGACTTCAAAGAGAAGCTGGATATAGGTCTCTTATAGGAGCGTAGACTCCAAACTGATGACGTGTTTGACACCACCCTCGGGCTCAACCTGCTCATCTCTTACATCACAAATTCGTTCTTTTTCTTATACACCAGGGAATCAGTGAGTTGCCTGCCTGAGCTGCTTCTGAATGTTATCTTATTCTAGACAAGTATGTTCATCCCCTTTTGCAGGGGTGGGATTGAAAAATTTTAGCAACTGGTTCTCTGCCCGGTTGCTGGATGGGTGTGGTCATGTGGGCGTGGCCTACTTGGCCTCCTGCACCATTGGGGGGGGCATTTTCACCCTCTTCAGGCTCCAGAGGCTTTCCTCGAGCCTCCCCCAGGCTCTGGAGGCCCTCCGGAGGCCAGAAACGGGCCTGTTTCTGGACCTATGGTACTTCCGGTGGCCTGTTTTTTTCCCTCCCCAGGTTCCGGAGGTTTTCCTTGAGCCTCTGAGAGGGCGAAAATGGCTTCCCCGGGCTACAGAGGTCCTCCAGAGGCTGGAAACAGGCCCATTTGCGGACTTCCAGAACTTCCAGGAGACCCATTTTTCATTCTCCAAGAGGGTGGATCCAAGAGGATCCAAAATGAGCTGCGTGGAGGCTCCTTGGAGAGGCAGGAACCAGATGTAAAATTAGCATCCGGTTCGCCTGAATCGGTCTGAACCGGCTGAATCCTACTCTTGCCCTTTTGCCTAGGCAATATCTATCTATATCATTTTCCTTACTCTCTACATCCCACCCCCCAGTCCTGAAACTCAGCAAAAAGGGTGAAAATTACACTGCCCTATTCACCATATCAGTGTCTGAAGATAAAAGCACAAGCCCTTTTAGGCCCAACTATTTTCTAACTAAATATAGTAATTTGAAGGATTTTCAATTGATCTTGAATCATAAATCACTTTTAACACTGTTTGACCAAATAGCTGTTACTAGACAATCCATGCACCATTGGGTCATTGTTTCAGAGATATTTCCTTACCTAAACAGAAACATAATGACCAAGAGTGGGCAAAAAAGGAGTGGAAGCAGGAGTGACTTCTGACTTTCTGCTGGCATTCTTGTGGGAATCTGGCAGGGAACCTCAGAAATCTCCTCTCCTCTCCCCTTCCTTTCCCAATAGGTAGGTAAATGCCTGGGAAAAATGTCACGGGACATTGAAAATGAAGATCACATGACCCAGCTACAGCCCAGCAGAGTATCAGCAACTGTGTAGTACTGAACACAATACTAGTACTGTACTAGTACTAACTGTAGTAGTACTGAAGCAATCATAACTTCCTCAAATTTCATTCGCTCAGGAGTCTTAGATCTCAGATTCTGGACACATTCTGTAAGTTAGCTCATTTTTGACCTTGGCTCAAAAAATGTTGCCCTATTTATGCACTGTTTTGCCAAGTTAAAGGTCATGACAATGAGATTTTTAATAGTATATGGATTACTGGGTGGGAAGAGGAATCACAGCTTCCTCCTTTGCAAAATCTTATTTTCCATATCCTAGTGTCAATGAAACATGTGTTTTGTTTCTAGTAGAAACTAATCATAGGAAATACAAGCAAGAAAACATGTATCAGAATGACATTAAGACACAGTGGAAGTTTAATAAGGTGCTATAAAGAGGTAGCATTCTATAGTTGTCGTATTCAGTTTAGTTTACGCCTTCCTTGGAAAAGGATAATGGCATTTGGAGACCTGAAGACTTTCAAATGTTGACTACCTGCTAAATTAACTATATTGGGGCTCCAGTAAAATCACAGATGAATTAAATATATTTCAGTAAGTCTCCCGTTAGTGTAGATAGTCATGGAAATGACTTGGAGAAGCTTTACAGAAATGGTTACACAAACAAAAGTATGCTTTAAATTCAGGAAATAAAGCATGAAAAAGAAAGTCACACTTGTGGTGCACACTACGGTATAATACAAGTGGGACAGAAAGGAAAACTCAGTCAACTTTCCAGACTCTGTTTCTAAGCTATGTCAGTAATGTACTGTTACACTCAAACTTGTGGAACCTGACTTGTCCTCCTCAAAGAGCTGAGAGTTACTTTGTTGGTAGATATGGGAGCACTTGCTATATTTGGTCTTAAATAAAGCTAAGCAACATTGGCCCTCATTAGATTTCTCATAGGATGTGACCCAAAAACTCCCTTGTCCAGTAATTATATTGGGAAACTGAAAAAAAAAATATCAGAAAGAGACACAACTACTACTTCTTGTCTACTTCTACTTGTTCCTGTGGAAACATCGTGTGGTGGGTCTTGCTTCCTTCATCACTAATATTTTGGAGGGGATAGTTTGCAATGTTTTCACTAGCTGCAGAGAAAAGATATCAAGAGGCAACATCATTATTCAGCTTTATTGGCTGCCATGCCTGGAAGTGATAATTATTTGATGCCCTTTTTGCAAATTGAAATTTTCATAAAAAATCAACTCTGAAAAAGCCTGCATTTGCTTAAGCTCTTGGTGAAGTTCTTGGCTGTCAATCACTGTGGAAGTAACATGAGTGTAGACATGTTTCATGTTTCTCCTTATTTTCTTTCAAGCTTCCATCTGATTTCCCAGATGGAGTCTAGCACATGCTCTCAATTTGGTCCATGCCAGGGGTGAAATCCAGCAGGTTCTGACAAGTTCTGGACAACCAGTAGCGGAAATTTTGAGTAGTTTGGAGAACCGGCAAATACCACCTCTGGCTGGCCCCAGAGTGGGGTGGGAATGGAGATTTTGCAATTTCCTTCCGCTAGGAGTGGGGAGGGAATGGGGATTTTGCATTATCCTTCCCCTGGAGTGAGGTGGCACTGGAGATTTTGCAGTATCCTTCCCCTGCCACGCCCACCAAGCCACACCACACCCACCAAGCCATGCCCACAGAACCGGTAGTAAAAAATTTTGGATTTCACCACTGGTCCATGCTGAACAGAACTGCATTTTGGTTTTGGATCACTTAGTGACTACTTTGCCCTCTCTTTGTGTTTTGAAAAGATGTATGCTATTAATGAGAATTCCTTATGAATCTAGACCTCTATTCCTATTTTGCTGCTACAACACAATGTTTTTTTATAGCCCCAGGCTACAACTTTTAAATAGGTAAAAGTGAGAATATCAGCAAACCCAGGTTAATATGAATACAGAATAGAACTACAACTAATCAAAAGTAATATATTCATTTCAACATTACAACGCAAAAGGTGCTCTTATAAAATTAACCCAAGGTGGCTGCAAATATTTTTGCAGTTAATATATTGTGGCATTGTAACACAAGAGAAGCTCTTCAATCAATAGGTGGTTAGAAAACAACTAAGCTCTTCTCTGTTGCCCCTTGATGCTATAAAGATCACATGCCAAACATACGTCAAAAATTATTTGTGTGGTCTATCCCTGCATCTCTCTCACTTACCATTTGGAAACAATTACAAAGCTAAATAAATAAACTGTATAAGCAAATTAAAACAGCATGTAGCTGGGAAAAATAACAGCTGTGTAGTCTCTGGAACCTATAGGTAACCAGATCCAAGCATTATTTTTATTATACAGCACCATCAGAGGAGCAGATGCTGAAGACAGCGGACAGAAATGATTGATGGAACTTTCTGCCACTGGTTTACACAGTGCTCCAAAACAGGAGGTGCAGAAGCAGTATTGGTAATTGAAGGAAATGAATGATGCTTAACCAATTGTGCCATGTTTAGCATATGCAAAAACACCATTACAAAATAATAGTTTACTGAAGTAAAATACGTTGTGGTGGGAGACACATAGCACAATGGAGCACTGCAGCATAGAATTTAGCTTAATATGTTAAGGGACTTATTTCTATTGACAGAGGAATAATGGGCAACATATAAATCAGCTAAGCTCAAAAAGATAAGGATAGGAAAGTAAATTTAAAGCAATACTTTTTTTGAGTGTAAATAATAATATCTGCCTTTTCCACTGGCTCTGGAATACATAAAATAGTTGGGGATGCAAAGAAATTGATAGGGTTTTCTATAATTAGAAACTCCACCATCTGCAGGCTTCATGAATTTCTTTCCTAGCTCCTTCAAGTGGCCAGCTAGGGCAGTTGGATCTGGGAGATAATTAGGTCTTCCCTGGAGGAGGATATAGAGCTGCCTGCCTTGAAGGATTTGTTGGCATTGCCTGAAAAAGTCCTTCCTTGTTGCAAATTTATTTTCACCCAGTCGCCGACCTTTCCAATAACTCCAAGGTTATTGAAAATGTGGTAGCTATTCAGCTACAATGTATTTTAAAAGAATGGGTTATTTGGATCCTGCCCAGGCAGGATTAAGACCCAGGTATGAACAAGGTGGCCTTCATCACTCTTTCAGATGATGATTTTGAGAACCAGATAGGAAGAATATGTATGTTAGACTCTAGATAAAATCTAATGCCATGGATGCTGGTGTCCTTCTGGAATTGTGTCCAACATTTCCTGCTCCTGCCTAAATGTAAGTCCCTGTCACTAGTTATGGGGGAAATGCTGACGAGTCCATGGTTACTCCAGTGTGCGTTTCTGCAAGGCTTGGCTTGGTGCTATCCCCATGGCATTCAATATCTACACAAAAGCACCTGGAAGTCTGTCAGAGTTAAAGTATGCATATTATATTGATATATATTAAGAGATATATTATATTGTTATCACCTGATTATACCTCACCAAGCCAGAAATGCCATGAAGTCCTGAAGCAGCCTGGAGGCTAGGAGGATATGGATCAGGAAAAGCAAGTTCAGATTATATCCTACCAAGATGAGTTGCTATAGAGTTGCAATTCCTCCAAAGAAGATGATCTGGGATTTCAGAATTCTTTTCTCTGAAGTAGCACTGGAAGCAAGATTAGCTATGTTCTGGAAATCAGTCTAGCTTGGCAATGTTTAAAATGTAAAACTTCAACTATCTAATCATAATATCAGACAAGAATGTCATCATGATGGCATTTGGTGAAGTGTTTATCTCCGCAGTGAATGCATCTGTAATTGAGAGATTGTAATTGGCACTGCATTTTGCATTTCATTTGACAGAGATCAATTAGAAAGTATTATAGGAATACGTATCATGCTCTTCCTAATTACATCTAATATTCACTCAATCATGTTGATACTATTTCTGCAAACGAACTAATGAAAACCTTCACACAGAATTGTTGCAAAATACTGCAGAGTTTATAGAAAATATTTCCCTTTTTGTTTGCTAAAATTATTGGTGATGATATGAAAACATTACAAGCAGAATTAGTTAAGATTATACAGTTCCTCTAGGCAGAATCTGAAATTCAGGGACAAGAACAGATACACATTGGGCTCCTAAGGCAACTCTAGAAAAAGTGATTTGGAGGAAAAAAACTTCTTGATGATGTGTACATTTTAGGTATGACTTTTTTTCTTCCTTAAAGCGATTATCTCCAAATTACATCAAAGGCTTCAAAAGTCAACAACCTTGCAATTCGTCAAGTATTTCAAAATACCTTATATAAAGGCAAAATAGGCCAGTTAATCAAGGTATCCAGTCTCAATCTAATTTCCATTAATCATCTGACCTATAATTGACTGGTCACATTGAGACTTTTCCAATAGCATCCAAGAACTATCCAAACCAGCTAGGTTGCCAGGAAAGAGATTTTTTTAAAAAAATCAAGTTTAAATTTAAAAAGAAGGAAGAAATTGTTTAAGGGAAAAAGAACTTCACTGTATATAAAAACTTAGAATGTCCTCTTGTTTGGTATTTTAAACAGAAAGTTTTCTACATAAAGGAATCAGTAGGACAAATCCCAATACAAAAAAGAAAGGAAGAAAAGAATAGAAAAACAAAGCTTTTTTTTTTTTAAAGCTTTTGAAAAGCTATACAGTTTCTACAAAGCAGCTTTTGCAGCAGTTTAAAAAGATAAACAGGGCTTTAAAGTGTAACTTTTAATATATTTTTTCCAACTCCATACCGCTCACTCAGATGACCTGTTGTTTTGAAAGTGACTGAGAAACAGTTCAGGAATCTGTCACTTCACCCATTAAGAAGTTAGTGGAAACCATTGAAGATGGAATAAGGAAATATCAGACTCCCTAAAATCGCCAGCTACATCATTTTTTTAAAAAAATAATCACATCATATTTTGGGTCGAACTATGTTAAAGGTCTCCTGAAGTCAACACAGTAGCAACTATGCCAATAAAATAGAAGATTATCTGATCATTTATTTATTCATCACAGGTATGAGGCTGCCTGAGGCCATAACATTATGGATTATATATTATCTTTTGGAACTAAGGGTTAGTTGTAAGGCAGAAAGAGGGGGGGAAATTCTCTCACTCTTTTCTGCCCTCTTCTGGTGCAATGTTTTGCTTCATTCATTCATTTGACTTATAACCTACATTTATTTTCTTATATAACAAGTCAATGTCCAAATTATTCCTTTCTCTTACATTTTCCACAATGACAACACACGTGAAATGGGTTGGGACAAGTGTAAGTGATTAGACCAAAGTCATTTGGCTGACCTCTGTAAGGAAGGACTAGGAACTCCCAGTCTCCCATTTTGTATACATATAGTCTAACTTCTTCAGGGCAATGATAGAAGATTTTCCAAAGTATACATTTCAGTTAGAATAACTGAAAGTTTCTAGAAGCTGATAATAGTTAATGGTTTTTTTTAAAGAAAATTATCTCAAAATGCTTCATAGGCTTCCATAGCACAGTATTGAATCAAATACTGTTTTAAGTAAAATATAGAAAGTATTGGAAGTAATGGAAGAACATTATTTGTCCAATTAGTCTGACTCTGAACCTCATTTATTTTCTCTCAAAATTTCTGGGAAGCATTTATTCTGACGGTCCCTCCAACTGAAGTTCACATTTTATATTCATGAGACTTAATGATCAGTTGGAGAGGTGGGGAAACATTTGGAGAGATGATAGTTAGCCCAAGTATTTCAAGGATTTTAACCCTCTTAAAAATCTTCAGAGTTGTAAATTGAGAATAAGCTCACCAAAATTCAGATCAAATTTTGCTTTAAGTGAATTCTTGGTGGCAACTTTCTGATTCTTTATTTCTTCCTACTACATACATTTATGCCTCTCAGTCAGTCTTGTGACTGCCTGAACTAGTTCCTGCAGTTTCCTTGACAAGATTTTTGGAAGTGTTTTGCCATTGCATTCTTTCTTAGAGTAGGGGTGTCAAACATGCGGCCCGCGGGCCAGATGCGTCACACACTGGCCACCCCACCCCCATTTAAACAAACAGGAAAAAAGTCACGATATAATCACGTGATGACAACGTGCCGCAGCGAATTTGACACCCCTGTTCTAGAGTCAAAAAAGATTGACTGGGCCAAGGTCATCCAGCTGGGTTTGTGCATAAGGTGGGAATTGAAATCATGGTTTTCCAGCTTCTAGCCTGTTGCCTTAGCCAGTACACCAAAATGGCTCTTTCTTAATCTATTAGGTCTTAGTCAATTTATTACAAGCTGGAAGAGATCATTCTAGAATAAGTCAATATTGTGACTTCTTATCACCGTCCACTTGACCTGTGCATTTGGAGAGTTGATTTCAGTCTTTTCAATCATTAAGCTACTCATGAACTTTGGAGAACCTGAACTGAAAATCAGTTCAATAATTAAACCACTAATACCCTGTCACTTTATCACAATCTGTTATGCTGAAAATTAAAATGCCACACAGCTGACAGCCAGAAAGATGCAAAGAGGATATCCATAAGGTAAATGAAGACACTTTTAGAAAAGAAAAGAAGGAAAAGGTTGTGAGAAAGAGACAAGTGAAGGAGCTTTGAATGATTGTGAGGATGCAGCTGTAGATAGGCTCTGCACTGATATACTTTCCTGAAGTTGGTTCCACCATAAGTAGAAAGCACTTGAGACCAGGGGTGTCAAACTGGCGGCCCACAGGCAGGATGCGTCACACACAGGCCACGCCCACCCCAGCTCCGCAAAGGGGGAAAATGTTGCGATACGTCACTTTACCTGTGCATTTGAAGAGTTGATTTCAATCTTTTCAATCATTAAGGCACCGTGACACTGTGAGTTTGACACCCGTGATTTGAGGCATTTGCTAATTATTCTCTAATTTACTCTTCCCTTGCAATCACCCCCCTACCAGGAAGAACGCATTAGAAACCACCAGAAGGATGCAGACAATATATGTCTGCAAAGCCTAGACTCTGTGTTTTGGGAGAGGCAACAAATTCAGCTATTGGCAAATTGGTAAAATAGACTGAAATGGTTGCAGTCTCTGCCCTCAATTATTGATGAGCCCAGGTGGAAAGAATGATTTAAAGATCTTTCTGCTGGTTCTAGACTTACAAGCATATAGACAACAACATATTGAATATGTCTTCCGTCAAAGTAGGGAAAATGTGGGTTGAATTTAATGTCTGTTAGGAATGATTTGCAGATGGAATGGATGGAGGTATGGCAAAACTCAGAAGACCGACAAATAACTGACTACTGTAACAGGAATCACACATATAATAATCCACATAATTATTACATTTATCTTTGTTTTGTTATTACTGCATAGAAATTGTGAAACTATGAAAACCACCTCCTCTCCTAGAACAATTGCATCATAATCTATAGAGAAAATAGCTAAAGTTGCTAATTTGTTTTGCAATAAGGCCCCAATGCTAAACAATTGCCTAAAAGGGATTTTAAAAACTCCCCCCCATCATCATTTCATGCCCAGGCTAAAAAAAACCCCCTCAAACCTACAAAACTATCTGCTAAATAGGTTTTGTTACCGATCAGAACTGAATTCCATAGAACAATGTTTCAGATATTACTGCCAGAAGCTACGTTTGAGAGAAAGTTTAACCATAGAGAATGAAAAATAAATACCGTATGCACAAAAGACTCCATTTCTCTTCCTGCTACAAACACTGAGCTGAAGGACTTTAAACAAAAAAATGTGATGCTAGAGATGATAGTTGAGAATTCCTAAGTCCCCCCTCATTTGGTTTGAAGTGTAAACCACTACAAGCAGCTATCTACTACTGCTTAAGAAAAGAGATGTGGAGACATCACTCCAGCATTATTACTCCAGCATATATGTAACTACATATTCTACAACAATGTTCAAAACAGACTTTGTCCAAAGATAGGCACAGTTAGAAAGCTAAGAGACAGTAGAAGAAAAGAGGTGGAGACTTTAGAAAACCTATAATATTTCATCAGGGATAGAACTACACTACACAATTATCTTGTTCTCTTAAAAATGTCAGTAAAGGAGACATGTTAATGCTCATGCTAAATTGCAATTATGATAGCATTATCTGACATAGCTTCCTTTGCTTTCTTCCCAAAATAAATTAATAATATGAAAAAAACAGAATTGTTCAATTTGTATTAGTCAGGAAGTTTTAAAACATGTTAAAAGTGCCTAAGTTTAACATTCTAAACCAGGGAAGGCTGAAAATAATACTACCCAACAACTCCCAGGATTCTTAAAGATTGCCCATTCTGGTTGGGAGGAATAGAGGTAGGCCTTGACTTAGTACAGGTTGTTTAGCCATGGTGATGCAGTGATTAGAATGCAGTATTGCAGGGTAATTTAGCTCCGTCAGGAGTTCGATCCTCACTGGCTCAAGGTTGACTCAGCCTTCCATCCTTCCGAGGTCAGTAAAATGAGGATCCAGATAGTTGGGGGCGATATGTAAACCGATGTAAACAGCTTAGTGAGGCCTGTAAAGCACTATGAAGCGGTATATATGTTTACGTCTAATTGCTAATAGCAACTATTCAAATTTATGATGAATCTCTGAAAAACTACTTATGAACCAGTTTTGAAGTTTTAATGTTGGGGTCGTCTACACTCACATTTGGCCACTTGGAACTTGGCAATAAGTCTGCATTTACAACCATTTGCAGAGACCTGTAGGCATGTGACCAGAACTTGCAGTGTTTTTTTGGTGGAAATCAGCATTTAAGAGCCTCCGTGGTGCAGTTAGAGTGCAGTACTGCAGGCTACTTCTGCTGACTGCCAGCTGCCTGCAATTTGGCAGTTCAAATCCCACCAGGCTCAAGGATGACTCAGCCTTCTATCCTTCCGAGGTCAGTAAAATGAGGACCCAGAATGTTGGGGGCAATATGCTGACTGGAAATCTCTTAGAGAGGGCTGTAAAACACAGTAAAGTGATATATAAGTCTAAGTGCTATTGTTATTGCTACTTCTGGATTCCGTAACATCCTCTGTATGCTCTATATGGAGGCTGCCTGTCAGATGTGAAAGACCTGGTCCACATGTGAAATTTAATTAACTGATTTATTGCTAAAAGCCTATTTATAAGACTCTTTTCAATTAATGAGTGACACCTGCTTAGAATTAGCTAGGGTTAATGGCACTCAAAGGAGGTTGAATTTAGTTCTCTTATGCCTATGTAGGGATTCTAAGATCTCCCTTTTCACACCACCTCCAGGTTTTGCCACACCTTCTCCTACGTTGCCCCTAAAGAGTATTCAGAAGCTTCCACAGGTGCAAAATAACTGGTGCATGTGAGACCACTGTTCCACAAGCCACATTGGCTTCCAGTGTGCTTGTGAATTCAATTCAAGGTGCTGGTAGTCACTTTAAACCCCTCATGACTTGGAGCCAGGTTACATATGGACCACTTCTACCAAGTTGTTTCTACCCTTTCTGTCCAATCCAGCAGTAAGGATATGCTTTGGTCACCATCAGCTAAAAATTATTGGTTAGTGGATCCCAGAAGGAGATCCTTTTCTGCCATTGTCCATGCCCTTCGGAACATCATTGCTCTGGAGATCAAGTTAGCCTGGATCCTACTGGCCTTTTGCAAGACCTTGAAAAAATGATTTTGTGCCCAAGCCTGGGGCTCCAGATCTTTTTTTTTTAAAAAAAAAATATTTTAAATTTTATTATATTATTAAAATAACATTACAAACAAACAACATATACAATACTTCACCCTGTGCTATACATAAGAAAGGAAGATTTGGTTCTTCGGATATATCCTCATGATCGCCAAAATCCACGTTCTCGGGGTACAGGTACCGAAGCATCTAATTTTCCCAGCGCATAATCCACGAATGGTTTCCAAATTTTCCAGAAAATATCTTCTTTATAGTCACCATTTCTAATTTTAATATCACATGTCATTTTATCGTTTAAAGCTAATTTCCACATTTCACAATACCATTCTTCTATTCTAAAATTCACATCTAATTTCCAATATCTGGCTATTATAATTCTACCCATTATAATCATAATTCTAATCAATTCTTTCTCGTATTTTGTTGGTTCTATTTCCTTAATTATCAACAGTAATATAGTTTCTGGTCTCAATATTATTGCTTTCCCCATCATTTCAAATATCACTTTCTCCAATTGTTGCCAAACTGGGGCTCCAGATCTTAATAACCAGGAGATCTTAATACAATCTCCTGTTGTATTAAGAGTGATTTTTTAAAAAACATTTATCATTCTGCTTACATTTAAGTCCCCCTTTCCCCCGCTGCTTTGATTCACATTTCTTCCTTCAGTTTCTTCTATAGTTCTTCTCTCTCTAAATTTAGGATAAGTAGAGGTATTATTCCTAATAAAAGAAAGAAATTGGGTGGAACTGTCTTTGCCTATGTGCCAAAGGATATCTCTCCCTCTTACCCTCACAGTGGACAGAGAACATCTGAAAACTGATTGCAAATTCTGGTCTGCAGCTGAGAGCCTGACATATTGATGAATGCGGCCTGATATTAACCATAGTATACATGTATACTCCTAAAAAAATGTGCATTTGTACTGTATATATAATCTTGCAAGCATAGAACTATTTACTTGTGCCCCAAGGAGAACTTATTTCAATTTGTTTTTGATACTTTTCAAGAAGGTAAATAGGAATCTGTTACATATAAACTTTATTATATGTAGTGTGTCCAATTTGCATGCCCCAAATTTGTCTAATAGATGTGTCTCTTCCTTTTTCAGGCTATTCAAAAGTTTGATTTCCCATGTACCCAAGTTCAAATCTCTGGATCTGGGAGAATTATCTTATCCCATGTCAACAGATCCATCAATGAAGTAAGAACAAGAAAGTCTATAACCAAGATAGTCTATAGATCTGGATATATATGTGAATCTTCTGAGTGTAAAACACAAAAGAATCAAAATACAGTCCCAGAATGCAGCAGTGATTGAAATGTGGGGAAACAATAGCAAAGAGACTTGCAAAAATGCCCGACCTAACTGATTTTGAGAATATAAAATGAAGCTGTGGTCAATTATAAGCCTCCCATATAATCTTCCAAAGTCATTGTACTAGCTCCATCAGGAATACATCTTCAGAGGCTTCACTCTAGGCTTGGTTTTGTCAACTCCATTAAAATAAAAAAAAGGGCTTTGACTTCTCAAAACTGCAGAGACTCTTTCTTTTCTTTTTCGTCTTTGCTTAATCTTTCCTTTTCTTTTCCCCTTAAATCACTTGTGTGAAATCTTAATCAGATTCATACTGTTATTTAGAGCCATCTGCAGTTAATCCTAGAGATTAATTTAAAGTGGAAGCTGTCTCTAAGGAGACATCTTATTTTTATTTTATTACCAATCTTATTTTGATCTGTAATAAGCATCCTCCTTGAAGATTTGGTTGGGCACAGAGAATTATCTGCCATGCAACCTTCCTCACATATTTTGGCTTTTAAAAAGCTGCCAGGAAGGCTGAACCCATTTCTGAAAAAGCTAAACCCCTTGTCTGTGGGAATGATATTTTATTACTTCTACATATTCACAATGCTCTTATACATACATATTCATATACATATCACAGTTATCCTGTAAAATAATGATCACAATTAAGTTCCTCTCTAAGCAGTCTGGCATGGGAAAATCACTCATTTTCATTTCATTTCCAGTTTGCATGTGTTCACCCATAAATTTGTTCTATCCTGTTCTGCATTAAGCAGGTTATTTTTAATTCTTAAACATAACACCCCTCCCCCATTTAATACATATGTTTAAATACATTTGCCCTCCATGTATTTTGATACTGGATTTGGTCATTTGAAAACAAATAAAAAATTAGAAAGGGATTGAATGACTGATTCACAATTGATTGTGTGGATCAGGTTGATTTGTCTGACTATTCCAAAAATTAAATTTAACATTTTTAAAATAATCTGAACTGTGTCTCCATATGCAATAGAGAGATCAGCCAGACATTGAAGAATAATCATTTTGAAACCTCCTTTGGTTAAGCTTACCTCTTCACATAGAAATCCAGCACAATGAGGTATAAGCTTTCTTCTTACAGAATTGCTGGCATTATTATTTTTATTCTTTAGAATTAGCCAATATTCCATCTGAAGTGAAGTAGTATGTTTCACCAACTCTGGATTATTCTACATTATTCTGCCAGATAAAATGCTAGACCATTTTTTTCCCCTGTGAAAGTTGCTCTTAGCCTCATGCTTTAATTGGGTAGCATATAATGAGAAAGTTAATTATTTTTATCCATTTATTGAATTCCAAACTGTGCATTGCTTTTACAAAATTACACCGAAAATATAAGATATTCTCCTGGGAAGATTAACTTCTTAGACTTCAAACTGAAGTATATTTTATTTATTAAATTTATATGCTGGCCATCCCTCAGTTTGAGACAAACTGGGCAGATTACAATATAATAAAAATAGTTATAAAAACAATTATAAACATAAAAGCAGATTAAAAGTACAGAAGATTAAATACAGATTAAAGTCCAAGGATTTGGAGCAAAGCAGCAGTTGGTGCCTTCTCTGTCACTTCACCAACCATCTCCAGCCTTCAATATTTAGCTGGGAATATATACCACTGGTCTCCATTGGGTTTATGTTTGAGGAGACATTCATAATTTTGTTTTAATATGAAGAAGCATTATTAGAATCTCAGTCTCTTCTATATATATTTTCTTCCAATCTAAATTCCTGGACTTTGTGTGAAGTAGTAATTCTTTATAATGCTGTCTTCTCTCTATTTTGCCATTAATCAACTGAAAACAAGCAATCATTGTGGCCCATGGCACTGGGCTTGCTGAGTGAGGGTAGTTCATAGGCTGAGTTCAAATTCTTCCTCAACTATACTCTTTACATGCACTTCATATCTCAGTAGGAGGACATTTACTAGAATCTTCCAGAGTTATTGGGTCATAGATTGCTTCAAAAATGTTAATCATTAAACAATTGCCCAGGTAATAAAATATAACCCATGGTCCTTGATGCTCGCTCTTCTTACAGGATTTCATAAGGAGTATCAAAGTGGCCAAGGAGTCACTTATTGAAAAAGATATTCATTTAAGTGCTGTCAAGAGAGCCCAACATTTCATTAACTTTGAGAGCAGAAACAGAGTCCCTGAATTATGCCATTTATATTCTTCCCCACCAAAAAGTCCTTAAAATGAGCAATCTCGAGTTAATCTGCAAAGCTCCTTTAAGCATTAATTTATTTTGATTCAGCTTCATTGTCAGATGAAGAACACATTAGACCTCAGAGGAGAGTGGATTCAGCTTTCGTACAACCGTCTAGAGAGTTCTCAATTACCTTTTAGAAGCACACATTTCAGGCAAAAAATCATAAGGCCAAGACAGCAGCACAACATTATACGCAAATCACATGAACACTGAGGCAGATATGGAGTGTGAAAGCAATTTTTGAAATGATTCCTTGATGCAGTGGGTTTACTTGTGCTATCTGATTCCTGAAGGTAGCTCCTGCTATTATTATGGTGCAGTCAGCCAGATGTTTAGACTGGATTTGGTGTATTTGTTCACCTATTGACTCCTTCCCAAAGGCCTGGGAGAAGCAGACATTGTTGTTTGATGCTGTTAAAGATACATAAGGTGCTCCAAGCAGTGGTGGGATTCAATTTTTTTTACTACTGGTTCTGTGGGAACGGCTTGGTGGCTGTAGCAGGGGAAGGATACTGCAAAATCCCCATTTTCTCCTGATCAGCTGGAACTTGGGAGGCAGAGAATAGATGGGGGCGGGGCCAGTCAGAGGTGGTATTTACCGGTTCTCCGAACTACTCAAAATTTCCACTACCGGTTCTCCAGAACTGGTCAGAACCTACTGAATACCACCTCTGGTTCCAAGTAGAACTGTCTTTTGCAATTGATTGATATAGATAGTCCTCAATTTATGACCACAATTGACCCCAAAATTTCTGTTGTTAAGGAAGATATTTGTTAAGTAAGTTTTGCCCCATTTTAGACCTTTCTTGCCTCAGTTGTTAAGTGTATCACTGTAGTTGATAAGTTAGTAACCCAGTTGTTAAGTGTGATGACCTGGGGCATGGCATGAAAATAACACAGCCAGAGAACAGGTCTAACTCCCCTTTATTGCTCCAACTTTGCCCCCATACATCCTCACATTTACTACAAGTCCTGGAGCAAAGCTCTCACATGCACCTTCAGCAGCCTCTGGCTGCAAGTAATCCAGTAAGCCAGGTTAGCCAAACAGTAAACAGGGCCAGTAAGCAAGGTTTGCAAAACAGTAACCAGGGCCAGCAGTCCAGTAAACAAGTTTGTAAAACAGTAACTGGAGCAAGAAGTTCAGTGAAGCAGCAAAACTGGGCAAGTCCCACAAGACAGAGCATAGTAATCTCCAGGTGACGGCAAGTGCACACGAGGCTCCACAGATTCAACGCTTGTTCCCAACAAATGTCCCTCCCACTGGCACCTTCTTACATCTTAGTTTACAGGTGTGCCTTGTGAAGGGGGGCAGGGCACTTTCCTCCCTCATAACTGGCTCAGTCTGCATTGTTCTCACCTTCTGTCTTCTCTTCGTGCTCTAGGATCAAGAGGGGGTGGTCCTTGCTCTTTGCCTGAGCTCTGTCTCTCCTGCTCCTCCCTGTCTGTAAACCTTTCTAATCCTGAAAAACCCTGCCTGGATTGCCTCTGCCCTTCCCCAGTTTCCTCCAAAGCCAATGGAGCTGCCCTCTCAATCTCTGTTGGCTCTTGTTCTAGCTCATCTTCCCCCGACATGGGCATGACTGGCTTCCCCATTGACTTTGCTAGTCAGAAGGTCACATAAGGGGATCACATGACCTTGGAACAGTCATAAATATGAACAAGTTGCCAAGCATCTGAATTTTGATCACATGACCATGGGGATGCTGCAAAGGTCATAACTGTGAAAAACAGTCATGAGTCACTTTTTCCAGTGCCATTGTAACTTTGAACAGCTATTGAATTCCACTTGTGACTGCATGACTGTAATTTTGTTGCTTGTATCCTTGCGATTTATATTGATATTGATTGTTTCCTAGTATGATTTGATTGCTTATTGTACCATATGACTGTAACTGCGATTGTGATTCTTGACGAGTGTATCTTGTCTTTTTATGTACACTGAGAGCATATGGACCAAAGACAAATTCCTTGCATATCCAATCAACTTGGCCAATAAAGAATTCTATTCTATTCTATTCTATTCTATTCTATTCTATTCTATTCTATTCTATTCTATTCTATTCTATTCTATTCTATTCTAAAAAATTAACGGTTGTAAGTTGAGGACTACCTGTGATGATTTTGTCAATGCTGATGATATTCAAGTCGTGTTTCAGATGTTTGAGGATTGTGCCCCAGATGCTTATTAGTGCTGTTTTTGCTTTCTTTTGCCACATAATAGTATCGTTCTACTACTATTTGCATATTGTTGTATTCTGTGATTTTTTTTACCAATTCCTTTTCTCCTATTCTGTTGTCTCTGGATACTACAACTTCCACTATCCAGACTTTTTTGTCTTCCTTATCAACAATTGTTAAGTTTGGCATGTTATGTGGCAGATGCGCACTCACTTATTTTTGTGGTAAGTAGAGTCTGTTAACATTGCTGCAGGAGTGAAGGGCATGATTCATTGTCATTGTTTTTCTGGTCTTCCTGCCTAGGACTCTTAGCCCTACCTGAGTTCAGTCCACTATCCTAGCTGTGTATCCAATGACGAGAATTGCCCAGGTGTTGATTATCTTGATGGTATTTTCTCCACCAATTTTGGACTTTAAGATCTTCTTCATTATCATCTATTATTTAATAATAATAATAATAACAATAACAACAACAACAACAACAACAACAACAACAACAACAACAACAACCATACTGGATTTCATATCCCAGATCACTAGTTGAACACTTGGGAAGTGTTCCACTAGTGATTTGTGATACGAAATCCAGCATGGTCATCTCGTTTGCTGTGTATACTACGACTTCTACTTTCTATAATAATAATAATAATAATAATAATAATAATAATAATAATAATAATAATAATAATAATAATAATAATAATAATAATAATAATAATAATAATAATACCTTAACAGTTCCTAGGTCCTTGGTTAGGGCTCGAGCTGCTGAGCTATTAACCAGCCTCAAAGCCTGTGAATCTCACTATAGATTAAATAATAATAATAATAATAATACTTGGTTGATACCTAGGATACTGGCAGCAACCCGTATCAACCATTAGCACCAGTCAATGGTATTTGTGACACATTTTTAAATGTCCAGTTTACTGAGTTTCATTTTTAATGAATAAAAGAGAATGATAATAATAATGATATTTGTGATACATTTTTGAATGTTCAGTTGACTGAATTTCATATTTAATGAATGACGATGATGATGATGATGATGATGATGATGATGATGATGATGATAATAATAATAATAATAATAATAATAATAATAATAATAATAATAATAATTTTATTATGTTTAAGAGATAGTGACTGTCTCAAAGTCAACTAATTGGCTTTCAGTTTAAGAGGATTGCTTTAATGCAATAGAATAAGATTATGAAGCTTCCTGTACCTGGAAACATGAGCCCAGTGTAAGAAAATTTACAATTGGCCTATTCATTAGCACAAAACATAAATCTACCAAATGCATATAGAAGCAGAAATTTGATCTGCTTTTGTACAATGTGGAAACATATTGAATGGCCTTTGTCAGAAGAAGGTTCCTTGGGCCATTTGAATTTGAAAAGCCACTATGAACCTATGGACATTTCTACTCCCAGATCAGAGATGGACATGGGTAACCTTTCATGATATGTTTGTGGACTCCACAGCTGGCACTTAACAACTTCCCTCCTCATTCAGTACTAAAGCAGCTGTTAATCTGAAAATTTTAATGAGAATTTTGCCCTGTAGAAGTGAAGATTCCTGTTCTGATCATCTGGATTCAAAACTGAATGTGCCTTATCATTATAGGGCCTTGTAAGGAATTAAAATACTTCTTGTAAGGCTAAATCAGCATGCAGTTCTCCCATCATATAAGATGATGTATCCAATGATTTTCTTCAAGAAGAAAACATCTCGGTGTTTGGTGCAATTCACAGGAAGAGGGCTTCAGAAAACCAGAAGCCATGGGGAAGGAAAAGTTGGTTTGTCAGCCCCCCCCTCCCCCACATTTACTAGACTACAGATACAATGGATTGGATTACCCTCCAAGCACCCGTTCCCCTAAAATAATGGGGGTTTAATAGTGTTTCGCATATGAAGCAATCGAAATAAATTTTATCTTAATTTTATGAATCTATGGTGAGTTCCATTATTTAGGTAAGAATATTACTGGCATCTAATTATGCATATGATGCCAATAATAGAAAGTGTATATTGCTAGCATTACATGAATGACATATATCACTGCATTGACATATCTTCATACTTCATGGGCTTTTGGAAGTAATAGGCACTTTTCCCCTTAAATCACTGTATTTCCAGTAGGGGCCAGGAAAGCTGGGTGGGCCTTGGGGGGCTTTAACTTTCCCTTCCAGGTGGCATTACGATAGCTCACCAACTGCAGTATTTCTTCCTGAATATAACACTGCAGATTCAGAAAAAGAGCAATCAAGACCTCAAGTGGGTTAGAACAGAAACGGACATAAATTACTGTAATTTAAGGACTTATTCAGGAATCCATTAAACTTTTCTGCAGTGGGGAATTATCTGTTACATATATTGTTGTGACTGTAGTCATTTTCATAGCTTAAGTGAACGTATCATCTATCCAGCTGTCATAATGGAGGCAAACATGGTATCGCTATTATGATCCATACAATGTCCTCATGCAACAATAAACTCCCCACCTAGATCAAGTCACAAAGCTCTTTAATTTAACACATTAAACTACCTCCAGAAATGTATGCAGCCATTAGCATATCCACAGTGCCTTGGTTTTGTTGTCTCAGCAAACCTTCAGCTATTAGCTAGTCAAGAGTATCATAGCACATCCAATATTTGATATATGTGCAAATCTGCAGGATGCAATTTCGAAGCTAACATCCTCTGGGGACTTAAAAACATTTCTACTCTCCTGAGTTCTTTTCCAAACCTGAATAGCTTTTGCACTCCAAATTCTCCTGTGACTAAGAGCCTCCTTTTAGCTTCCTATCTCTCTCTTTTAAGCACATATTCAGAAACCCATAGGGCAATTTAACTCGTCTAATGGGACAGTTTGTCTCCTGTGTAATATTCATTTCAGAACCTGTCTACCTTTCAGCTGAAAGGAAAGTTACTATAAATCTAGTTGTCTTGATCAAGGTAAATCAACATTGCTCTTGTTTTAACAAAAGATTCCAATCTGAACTCAGTTTTACAGGACCAGCAAGGGTGAGATAATCCATAAATATCCCTGGACATATTTTTTAACTTGTAATGTAAATATCTTAATATCTTGCAGGCCCACTTTGGGAGGATCAGTCATAATTCAAGGTAGGTGACAGATCATAATAGCAATACTACAGGCCCAGTGTGGTGATGCTGACTCTTACAAATGACATCTCCATCTGCATGGTCTACAGTCAAGAGTTCATTAGTGTATTCCCCATTTGCAATCAATTTGATTCACTCTAATTATTTTCTCAGAGGTATTTCTAATAAGAATGTGAATGTTGTCATGCACTCTTTAGCTCTGCTCACCAAACCCCTTGTTCTCACAGGTAAGCTAGCATGACATACACAGACATACTGACAATTTCATTAAAGGAAAAATGGGATAATTATTCACTTATGAAGAGGAGCTCTCTAATCTTCTCATAAATTAAAATTAGTCAAGAAAATGTCAGATGTTTCCCAGTCTCATCACTGATCTCCAGTCAACACTGGTACAAAAGGATTCTCACATTGTCCTGAATGTATAAAGGATATCACATCAACACGCACAGCATTTTTCAGGAATGAAGACTTCCATTCATACAATTTTGCTGCTCAAACATGTATTCAAAAACAATATTGGAAATAATATCTGAAGAGATATTTCATATTCCAAGCTTTGGACAAAAATGTAAAAAGAAACATAAAAATGATTTGGCTTATGTCTTCCCAAATTTGCAAAGGGTTGAACAAGCACTGTGCCAAAATTATATTCTGGAGAACAACCAGTTGCTCAAGGGCCAAATTGTCATCAAAGATGTGCCCATGCAGGTGCAGTTCTGTACATATATCTCAGTCTGAAGTAAAAGTGTCATATTCATCATTTAGTTTAAGAATCAGACTGCAGCAATAATGCTAAAAAAGTTTCTTTGCTCTAAACATATAACAGCTGTCTGTCTTTTTGTGAGTTCCATTTTTGTCATGCAATGTATATATATCGGTTCACTTCAATGGATTCTACAGTAGTTTTTTTCCTTGTAGACAGAGTAATGTGATTCCAAGAGAGGATTGCACTGACTGATTTAAAATTATATAAAGTTTAGTTTTCCTTCTGCCAACATTGATTATCATCCAGGATTTAAAACTAGATTATACAGAATTTGATAATCCAGATTGAAAAATTGCATAAAGAAAACTTTCTTTTCTTTTTTTCTTTACCTTGCCTATTGCGTAGTACATGTTTAACAACCTGCTGTTAGATTTACTTGTACCATGCATTTTCTTAGATAATGGGATGGGTAAGAAATGACTCATTAAATAATTCTCAAAGAGTTGATATAAATGTATTGTTTGAAATACAGTGTATTTTATCATCTACTTAATGATTCTTTTAACACAGTGATTCTTGAAACTGATCAGAGTAGAAAAGTTGGATAAATAAATGTACCAGATATAGTCCCAAATTTTCTAAAAATTGGGGCACGTAAGTTACCAAAGAGCTGTTCACATCTAACACTTGTGGGCTTTATATGCACTCAATGTACCACTGAGCCTAAGGAAACACAATATACATCTCAAATAGTTGCACAGCTGATATCCAACTGCTAAGTGTAATCATGTATTACTTATCTCCTAGCAACTTTGATTATTGATTGATATTTAAGGCAGAGATACTGTCAGGATTAAATTTCAAGATGATTTATAACACAGATGGTAAATCTGTGGCCCTTCATATTCAATAGGCTGAAATTTTCATTAACCTTGGCTAACAGGCTTACTTGCCAGGACTAATAGGGGTTTGAGTCCAGCAGCCCCTGGAGAATCACAAGTTCCTTACTCAAATTGTGAGACCTGATGCAGTGAAGCCCTCTCCATTATCCTAGAATAGAATAGAATAACAGAATTGGAAGGGACCTTGGAGATCTTCTAGTCCAACCCCTGCCCAGGCAGAAACCCTACACCACTTCAGACAAATGATTATCCAACATCTTAAAAATTTCTAGTGTTGGAGCATTCACAACTTCTGCAGGCAAGTTGTTCCACTTATTAGTTGTTCTAACTGTCAGGAAATTTCTCCTTAGTTCTAAATTGCTTCTCTCCTTGATTAGTTTCCACCCATTGCTTCTTGTTCTATCCTCAGGTGCTTTGAAGAATAGTTTGACTCCCTCTTCTTTGTGGCAACCCCTGAGATATTGGAACACTGCTATCATCTCTCCCTTAGTCCTTCTCTTCATTAAACTAGACATACCCAGTTCCTGCAACCGTTCTTCATGTTTTAGCCTCCAGTCCCCTAATCATCTTTGTTGCTCTTCTCTGCACTCTTTCTAGAGTCTCAATACCTTTTCTACATCATGGCGACAAAAACTGAATGCAATATTCCAAGTATGGCCTAACCAAGGCATTATAAAGTGGTATTAACACTTCACGTGATCTTGATTCTATCTCTCTGTTTATGCAGCCCAAAACTTTGTTGGCTTTTTTGGCAGCTGCTGCACACTGCTGGCTCATATCTAAATGGTTGTCCACTAGGACTCCAAGATCCCTCTCACAGTTACTACTATTGAGCAAGGTACCACATATATGGTACCTGTGCATTTTGTTTTTCTTCCCTAAATGTAGAACCTTGCTTTTTTCACTGTTGAATTTCATTTTGTTAGATAGCGCCCAATGTTCAAGTCTGTCAAGATCCTTCTGTATCTTGAGTTATCTTCTGGTTATTCCTGCCAGGTTGGTGTCATCTGCAAATTTGATGAGTTACCCATCTATCCCCTTGTCCAAGTCATTGATGAAGATGTTGAAGAGCACTGAGCCTAAAACAGAGCCCTGGGGTACTCCACTGCATACTTCCCTCCATGTAGATGCAGTTCCATTGAGGACTACACATTGAGTACAGTTGGTCAGCCAGTTACGAATCCATCTGGTGGTGATGCTGTCTAACCCACATTTTTCTACTTTATCAAGTAGTAGGTTATGGTCTGCTTTACTGAAGTCCAAGTAAATTATATTGACAGCATTCC
Organism: Pantherophis guttatus; assembly: GCF_059756535.1. Taxonomy (NCBI): domain Eukaryota; kingdom Metazoa; phylum Chordata; class Lepidosauria; order Squamata; family Colubridae; genus Pantherophis; species Pantherophis guttatus. The sequence goes on from NC_142065.1 coordinate 89,616,335, forward strand.
TCTGGTCCACTAATTTTGTCACTTTGACAAAGAATGCAATAAGATTAGTCTGGCATGATCTGTTTTTGACAAACCCATGTTGGCTTTTGGTTATTACTTGGTTTGCTTCTAGGTGTTTGGTGATTGTTGTTTGATGATCTTTTCCAGAATCTTCCCTGGTATTGAGGTCAGGCTGACAGGTCTGTAGTTTCCTGGATCTATTTTTTTTCTCCTTTTTTGAAGATGGAAACTACATCAGTTCTTTTCCAATCCTCTGGCAGTTTCCCTGTGCTCCAGGATCTTTGAAAGATATAGTTCAGTGGTTCTGAGATCTCGTCTGCCAGTTCCTTCAGAAACTTGGGGTGTAATCCAGGGGTGGGTTCTACTTACCTTTACTACCAGTTTGCAGCGGGGCCGCACGCTCGCTTTGCTCACGCGCGCATGCACAGAAGCGTTTTGATGACATTGGGGTCAGTGGGCGGGACCTCCTGCTGGTTTTACTACCGGTTCTATAGAACCGGTGTGTACCGGGTGCAACCCACCACTGGTGTAATTCATCTGGTCCTGGTGATTTGAACTTGTCTAGGGTAGACAGGTGTTCACTTTCCATTTTCTTCCCTATTTTAACTTGTGTTCCTAATCTGTTTTTTGTGGTGCTGTTTTTGATAGGTTGGACTGTTTTTTTTTTCCTTTTGTGTAAAGACAGATGCAAAAAATGAGTTAAGTAGTTCTGCTTTCTCCCTGTTGCTTGTCATCTTCTTGCCACTTTCTCCCAGCAATGGGCCAATTGTTTCCTTGACTTTTTTCTTGTTTTTAATATGTTGGAAGATGCTTTTTTTGTTATTTTTTATCTTTCTAAAGGAATGTCTCTGTCTACATCCATACAAATTTGAAGTTATTGGAAGAAACTGCCATTCCCCTATCTGCTTTATACCATTGAATTTAAATACTAAACCTTATGTCATTCATTATATACACAATGTTCAAACAACATACATAGGAAAAACAAAGCAAGGCAAATTATTCCTTAGCATATTGTGTGAAGCTAGGATAAAATTTCCCCTTTTCACCTAAATGCTTTAAAGCAGGGGTGTCAAGCTCACGGTGTCATTGTTGTCACGTGATGTATCACAACTTTTTCCCTTCGTTAAAATGGGTGGGTGTGGCCAGCGTGTGATGCTTCCGGCCCAATGGGCCGTGAGTTTGACACTCCTGCTGTAAATTAACTGAATTTATTTATTTTCACATTTCTGTTCCATGCATTCTATGAGATCTTCTGGTTTAAATTTTCATCCTGGTAATAACTTATTTTCCATTGTGCCTTACATAACAGCACACATTATGACTGCCATTATGAAGACCAGTTGCTTTTAATGAGGCTCAGATAAATGATTTTGAAAGCAAGTATAGCTTTGAATGGATGTGCAAGTGATCACCTGATTTGTTTGTTAACATTGATGCCTTAATTTTGAAGCTGACTTTGGCACATGAATTATATAGTAAATTACTTTTTATTGTTCTTCCTGTGCAATCTAGGTTTATCAAAGAGTGACAAGCCTCAGACTATAATAGGTTACTGATAGATATTTTAGATATAAATTAGCAGCAGTATATTCATTGGATATAGACAAAGCCCTTTGTTATGGAGCAAATTTTTTTTTAATAATGATCAAATATGGATTTCCACCTTTTTATAAATTGGAATGCAAGGGATTATTTTAATCTTTTGATGAGGTTTATTATAAATGAAATATATATCAGGATGTGTTATGAAACTCATCAAAATGTGCTTCATCATCTCCTATATTTAATTGGGTATTAGAATATGGGCCGTGACATACCATGAAATCAAATGACATGTTGGGCATAAATGTGGCTGCTGCTGAACAGAAATTATTATTATTATATGTTATTTTTTATTATTTGCTTGATTGATAATTGTGAACAGTGTTCACAATACATTATTAAGATAGTGTGTAAATGCTTGGTAAACTATCAGATTACACAATTACCTTGAATTTATCTCATATATACCCTCTACCTCTACCCCCAACTCTTCCAACCGGTGCAGCATGATACCATGGTCGATGGTATCAAAAGCCGCTGAGAGATCTAATAAGACTAGGACAGAGGAACAACCCCTGTCCCGAGCCCTCCAGAGATTATCAACCAATGTGACCAATGCCGTTTCCATGCTGTACCCAGGCCTGAAGCCCGACTGGTACGGATCTAGATAGACAGCTTCATCCAGGTACTGGGGAAGCTATTGAGCCACCACACTCTCAACAACCTTTGCCACAAAGCGAAGGTTGGAGACTGGACGATAGTTCGCTAATATAGCCAGGTCCAGGGAGGGCTTCTTGAGGAGGGGCCTCACCACCGCCTCTTTCAAGGTGGAGGGGAAGAAACCCTCACTCAAAGAAGCATTAATAATCCTCTGGAGCCAGCCTCGTGTAACCTCCCGGGTGGCCAGCACCAACCAGGAGGGACATGGGTCCAATAAACATGTCCATATAACATATATATATTATTTCCCAATAAATTGCATTGTAGGTGCAGTAGGTGCAATTTCATTTTATATAGATAATTAAAGATATATTAAACATGAATGTTGGTGTTTGCAAATACTTTGCAATAAAGAATTGGGATATCTCACATTGACTAATCAATGGTTAAAAGTCTTATTCATATTATTATTTTAAACTAAATTTGTATTATCTTAAACTGAATCTAATTCAGCATTTTTTTCATTTGAATTGAGTAAATCACATTATGGTTATGAGGGATGGTAGCAATTTCTTTATTTTGGAAATCTGTCCCTTTAAACAACACAGCTGTTTCCTGTGAGTATGTTTTAATGTTTTCTTATCCCTCTCCTTTATTTTTAATTTTCAGAGGAGGGTTTTATATTGTTTAATGTTAAACTTGGGCTTCTGCCATTATTTGAATGTTCTCTAATATGCATACTAACCTAAATGTTATCCAGCTAAAAGTAATTGTTATATTTTATTCCAGTTCTGTTGATTTCAGCCAAAAATGTGGCAGGAATACTACAAATCCAAAGCATGGAGATGAATTTTCCAACTCCAATTCCATGTCGATAATATCCAGTTCATATTAAACTTTATTTGAGATGTCCAATCAAGATAAGTCTTGTTTGTTGTGATGGTTGTACTAGCTCCATGTTTGAGATAATAGGAAAATAATCTTTACCAGGATAAGCTACTCACGCTCAGTATTCTTGTGGCTGCAAAAATAACTGCTATTATTACATCAACTTCTTTTGACTTGTTGTTTGAAAAAAAAAGGATTACTGGCTGAAGAGCCACACTGGATTCTTTTATAGCCCTACATTGATATGGAACTTCAGAAGCAGCAATAGTACCTAGCTAAAATAGAACAGTTTACTCTGTGATGAAATTAATTGTTAATGAAATCTACCAAGGCTTATAAATCAGGTTGCAAAAATGATACTCAAACAAGTCAAACAGAGAACACAGCAGGTATGCAATTTAGCCCTTCAAGATTTTGACAACCAACCTGGGTCAATAAAAAGGTTTTTCAAATCTCATAAACCATCATATTAGGCTACGGGGAACACTATTTTGGAGACCTGTTATGGGCAACTTAATCTGCTACAGTTTATGCAATTATTGCTTTAATATAACCAAAGCAAAATTATGTAATGCTGTTCGCATGTAATTTCCCAGTGGTTTACAGTTTCAACACATAACATAATTAGCATAGATTTTAAAAAAAGGAAAACAAGAAAAACAGTGGGCTTAGTTGTGTAAAGACTCCAAAGTGCAAAGTAGGTTTTTCCTTTTGCTAATAAGAAAACTGTAGTGATTTAAATTGTGTTTCTGTAATATAACTTATTAAATCATAATCTAGTTTTCTTTAGCATCTAATAATAACTAATGTGCTGTCCACTTAATGTCTTTGCATATTGTATTTTATAGACAACAGCATGTTTCTGGACCACATGTTTCCTTCTACCATTAGAAATGGCTAAATAATGCCTGGAAGAATAAAATAAACATGGTTTTGTACTGTGATGAGCAAACAAGCCAGAGTTACAAGTTATTGCTTGTTCTTCCTGGATTGCCTAGTGAAGAAGCTAAGCAAGAAAGTTTGGAAGAATTCTTCTTTTCAATGAATCCAGAACATAGCCACTTTTGACTATGTAATCATTATGGTACCTGTAATTCCTGAACCAAGATAAATCTTAGAAGACATTTTCTTCTTCAGTATGACTTCACAACAAGAAAATATTAAGAGCTGGATGCTATTTCAAGAACGTGACTCAGATGATATGTAATTCCATGGTTACAATGAGTGTACAATCTTGGAATCCAGATGGTTTAGCCAAAATAAATAAATAATGATAAACAATAAATAAAATAATAAGTAAATAATAAAAAATGTACATGAGTACAACTCTTACATGGCAAATTGGATTGATAACATTACCTATCGTAGCAGGGCAATGTCTGTTGGCCCCAGTAACACAGTGTTTTCATATTTGGGAAGTGTGGTACATAATTATATTATGGAGCTATGAAAGATAAATGGATTTCAGTATGAATGAAATTTAAAAGCATAATGCTTATTGTTATCTAACTGGGGCTTTCGTTACAAAACAATGGAAATAATTATTGCTGAAATGAAGTACACACTGACAGATCTTTTTTTTTTTTTATTTGATTTATATGCCACCCTTCTCCAGAGACTCAGGGCGGCTTACAATGCGTTAAGCAATAGCCTTCATACTTTTGTATATTTATACAAAGTCAGCTTATTGCCCCCACAAACTGGGTCCTCAATTTACCCACCTTAGAAAGGATGGAAGGCTGAGTCGACCTTGAGCCTGGGGAGAATTGAACTCACAGTAATTGCAGGCAGCTGGATGTTAAATGCTGCCTTAGGAGGCATTAGCCTCCTACGCCACTCAGGCTCCTTTTTTTTGAAATCCTTTTTTTGAAGATCTGTTGTTCTTTCCTCAGGCCCATCTAATTTATTCTGTTTCTAGATCTATAGTTCCACAAACTTAATCCTCTGCCCACAAAACATGCATTGATTTGTGCAAAGTGGTTGAGCAGATCTTCCAATCTCAGAGACATGTACCTGCTGAAGGAGATACAATGGTATTCTTCTAAGAAAAGTTACTTTGCTTTCTTCTAAAGCCCTCAATGTCCTAGGTGAACATCATGATCCTGACTTCACATTACTAAATCATGCACTGACAGCATGGAAAAATAAAAGGATAACACTCTTCTGGGCCAGTGTTCAAAATAATATTTATTCTAAGAATAACCTTGAATTCTTGGCTCTGTAGACATTCTTAAAACATTAAAAGCCTGAGAACTGCAGTTTCATGCTTTGTTTCTAAATTTTTCCATCTACCCAGTAATAATGCAAAGTAAACCATAATATGATAATAGATATCCTGGAAGGCTAGAATGAACAACTGGGAATTTTGTCTTCTGCTATATTTTTTGTGACTGGCCTGTGGCAGCCATTTTGTGAATGATCAAGCTCTCTCTTGACAGCAATTTTCCTTAAGCACCCAAGAAATGTTCAGAAAATGTCAAACATGCACACTGGTTTAAAAAGCATTGCACCACTGCCAGCAATGCACACGATCTTTGGAGCCTTAACAACCACACTGTTTGTGAAAGAGAGGTCAGCATGGAACAGATTCAGGCTCTTTTGTTATTCAGTAGATATAACCTGAAGCTAAAAGAATAGGTTGGGATTAATTTGCAAATACACGGCCATCAATTGATCATGGCGCTATCAAATGATATCCTCACAAGTGAGTGAAGAATCCCTGATCAAACTCCAGATTTTTAAGGTAACTAATATTCCAACTACACACATACACACACACATACACACACACACACACACACACACCTTTTTCAAATGAAAAAGGCATAAGTATTTTAGCATTACCTAATATGGAGAAATGAGAAAATACTGTGTATTTGATAATTGGAATGAAATCTCTGCTCTACAATGTTTATCAGGAAAATTTGCTCTATCAAATTATGAAACCTCCAGAGAGTTTGAGCAATTTAGTATGAGGAGAATGTGGTCTGGATGAAGACATGGCATCATGGAAGATTTTTCATTCTCTAATCTGCCATGAAAAGGATGAAAGAAACTGAAACTCAACACCACAGCTATGTAGTAGCTTTACATTTTCCACAAACTAGGACTAGCCAGAAGACATATTCTTTTATCTACAGAGTAGCAGAAATCTGTATTTGTAATCTCTGCCTCACATTTAACTGAGATTTTTAAAAAGATATCATTACTCTTATTTTATTTGATTAATTTTAAAAACATAACAGTATTAATTTTTTTTAAAATCTGGGCTATCACATTTTGTTTTTTGTTTTAATTATTTTAACTGCATATGTCAATATTGTAAGTTTCCTAGAATCTATTGTAGTGGGCAACCAAATATTAATTTAAAATAATGATAATGTGATGATGTAATTGTAACACAGTGCCTATAAAGATCACCATGACATTACCTGGAGATGGCAGAATAAAAAAGAAAGAACTTGGGGGGTTGGGGGGAATCATAAAATACTCAGACCTGCAAATAGAAGTTGAACAACTGTGGCAAAGGAAAGCAAAATAATAGTAAGAGGTGCCTTGGGGGCAATCTCAAAACATCTGGAGCATCACTTGAACTGGATGCATATGAAGGCAAACACCAGTTAAAGAACTGACAGCTTTGACTTCATCTTGTTGTGAACAGATAATAATAATAAGGTGGATAAAAATGCCAACATTTGATTGACAGCACAACCTACCATAATAATATTAATAAGCTTGCAAACAAGAATTGGTGGAACCATAAAATAGAGAAAGTAATAGGGAAAAAATGAAGTTAAATTGCTCTGGGATTTTAGAATTCAAAGAGACAGGCACCTGCCAGATAACACCCCCGACTTAACAATTGTCAATAAGAAAGACAAAAAAGTCTGGATAGCGGACATGTCAGTACTAGTTGAATGGCTGTGGCAAAAGAAAGCAAAGGTATTACCAATATTAATAGGTGCCTTGGGTGCAATCCCAAAGCAACTGGATCATTACTTGAGCACCGTTGGCATTGACAAATTCAACATCAGTCAATTCCAGAAGGCAGCTTTACTTGGAACAGCTTACATCTTCCAATGATATCTTTAGCACCATCAAACACACACACTTGTCTATTCCAGGTCTTTGGAAGGACTCACTAGGTGGATAAAAATGCCACATCTAAACATCTGACAGAGTGTGAGAGCTATCATCATAATAAATGGTATTGTATCACAACAGCATTATAGATTTGTGTTTAAAAAATACAGCAAACCTGCAACCCTGGTTTATTTATGTTACAAAGTATTTTTTAAAAGTCCCTACATTGCTGAAATTTTGCAAATGTGAATAAACATTTTAGTCAGCTGAAAAAATAATTAGAGTTACCACATATTCTACCCTACATCCATCAATTGCAAGGAGACATGTCTACACAGGGTCTGTTTTAATTCACTGGGAAAGAACTGAGATGTGTGAATTTTCTGTGGTAACTAATTGATGGCTTCGTTTGCCATCAGGACTCATTCTTAAGTCAAAGCCTGACATTGCATTGATTTTTTGTCTCTTGCTGATTAGAAATTTGTTACCAATCAATTAAGGTATTGCTTGAGTAAGGTGAGCAAAATTGGGCTTGCTATGCATAAATAGTAGGTTCTCTCTTTCCTCTATGAATGCTGACTGAAGAGATCCAGGGAGTTGCGTGTGCAAATAGCAGACTTTCTGAAATTTAGGCCTACACCTTTGTTTATTACGCTTGGAAGATGACAGCAGAAAGGATAGTGCACAAACTGGTCTGGAAATCTTCAGGACACAGAGAATTTCCCCATGCTGCCTTTTTGGGAGGCATCTACAACTCCTTATCCTAGTTGTTGTGGTCCACATACTATAGAGAAAAATATAAAGTGTGCTGGACTAGACATTCATTGTCCCTGCAACTTGAATTCTGGAGTGAATGCACACATAACTAGTACAGTACAAGAATCCTTTCAGTCAAGCTGAAAGAAATGACTGAAAACAAATCAATCTGAGGGAGGGACTCAGATTTTAGGGGGAAGAGAATACACCCTGGATATTTGTAGCTCATTTAGTGCCAAATCAGACATGATCCTAATTGGTGATTAGGATTTCCTGCCATATTTGTTTTGCTAATTAGAGGTCTCCCAGGAGCCCTTGAAGGACCTGGCACACCAAGCTGTGAAAGTGGGTATTTTTATTTATTCTGTTTATTTGAGGTTTCATCAACATAAATGTCTCTTTCCCAGCTGCTATTAGTTCCTTGGGAGTAAAGGAACAGATACAAACTCTGTTTCTCCTCACATTATTACCAGCAAATGTGATCAAAGGAATGTACAAGCAGAGAAGTACATGAGTGGAAATATTGGTCATCTTTTTTTAAAGCACCGTTGCACCAGTTCTCAAAACTGTCCTCCAAAGGCAACTGATTGCAATGCTGCAGCCACTTAGAGTCCTATCACCTGTGATGACAGTATGGCCCCTAGGCCTTTGCTTGTAAAGGGAATCCAGAGTCAACTTCCACTGTAGATAGGCAGATAATACAAAGTGAGTGTCAGATGTAAATGCCTTATTCCCTAATGTGTAAATAATGTATATATGGGATATCAGGGGTTAACTTATTCTTTGACTCTTAATGTATTCATAATTCACCACTCCCACTCTTGGCTCCACCCTTTGTATATATAAGGAGCCACCTTCACCTTTTTCTTCGCTTCTATCTGTGAATATTCAGTGAATATAGAATGCCTATTATAATTAAAGAGAAATATATTTAAACCTCTAACTCTTATTATTATTATTGAGTCTGATCCTGAAAATATTGCAACAAACTGGTAGCAGAGGATGGTTAATTGACTCAATAAATACCTAAAAATGTCTAAGAAAGATAGGCCCAACACCAGGGCCTACAGCAAAGAAATAGAAACTGAACAAGAAATAATCAACGAATCCACAAACGCGATTTCGAGAGAATCCGAAGAATACACCACTGAAGAAGAAGAATTAATAAATGAAAATGATGGCCAGGAGGAAATCGAAATCGAAAATAACGAACTCAGGTCAGAGATATTGAAGTTATTAAAAAGCCAGAAGAATGATGAAAGCCTCATCGCGAACCTCCAAGAAATGCTGAAGAACAGCGGAACAGCGAGAGAGAAAAACATCGCTAAAGAGAAACCCAAAGACCAAAAAACTGTGAGTGATATGACTACAGAGAAAGTCGTTATGAAAAAGAAAAAATGTGATCCCGCGCGAAATTTTGAATGGCAGCCATCTTGGTTTCAACAAGCCTCCAAAGTGAGCGAAGCAGAGCCAATCAAAATGCTCAGTTCAAAATTTCTGGCGCGAAAAACGTTATCAGACTACGAAAGTAAAAGGGAGGATTCAAACTCTTCGGAAGAGCCAGAATCAGAAAGTGAAGACGACTTAACGAAATCCCAAGTAAAGTCAGCAATGAAGACGCTTTTTGCTGCATTTGGGCCAAAATTAAAAATTTCCAAAGCGCCAACGAAGAAGCAAGCGAACAAGCCGATACTTCAAGACATGCACGCTCCCATCCTGACTTCGAGAGCGACGACGCCCGAGCCCAGAGAGCCATGTCGATTCCGCCCTACACCGCAGACCGAAGCAAGTGCCAACGCACCCAAAAGAAAGAGAAGAACAGTCGCCGCCATCAGAACTCCTAAGACCGAGCCAGAGACCGACTCGTCTGAAGAGGAGCGGAGCGAGCGAGCTACAATGGAGAGAACCTTCCACGACGACGCCAAAGAAGAAATGAACAACGCGCATGTGCGAAACTACGTAGACGGTCCGGAAAGACTTGAACTGGCCAGAGAACCGCGCAGACTCGTTGCGAGCATCCCCATGCCGTTTTGCAATTTCCTACACTTGCGAGACCACGGACTACCTCAGGTTGTAAGTAATGGACAAAATAATGTGGGAAACTTACCCAGTGACTTCCCAAAACTTAGAGTTGATGGCATTAATTTGCAAGAATGGTATCAACAGCTCCAGGTTGTCTTTATGAAAGAAAATTTACTATTTTTTATCACTAGTCCCCCAAGAAGACCTTGGACTTTAAAAATAGATTGTTTACACCATAAGGCATTTTTCTTAATAATATCTAGCGTGTCTCCTGCAATGTATCATAGCATCAAACCAAATCTAACTGTTTCAGAAATAATTCAATGCATGTTTAATTTGTTTCACAGCGATAGTGTAGCTACCACCACAAGAATGTCTAAGGACTTCTTTTCTTCCAGAGTAAAACCAGGGGTTTCCATAAGTGAGCATTTAATATCTTTAAACAAAATAAGAGCTGAGCTGCATTTGAGGGGGGAAGTGATTTCAGATCAAACAATGAAAAGTGTTATTATCAACTCACTTGATTCATCATGGGATAGTTTTATGTCACACTTAGACACCATCAATCTAGGATATTTATCAATAGAAAGTCTGTCTAACAAATTGATAGCAGAAGACAATTCAAGAAAAAATCGTTATAGCAATCACACAGAACACAAATCTTTTAGGAAGGTAGCTTTCCAAGAAAAATATAATGAAACTTTTAAATGCCACAATTGTGGGTCCAGGGAACACAATAGAAGAGATTGTCCCAAAATTTCAAAGGAAAGACATAGGTCAGAATATAGGAATAAATACAATTATAGACAGTCTTCCACAGATAGACATAAATATAGAAGCCCACCAAATTACAGAGAAAGTAGAGGGGGCAGAGAAAATTCAAAAGAGAGAAAATCTGGTTCACTGAATGGACTAAATAAACAAGACAGCACTAAAACGCAACAAAATGAGAACAATAATTGGCTTATTGATTCTGGGGCAACTAATCACACCACTAATAACAAAAATATATTATCTTCATTTACAGAAGATAAGTTTGTAATAAAGGTAGCTAATCAAGAAAAAGTTCAAGTATTAGGCAGAGGGAATGTGACCTTGCCTGGTCTAGGAAAAATAGAGGGGGTATTGTTAATACCAGAAATACCTCATAACATACTAAGTGCCATAAAACTAAGCAGAGATTCTGACATCAATATAGTTTTCTCAAAAGGAAAAGCAACTTTAGAGAAGAATAAAACAAATGTAGGCACTGTGATGATTAAAGGAGGCCTACCCTATCTGATAACAAAAGAAAGATGGTTACATAACATTGATTCAAATATGGAAGATTGTATTGAGGCAGATGATGAAAATATTAGTAACAGTGACAATGATGAATGTAAAATATCTCATGATCACACAGATACACACAATGAGAAGAAACCAAAAATAGGTAAACCAATTCATGACGAGTGTGCTCATATCTTACATAGGAAGTTAGGACATGCAAGTTTTCCTGTAGTACAAAAAATGACTGAACACGCAGAAGGTGTCAAAATAAAAAATTGTGAAAATTATTTGGAATGCTCAGTATGTAAATCTACTAAACTAAAAACTAGTCCCAGGCCAAAAAAATCCACCAGATCAACTAACAAAATTTTTGACTTAGTACACATGGACTTAGTTGGCCCATTAACTCCATCAATCACTTATAGAAAACGTTACTTCCTAACAATAGTAGACGATTACAGTCGCTATGGTTTTGTTTACACATTAAAACACAAGGATGAAACCTTTCAAAAATTTAAGGAATTTTACAAACGCATAGAAACACAACATAATATCAGAATAAAACAAATTATGACAGATAGGGGATGTGAATTCATGTCTAAAGAATTCTCCCAATGGTTAAAGGATAGAGGAATGCTACATTACACGTCTAGTCCATTTTCTGCGTTCCAGAACGGGATTGCAGAGAGAAAGAATTCCACATTACAAACCATGATTAGGTGCACATTAGAGGATGCTGGTTTAGGCAAACAATTTTGGTCAGAAGCCTTACATTATTCAAATTACACTCAAAATAGAACCTGGTCCAGTATTGTGAATAAGACACCATATGAGGTGATGTATAATAGGAAACCAAAATTAGCGCACATGCACATATTTGGGGTCACTGCAGACGTACACATACCTAAACAGTTGAGAAGAAAGGGAGAAAACGTATCCAGAAGACTAAGATTTATGGGATATGAAACTGGCACCAAAGGGTACAGATTCATTGATAATAATAACAAATTTATAGTTTCCAGAACAGCTGTGTTCCATGAACAGGCCAACTGGTCTAAATTACATCTTAATGAAATATTTCCAAATAAATGCAAAGATACAAAATCTCGTGAGGAAGGGACAATAGAAAATCAAAATATCAACAAAAATAAAAACAAAACCAAAACATGGACAAATAGTCAACACAAAATAAAGACAGACACATTAACAAAAAAGGAAGCAAGATATTTGCATGACTACCATAGCAAACCTGAAAGAGCTATTAGGAACAACAGAAATCAAATACCAAATAAATACAGAGATTACATAATGCATATGGATGGTGAACAAATAACACCTAATACATATGAGGAAGTATTAAAACTCCCTCGTGAAGAAAAGGAAAAATGGGAACTAGCTATGAAAAAAGAGATGGAAAGTTTGCAAGGATTAAATGTATTCACACCTGCGATTGCACCTAAAGATAAAACAATTATTGGTACCAGGTGGATTTATAAAATTAAGAACCTAGAAGGAGGCAATACCCTATACAAAGCTAGATTGGTTGCACAAGGTTATGCACAAAAATATCCGGAGGACTATACTGACACGTACTCCCCCACAGTAAGAACAGAGAGTGTTAAAACAGCTCTAGTAGTAGCATCCGCACTCAATCTTGATGTATTTCAATATGACATACAGACTGCGTATCTACACGCAAAACTAGATAAGGAAATATATGTAAGAGCACCTCACAGTCAATACACTAATAAAAATGAAATTTGGCTATTGAACAAGAGTTTATACGGATTAAAGCAATCTGGCAAAAGATGGTACGATTGCTTGGTAAAAGTACTTAAGACCATGGATTTCAACGCTACCACTGCTGATAACTGTTTCTTTGTCAAAAAGAGTGATGATTACATTGAATTTGTATTGATTTATGTAGATGATATTTTATATATAGGAAAACACAAAGAGAGAAGAGAAATCTTTGTAAACAAGCTAAATGAACATTTCTCGTTGAAATCTCTAGGTAAAGTAAACAAATACCTTGGTGTACAAATTAACAAAACTAGAAGGGGATTCAAACTTACTCAGAAAGATAAGATTATTGAACTTCTAAACAAATGCAATTTAAACAATGCCAAACCCTGTGACACTCCTATGCAAACTGATTTCCTTAGAAATACTGATGAATCTTCCCCTGAATTCAAGGATAATACATTTTATAGATCAGTCATAGGTTCACTTCTTTATATATCTAATTGGACTAGGCCAGATATTGCATTACCACTTAATTTATTATCAAGGCATGTTAGCAAACCAACAATGTATCACTGGGAAGCTGTCAAAAGAATCTTAAGATATCTGAAAAGTACATTAGACTTTTGCCTAGTATTAGAACCTAGTGATAATAAAGAACCAAAACTTACATGTTACGCAGATGCGGATTGGGCTGGAGATATATCATGCAGAAAAAGCACTTCTGGTTATATTTTTCTGTTAAATGACTGTCCAGTTTACTGGTACACTGGTAAACAAGAACTGGTAGCCACTTCAACCACAGAAGCGGAATATGTTTGTTTATCCAAAGCTGCAAATAACCTTGTATGGTTTAATGATTTAATTTCAGATGTTTGGAAAAAACCTACTTTGCCTTTTGTTATGCATGAAGACAACAAAGCAGCCATTGAAATATCTAGATCCGATGCCATTGGACAAAGATCCAGGCATATAGATATAAAATTTAAGCATGTGAGACAATTGTCTCAAGATGGATTTATCAAAGCAGTGCATTGTGATACCTCTGAACAATTAGCTGACATATTGACGAAGCCTTTACCTTCTAAACAGCACAAATACTTAACTTCCAAATTGTATGTGTTATATTGTCCTGAATCTGAATGTAATTGGTGTTGTATAGCGAACCGGCATTTAGAGGGGGATTTGTCAGATGTAAATGCCTTATTCCCTAATGTGTAAATAATGTATATATGGGATATCAGGGGTTAACTTATTCTTTGACTCTTAATGTATTCATAATTCACCACTCCCACTCTTGGCTCCACCCTTTGTATATATAAGGAGCCACCTTCACCTTTTTCTTCGCTTCTATCTGTGAATATTCAGTGAATATAGAATGCCTATTATAATTAAAGAGAAATATATTTAAACCTCTAACTCTTATTATTATTATTGAGTCTGATCCTGAAAATATTGCAACAGTGAGATTGCCCCTCAATGGGAGAAAAATTATCTCCTCCTCATACCCATCTCAAGAGATCTGCCTAAATTCTTTCTGCTGGAATTCCTTCTCAAGTCCTAGCTGATTCATCTCCCCAAACAAGAAGATCGGCTCTTGAATTGGATAGAAAACATTTCACAATACTATAAGGATGCTATAGATATCTCAACTGGTTTTGCTTCAATGCAAGTCAAAATAAAGAATATGGTAACTGTAGTTGTCTTGTGGGAAGCTAACTAAGGCACAGTAGCAGGAGTTTGAACTTTGTGTTCAAAGGAGGAGACAGGAAGAAGAGCTGCAGACTAGACTGGTGGCATCTTAATCCACAAAATAAACAAGGGGGTGGCAAACATCTCGGGAGGAACCCTCACTAGTTCCTTGGATTGTAAAGGTGGGGGTGGGGAGATGTACTTTCAGACTTGCAGGGTTCTCTTAATGTAATAAATTTAGAACCAGTACTTCTGGATGTGGAATGGGGCTACTTGCCACAGCCAACTCACTGTGGCCACCTCACCACGGCCACCTCACCGCGGCCAACTCACCATGGCCAACTCACCGTGGCCAACTCACCATGGCCAACTTGCTGTAGGACAATTCATCGCAGGACAATTTATCAATTCAATTTAATTATTTAAAATATTTTTTTAAAAAAATTGTCATTCAGATTTCATTTTGTCCTTTTTGCATCCTTTCTTTAATGTTTCTATTCCACCATTTCTTTGATATCAATGTAACTCTTGTCCTGCAGTGAGTTGCCCCACAGTGAGTTGGTAAGGGCAAGTTGCCCCATGGCAAATTAGCCACAGCAAGTTCCACCTGGTGAGTTGGCCATGGTGAGTTAGCTGTAGTGAAGTATAATAGACCCTTCTGGTTTGCTTCTTGTCTAGACTATTTAACAAAACTGGCAACTTCAGGTCACTAGGATGTTCTGGTAAATCTTCTGCCTATTTAAGAAGTAAAATACATCTCTCAGTTTTGTTGTGCCATTCTTGAAATAAGCATGAATTACTTTTTCTATTTAGGCACTTGCATCTCTTGCTATCTTAGAACCTGTGGTGCAAAAACATGAATGCATACAGAATTTTATTCCCCATGTGTAGAGACAACTGTACACCGACTTGGCAGACAAGGTTTAAATATAAACACATAAAATGGCAAAAGACTAGGAAATGTCTCTCTTTATTCTATATAAGCACAAACAGTATAGCAGCAGTGGCTGCAAGAGACAGTCAAGAGGGATAGAATATTGAAAGCAGCAAAGCATCTTTGCAACAAAGCTCCATCTCTTTTGTAAGTATACAAAAGAGATGCACAAACATCAAAAGAACAAACATTGTGGGCCTTTGCTGTTAGTATAGAAAACTGCCCCCTTCCATCCAAAGTGCATCATAAAGCTAGCTTTCATTATAACTGGATAGGTTGCCTTTAATCTTTCACAGAGACTTTAAGAATCCATGTTTAAATGACATTTTGTATCATGCTGAAATAGTATAGCTAAATATTACACTGGACAAGGTACCCTTCTGAATTGGTTCAATGCCCTGTGGAAAATATACATTTCAAAATGTGTATCGCTAAAAGAGCCCTGCCTCTTTTATGACATCACACACACATCAAAAGGGCAAAAAGGGCTTTGCTTTTTATCACTTTTTATCCTTTAGGTCGACCCATACAGAGAACAAGAAAGCCCCACCTCTTTTATAAGTGCAATATGACATCACACATACATCAAAAGCATAAATATAGCAGGCCATTGCTTTTATTACTTTATTTGGAGCCATACAAGGAGCCCGTATGGGTGTCCAACAGAGAAAGTCGTGTGACTGCATACTCAGAAATGTCTCCATGTAGATTAGATTTAATGAGCCCTCAAAAAAGCTACTCCAAAAAGCAATATACACAAAGTTAAGGGACATGGTTTGTTTTTTTTTCCTTTATGACATAGCTCCTATAATACACTAATGTTTAAAATATATTAGCTATATGAAATCAGAGGCAGGTTCTTTTTCCCATTTTATCTTAAGTCTGACAAAGAAAGTCATGATTTTAATCATAACTGACTTTTGCTAGGTTGAATTCACAACCGAACCGTATATATTTTATTTCGAGTATTTTAGCAGTTATGAAATATTTATCTGTGAGACATTTTCAGCCCAGCAAATGAATTTAAGATGATCTTCATATAAGGATAAGCAAAAAAAGGGTTGTGTAATATACATTTGAATAATTAAAATAAACATGCTCTCTGAGGAGGAAGTTAACAATCTAGTTGCTATTATTTTGCATTCCTTTATGCTGTTTACCATTTAGAAGACAATCTTTTAATCCCTGATTCATTTTTCATTTCCTTTCATGAAATGAGACTGAAAACTGAATTTTTAGTGAGGTAAATACTATTTTGGAATCTCTTTCCAAATGTTGCAAAAATATCTTCCCTCCTTCCTTTGTTGAAAGAAGAAAGTGGAAAGATTGGCAGGGAATATCAGTAGGACAATTTACAGCAGCCATAACTTAAATAGCTTTCTTTCTTGTGCTAATGGAGGAACTTCCTCAGGTACCAATGGTGGAAAGCTAAACATTTTTTTTTGCTCGCTTTCTTTCTTATGGCACCTGCCCGTGTGGACTTGGGATTCAGGTACAATTTCTTTGTTAAATGTGCATTTTTTTGCAGGGCATTGAACCGATCCAGAAGAGGGCCTCGTCCAATGTAATATTTAGCTATACTATTTCAGTATGATACAAAATGTCATTTAAACACGAATTCTTAAAGTCTCAGCAGCTGTGAAAAATTAAAGTCTACCTATCCAGTTATAATGAAAGCTAGATTTATTGAAGCCTGATGGACTTTGGATGGAAGGGAGCAGTTTTCTATACCAATTAATGCCATTTACGTAATAAAGCCATTATCCAAATAACACCAGTTGACACAAGTGGCTTAGTGTGAGACATTTGCATAATGATGTCATTATATAAATGGAACAAATTACTATGAATGATATACTCTCCAATTTAAAGGACATTAATAAATAATGGATATCCCTCCCTTTAGTTGATCCATTAAATAAAGATTTTATAATGTTTTCATTTGAATCTGCTAGTTGATTGTTAATACTCAATTTTATCTTTATTGTAAGGATTGCCTCTCCTTCCTACTTAAGAAAGTAAGAACTCTTGAAACATGGTTGTTCAAAAGGATTCTTTTATTAAGCAGAAGTGAAAGCCATCCAGTTAAAGCAAGATCTGAATACCCTTAGGCAAGACAAGTAGGATTAAAGCAGTAGAGGCCCCTCCCTTTAAGCCAGAATGCAGATTCTCCATTGGATGTGGAGACAGCAGCCAGATGTGGGTTGTGCTCATTGGTCAGAATAAAGGACTGAGCCTGTCAATTGATTTAAATTCCGCCCCTGTTGCCAGGGGATTCCAGCTTTTTGCTCAGTCCGTCAGACTGGACAGTTGTGTGGATACTTAACTCTGACAGCTTTCATTCATTCACACTGTTATCCTTTAAAGTGAAACAACCCACATGGCTATCATAACAATTCCTCCAGGTAAAAAGGATCTCAGGGCTCTTTGGTGCCAGGATATAGGTTGTAAAATATCTGTTGACACAGGCAATGCTAATAAATCGAATCCAAGTCTCCCCCATCCTCCAATTGAATGGCAGTATCACTTTTAGGGATCTGACACTTATTGTCTTCGAACAATCCTTTTCTATTCACTGGATATTGTATTATGGAACCTCAGAACATCAAGTAGACCTAAGAAAACCCACAAATTCTCTACGACAGGGGTGTCAAACTCAAGGCCTGCGGATTGGATGTGGCCTCAGGGTGCTTTGTTCTGGCCCGTGAGGCCACCCTGGAAACAACGAAGGACAGGCCCACAGCCCTCCTGTGCTCCATTTTTGCTGGCCGAGGGTTGTAGGAGGCCCTAGCAGCTGAAAATGGAGCTCAGGAGCCCATTTTTGCTGGCAGATGCTCGGGCCACCCCCGGTGCCCCTGACACAAGTAACATCGAGCTGGCCCAGCCCACCCTGGCCATACCCATGAGATCAAACACAACCCTGATGTGGCCCTCAATGAAATTGAGTTTGATACCCCTCCTCTATATGGTATAGGGCTGAGCCTGAGCAGGGGGTTGGACTACAGGACCTCCAAGGTCTTTTCCAACTCAACTCTGTTATTTTGTTGTATTATTCTATGCATTTTCTGTGAACTGAGAGAATGAGAATGTGATTCAGAAAATGTCCTAGAAGATCAGTTATGAAAAATAGCATGGACATCATTAACAGTCTTCTGATCTTCTCAACAAAGAACCTAGAAAAGACTTCTAGTATTAAGCCACACATAGAGTTTTTATTGTTTTAGACTTTAACGGGTTCAACCTGATAGCCAGAAATCCAGTGCTTTAAGCGTTTCAAAATAATAACTGCTTCTCAGTGGAATAAGCTCTCCCACTTTGACAAAAAAGAAAGAACTTTTTTTGTATAAGTAGTCTTTAAAATTTGACCTTAAAAATAAATCAACAACTTTCTTTATATATTTAATGGAATTGAATGAAAATTTCAAGCATAGGTCTTCCTGTTGAAAAATGAAGCATGCCCAATTTCAGGTAACTTTGTATAAGAAAGAACTCCCTTTATACGTGATTTTTTTTTAAAACTGTTTTCCTATCCTCCACTCTCCACACTGTGGTGGAGTATTTTTAAAACCAATTTGGGGGTGGGGGTGGGGGAAACAATGCACATCACTTAGGATAGAAACCCCTGGAAGAAACCTGCAAAGTTCAGAAGAATAGGTCTAGAGGTCAGGGCATTATGATGGATGAAACAGTTCTTCCCCCCTCTCAGTTGACTGCAGCCGAAGTCCTTGAAACTATGCACTTTGATAGTTTGCTTGGATAATACTCTATTGACAAAATATATAAACTATGCCATGTAGGGTTTATCCACTCTTAGTATGATAAAAGAGAACTAATGAAAGCTGCAGCATTTTTTTGGAAAAAGGTATTCCCCCTTCATAAATATTATGTAGGCAGTTTGTTTGTGGACTTTCTATGGTTCAGAAAGTGATTCTAGTTTTTCCCTAATAATAAATAAATAAAACCACTGTGCTGCCAGTTATCTTTTCTTTCATTCTACTTTGCCAGTGTTAGAGCTTTCTCTATAGAACTAGGCTCCCCCCACCCCACCAATAATGTATCCAAAATAGGATAATAGGAGCATTATCATTTGTGCTTGAAGTGAAAAATCTGGGTTGATTTGTTTGATTATCCATTGGTTTGGGGGGTTTTTTTGGCTGTCCATTGTACTCTGAGGAAGTCTTATGTTATCTAAGACATAGACCATATTCCAGTAGTGATTTGTACAGCAACTTCAGATCATCAGCTAACAGTTAGTGAAATGAATTAGGTTACTGCTATTTTGGTATGACAATGATTGGGCTTCCATAAGATACCAGAAATTGTTAATACATAAACGATCATATAGCACGTAAGTATTTTCAGCCATAATACCACTCTCTTGCATATGCTATAAAATAGCATGATGTTGTGTTAGATTCAGCCTGAAGATAAATATTTGTAGATAATTACAGTTTTTGTTTGTTAGTTTTCCTTCAGTAACTAAAGTAACATACTGTAGGGTTGTTTATGTTTGTTTTGTTTTTGAATGTGTAAGTTATAACTTACGTAAGTTCTTCCAGGAGAAATGAAAGATGCTAACAATAACATCATGGTGTTCTTACAACACATATACTCTGTAGATTAATGTATAATCTTACACCATTTGTGCACTTCAACATCACCCTTACAGAATGAAATGAAAATGTAGATAATATCATTTGGAAAGAAAAGATTGTGTTGAATCTTCAATTTCATTTATGGAAAAAATTCAGAAACCTTCAAATGAATGTAGAAATAAAACAGATTTAAGAATAGAAGTGAAGATAGAATTTCGCTGTCTGATATGTTTGTGCTTGTCTAAAGAGAGAAAAATAAAAATACAATCCAGAGCCTATGACTATGTATATATTATAATTTTGCTGATTCTTGTTTTTTATTTTCTTTTAAATCTTCCAGTATAATAATCAAAACAAGATTGTTCATGTAATGATTTTATGTAGGGCTATTTGGATTCCTTTATAATTTCAGATAAACCCTGGTCATTTTCTGAAATTTGTTCCCAGATTCATTTTTTTTAATGATATGAAAACAATCCGTTAAATTAACAGATCACTGAAATCAAGAACATTTAAATTAATTTCAATGGAGTAAGGCAATATTGTGTTTGTGAACATATACTTTTTGTTTGTCTACATGTGTTTAATTTTTAATTACTCTAGAATTTGAATTAATCCACTAAATATATAAATTTAATTGTAGTGCCACCAGGTGGCACTAATTTACATTAATATAGAAGGAAGAAAGTATAATAATGTATCGAAAATTGGCCTGAGGTATACATACTTATTTTCATAGTAGTTAAGATGAGATTTAAAATATACTTTTGTAAAGTAAAGTTTCCATCAAATCAAGTTCAAGTATGGTGACTATATGTTTTCTTGGCAATGATTTGAAACTATATTTTTCTGGGATTCTTTAAAAAACTTCCCATTATAATATAGAACCATAGGATTTGCTGATAGTTTCCCATCCAAGTAGAAATTAAGTCTGCTTAGTTTTCCCAGGTCAGACAAAATCATCCAGATGCCATCAGGTAGTTGAACATAGCTATCTATAAGCTTCTTCTAAAAAAAGTATAGATCTAACCTCATGGTGTCATAAACAAGACAACTAAGACAACCAAGAATTCTATATTATATAAGCCCCTCCCCAAACTACATTAGAATGGCCAGATCATAGACGTCGGGTTTGTTAATACCCTCTTACCCCCCATTCCCGAAAGAAGCCAATTTGATTCATTATTATGTATGCAACAATACCAAACTATTTCCACAAGGGGAATTACTATCAGATTTACTTGCTGTCAGATCAAACACATAAAAATAAAACTGAACTAAATAGGAAAGTGGGAAGTGTCATGTTATCAGTAATTGTGAATGCAATACTACCTTGTGAATGTACAACTATTTAAAAAGGTATTCAGCTGGAAGAGATTAAATCAGAATATTATATTCTTAATTTAGACATTGAGTAGTATGCTCCTGAGGAAGAATATTTGTGTGGAAGGAATTGGGACATTTAAAAATTGTCTTTCTTAATTAACCTTTCATATAGTACCCATTGGGTTTACCATCTCATCATTTTGCATCCGTCATCGGCACATGACATGAAAGATTCATTGCAAATGGATCCCTCTGGGAAAACAAATTAAACCAATGCTAGCTCTATGGCACTGCTGTGACTTTCGGGGAAAAAAAGACAGGAAAAAACAAAACACAAGAGAGAATTCCTTTTTATTGTTTTTGATTGTTTACTTCACACATGCTCAGGTTGTCAGATGTAAATTGAGAATAAGACTGCAATTAATTCCTACCAAATGCATCTTGAAGTCACCGGAGCCATAATTTCTCAGACTGATGGTAGGCCACAATCATAACATTTAAGATGGTTGAGACTAGTATGTATTGGGAAAGTAAAGCTTTGTTGGTCAAGGACCACAACCAATATTTTTATAGCAAAGGGGGCTAGAAAATGGATGGATGAAATTATATAAATATACCGTCCTTGATTTGGAGTAAATTCTTGGATCTCTAACTCTATTTTAAGAGTTAATCCACAATCTTGGAAAGTGCTGCTTTCCATTTTCATTGATCTTAGAATCATCCCTAAAGAATGCAAAGGATTCTTGCAGTTCACTTGCAAGTCAGGAATCAGGGAGTGTCCATTCCATATTTAACAGAATATTATATTAAAAGAGTTTTTCCAATTTTCTTTACATTTTCTTTGCATTAAAGAAGATCTCTATTTTCCTTTTATGGTGCTTCTTTCAATTTTTTCATGATGGTATTTCTGAGCACAACTTCTTGTTCAGGTATCGTATAAATGTACAGTACTTGTTTTTCTGTTTTTCATCTTTTTATCCATGTCTTGGCTGCTCATGTACCCCGGTCTGGAAAAGCCTGTATGAAGAGTTTCCTCGTAAATAACTTCCCTTAGGAGGCTGCAGACTGTAGATGGCCTGTAGTAAAAGAAAGAGACCATTTACAAACATATGAAACACATTGTACCTAGGATAATTAGAAGAACCCCATCTTCACTGCTCATGAAAAATCTCACCTAGATTTCTCTTCTCCTACCAACAATGTCAATTATATGAGAAGAATTTTGTTCAGTTTAGGACTTTATATAGCCAAATCCACACATTTCTTTACAAGTCAGAGGAAAGAATGTGGGAGGATTTTGTTGGTTTGCTTTTTTAAATTGGCTTGCCATTTTACCTAAGACTTCTGGGAATTGTAGTTCAACACATCTGAATCACAAGGATAGCAGTCACTTTAAGATCAGCAGAATGGAGGAAGCTAGATTAGCCCAATCGGTGGATTGCTACTGGTTCGCCCTGGATTGGGCAAACTGGTAGTGGAAACTCCACCCACCTGCCTGGACACATCTGCGCATGCGCAGAAGTGCAGCGCGCACATGGGCAAACCAGTAGCAATGGGATTGGGAACCTTCCACTGGATTAGCCCCTCCTTAATGGTTGCTGCTGCCCCAATACAATGAATTATATAGTTAAACGTCATGTTTTCTATGCTTGACATGTTACATGTCAGTCCTTTGAGGCAGTCCAAAGCACAAACCACGAGTACAAATACTACCTTTATTATAAGGTTACAGTAATAGAATCTTGCAAGTCTGGACTCACTTCCGGTTGGCACTGCAGGGACACAGACGGGGAAATGGCGAGCTCTGCTGAGCCCTGCCAAATCCCCTCTGCTAAGCTGCCGCTGACAGGTCTGCGGGCCTCCCCTGTCTTGTAGGGACAGGGGGACAAGAAGGAATGCCTTGGGCGGCCGAGAGGAACGGGCGGATTCCTCGGGGCCGGAGGCTTCTCCTTCACACCGGCGGCAGCAGGACGGTAGCCATGCTGGCTGCCCTGAAACTGCGGCAGCCGGGAACAAGGATTGTGCTGGAGGAAGAAGATGAAGAAAGAGCAAAAATCAAGAAGCTGGGTGAGTGACACCAACCCAGGCAAACGTACCTATTTGGAATTATTGGAAAATAAGACCCCAAAATTAAACGTGGCTGTTGGACTGCGGGGCTTAAAGATTGAAAAGGGAAAAAAAATGGGTAAAAGACCCAAATTGAATTTTGTTGCAGTAAACTTAAACTGGATGATTTGGTATTAATAAATTTCTGAAATTTGACTGTGCCTTTAACTGGAGTGGAGAGGAGAAATGGATATTCCTGAGAATTAATGCCTCTAAAAGAAAATGAAGCTAATGAAGATAGAGATGGATAGCTACAAATAGCCATGGAGTCTGCAGTGATTAAACAGAGAAGTGGATTAAAGAAATTTCCCTTTCTGGGTGGAAAAGAAACATGTTAATTGGCTTTTTACCTTGGATTACTTGAAATTAATATTGGATATAAGGATTTTGGAGATTCCTACTCTGTCCCAGATGATTTTAAGAAAGAAGAAAGAAAGAACATTTTGGATTTTAACAATGGAGACTGACAAAACTAGGTGTGGTGTAGTTAACAAAGACAGGAAGCTGATGCACTACACTTGGATCAGACATTTTAAAAGTTTTAAAGGGACATACAGAAATTCTTTACTGTGAACTGATGAACCTTGAAATAGAGCACTTTGGACAGAGAAGAAAAGGAAGAAAAGGAAGAATTAAAGTGGATAAATTTAAATGTGACTAACTGAAATGTAAAGTTTAAAAGCCTATGTATATATGATAAAGTTTAAAAGCCTAGGTATATATGATTTTTGGATAAAAACAGGAAGGGTTGTGAAATAATAAAAATAGAAAATAAGAGGTGGCTATTAAAATAGTGGATGATCTCAAGGGGATAAAAATAATAAAGAAGAATATATTTTGAGGCAGGAAAATTTTAAGAAAATGTACTGTTTGATGTCATACGTTTTAATTTTAATTTGCAAACAAATGTTAAACTGATGACTAAGGATTGATTGAACAAAATACAAGATACACAGATGTTAGTGATTAGTCTTGAATTAAGGTAATACAAGTTGGAAATGACTATTATGAAATATACTGAGATTTAAATTGAAAGAGCAGGATGGAAAAATGATATAAAACAGATAATTATATTACAGTTAAAATGTGTGGGATGGATACCAACTAGATAAGAGTTTGAGACTCGGTGGAAATACGTTGGAAATTAATTCAAAATGCTGGAAACAGCCAAACAAATAGGAGGAGAGTTGGGGGAGACTATGCTGGTAATCAGCCAAACAATGGAGGGAGTCAAGGAGGAGACTATGCTGGAAATCAGCCCATAAAATGCTGGAAACAGCCAAACAAATAGGAGGAGAGTTGGAGGAGACTGAGAAACTATTCTAAAATCAACTAAATAGTTGGTGTTTAACAAGCTGGAAGATAGTTAAATATTAGAGGGAGATATAGTGGAAAATATATTAGAAATTGGAGTAAATAAAATATGCCTTTGAGAGAAACCTGTGTAATATGTAAACTGGGAGGTAAAAAAAAATCTAAAGTAAACTGATTTGAGGATAAGGGTCAAAGGATTAAAATTAGATAAAATGTTGTTTTATAAAATATAATAAAATGGAGTGGTATTGAATTGAAACTAAGAATAAATGGTGATAAAATTGTAAGGTAAACATTTAACAAGAGGTTAGAATACTATAAAAATTATTTTGATATGAGTTGTATAAGATATAAGGTAAAGAAGAATAAAGATATGTTTAGAATTGTTAAGCAGATATAAAAATGAGTGAAACTGAATTTGAAACTAATTTTGGATAGATATAATGGATTTATATAGATGAAAATGTGAAATTTGAGGTAAAATTGGTTTTTTCTTAAGTTTTGAATTTCTTTTTTATCTTCTTTTTTTTTCTTTTTTTTTGTTTATTTATAAAAGATGTAATGGAAATTGTGAATTGAGCTTGTGAAAGGAATGTAAGCGTGGTAACCATCTATGACCGGACTGAGATTTTTGCTCTTGAAAGTTATGTTTTTTTGTTTAAATTTGAAAAAATAAATAAAAAATATTTACAAAAAAAAAAAAAAAAAAGAATCTTGCAAGTCTGAAAGCACTTCTCTTCTTCTTTACTTTTACTTTCAATAAAACTAGGGAGGGTCCTTTCTAGATGCTTCCCATATCCCTTTTTCTTCTATGGGAAAATGTACCTTTTGCATCACAGTTGTCTAGGCTAAGACTCCATCTCATGTCTCCCAAGGTTATTCCCACATGATAATGTCAACAGGTTAATCAGTAAAATTTAGTATTTTTGTCAGCCCTGGAGGCCATCTTTTTCTTTGGATCTTCAGGGCTGCCACATTTAGTGCTGTGGGAAACTGGGAGGGGGGATTGCATGGAGTGGTGGAGATATCTAGCCATAATAACGTTCCTTTCTCTGAGTCAAGGACATTCGGCTTGCACCTGGAGTGGCGTGACTGGGAGGCGTCTCCAGTGGGGACGGTGCATTTATTGGACCATGTGATGGACATGTGGATGCAGGGGAAGGAACTTGGACTTTCTTTTGGGTGGGGAAAACCTGGAAACTTTCAGATTCAGGTTTTCCCAGTTGTGTCAATATGGCATCTCTAATAAAATGGAACTTTGAGGAACTTCTAGCCTCGGAGTCTTCTTTTGTTGGGGGGGTTACTTGGAACCCTGACAATTTTATTCTGAACTAGATAGACACCCCTAGCTGACTGGTTGGTCTTGAAAAACTAAGTAAAGTTATTTTTGATTAGCAGTTGGATAGAGAGCTCCAGAAAACACCATCTTTGTAGATGTAAGTTAGCTGAAAGTTAGACTCAGAATAGTCTAGATCTATCTGTCTGTCTGTCTGTCTGTCTGTCTGTCTGTCTGTCTGTCTGTCTGTCTGTCTATCTATCTATCTATCTATCTATCTATCTATCTATCTATCTATCTATCTATCTATCTATCTATCAATATGTTTCATAAAATCACCAGAGTTGAGCTTGACTTGATAGAGAGTCTTTATGTTATTCAAGACTATCAAGAAAACAACATGTCTATGAACTTATTGGAATGAACCTCTACTGGAGGATTACTTTTTTAATCTTTATTATTTTATATTAATTAAAGTGCCTTAGAACATGGGTCCCCAACTCCTGGGCCATGGCCCACTACGGGGCTGTGGCCTATTTGGAACCGGGCTGTATGAGTGGTGGGCTGCCACTTGTGCAGTCTGGTTTCCCTCTCCCTCCCAGGCCACTAAGCCACAAAAGTTGGTGACCTTTGCCTTAGAGAGAGGGGGGGGGGAGGGAGGGAGGGAAGGAGAGTTAGAGATGCAAATCTTCTGCATTTTTACTATATATCTACTCTGCCCCACATACTGTATATGCTTCCAGACTGGGTATTCAGAGCAACCGTCTTTTCCTTCACAAAACAGGTGCTGAATAAAAATGGGCAATAAAGCTATAAAACAAAGTAGATGAGGACATTTTTGTTTGCCGAAACTTAAAAGACGATCAAGCAGTATATTGCAATTTTAATAATAAATGAACAGAAAATATTAAAATGTGAGTTTCAGGCAAAGAGATAGATTGCAATTGCAGTGTAAAGGGTAAAGAAGAAAGGCAAACCTCTTGAAAAGAAATTAGAAGTACATTAGAGGATGAAACAATTGATGCAGTGAAAACTTAGAAGCTGCTGATTGCAAGTTGCAAATTAATTTGAGCTGTCAGTACAGATTTGGAATCTGCATCCATAAAACAAGAAAGTTTGGGCCTAATTAATTATTGGATTGGTGACCACCAGGAAATCATACAGCTAGAGGCTAGACCAGTAAATTAGAAAGGAACATTCAAAAATAATGCCATGGCTATTTCCACAAGGTTGACCAGAATGGCTATGTCAATGAATATGTCCCCAGGAAGAGAGCCAGTTTGATGGAATGGTAAAGCTGATGCTCTCAAAACCTGGATAGTGTGAGTTCTAATCCTGCCTTAGGCATGAAAACCATCTAGTGATTTGGGGCCAGTCATTCTCTGTCAGCCCAACCCACCTCACAGGTTTGTTGCAGTGGGGAAAACAGGAGGAGGAAGGCATATAGATAGGTATGTTTGCTGTCTTGAGTTATTTATAAAATAATAAAGGTGGAATACAAACAAACAAATCAGGTTGAAGTTGAGGAAGGCTCTATTCTGTTTTTTACACCAGGGGTGTGGGGAATTTCCTGAGTCCTCCCAGCTTAATGGCTACAGAATTGTCTTGTCTCCTATCTAATATACAGTTGTTTGTAGGGAGATATCATTTTTCCCAATCTGGGGCTAACTCAAATCTCACATTTCTCTCTTTGTACTCACATTCAGAGTTTTCATCATTCAAATCTTCCTCTTTCAAACTAGCCAGAGGTCATTCAAGGATATTCTTACTTGTTTCCAAATCTGTAATAGTCTGGGAGGAGCATCTTCTGCAAACAGGCTGGGCTTTGGGTTCCAGTCTCTGCAAAGGTAATTCTGGAGGGGAAAAATCTTCTACTAAATATGAGATGGTTTGTCTCTACAGACTTAGACCAATTAGGACTCTGCAGAGAAACCACCTCGTGCTAAGTGAAAAAGTAATAGGCAACTTGCTCATCTTCTCCCATATTGTATAGGGGATATTCCTCCACTTACTGGCAAATTGATATTACCCTGACAGTCTCAAATTTTTAAGGAAAACAAGTTCTTTTTCTCTTACTTTTCTGTCATAGACTGTTTTATTCCTTTTCTGAAATCATGAAAGTCTCAATGGCTGAGTTATAGGTCTTTTCTTTCTTAGATTGTAATGGAAACTCATAGAAGTGCTCCATCAGCAGATATTCCAACTTGTAAGTCAATAGGTAGTCAAGTCTGTCTCTTTCTGTCTCTGTCTCTAGTTTAGTTCAGCAGGTATGGTGACATCACAATGTGTGTGCAATTGTACTCATTTTGATCCAGATTCTTTTTTAGACATTCTCAAAGTTCCTAGCACATGGAGCAAAATCCAGTTAAATCTCTAAAGTGGCGGTCTTCTTTGAGATGATAAGGAGGGGTGTAGGCCTTTTTCAAACCTGCTCCATTGAGCATCTCTCTTTTGATCTTGCTGTCAAAGTCCTGCCAAGGGCTAGTGCAGATCCTAGCTGGCAGGCCCTAATTTATAAATCTTATTTATTCATCCAGTCATTCAATTTCTGTAGCCATCCAACTCAACCAAATGACTCTAAGGAAGCTTTCAATTCTAAAATTCTAAAACAATCAAAACAATAAAACAGTAAAAATATTTGGAGAATGCCGCCATCATAACACATTTACAAAACAATTTCTGCTTTCTGGTCTTTCAGGTCTGTGTGTATTTAATGAAAATGGTAAAAGTAAGAGAGCATCTTCTTCTTCTTCTTCTTCTTCTTCTTCTTCTTCTTCTTCTTCTTCTTCTTCTTCTTCTTCTTCTTCATCATCATCATCATCATCATTATCATTCATTATTTTTTTAATGTGAGAAAGTCCTTATGGCCAAGGTCATAGAGAGACTGAGTATTCCAGTAGCCTTTTATGGCAACACAGTACTTTCCTTTTGATACATGTAGGACAAGTTTAACAATTGTTTTTAACATCTCTGGTTTCTCTAGAGGTCAGTTAAATCTATCTCTGTCTATAACACTTCATCTGTGTCCAGATGTCCCATATTACCATGAAGGGCGTGTAAAGTATCTTGGAGCAAAACACTGAGGAAAACACTGTTATTCAGGGTGGACAGCAATTACATTTCTATGTCCTCTTTACAGTATCCCATTTCTTGCAAACAGCTTCTCCACTTTTTAATCATCAACTTATGTCAGGATGATTTTAGCAAAGAACATGGAGTTTTAATCTGTCTTTTTTCACCTCCTAACACTTCTCCAAATAGGAGATCTGACAGTTGGGCACATTTGATCTCTTGAGGGAAACAAAACTGCACGCCAGTAAATGATTGTAATAGGCAATAGGAATACTCTCCTGATATTCCAGCTTTTTCTGCAATAAATCTATCATTTTGCATCAGTACAATCAGCATTCCCAACTCCTTTGCATATAATGTCCTGTAACAGTATAATTCTGATCAGGTATCTCTATATGTCCAATTGTTTCTATTTACGTTATTTATTCTGCTGAAAAGAAATTATATTGTAAACTGCCTAGCAGAGTTGTTTTGTCCAATAAAAAAATAATATAAAACTTTTTTTAAAAAAAACCAAGTACATGTGGTTTAGAAATAAAGGTGTGTTTTTAATGTAACGGGTGCAGATGTTCTACTTAACTAGCATAAACCATTAATTTTGCCAAATATTGGTTCTAGGTTTGTTATGAACTCAAGACCAATGGTAGCATCCAAGTACAAATCATATGTCCATTATATTAGATGGGGTCATTCATCATCATCAGAAATAATTTGTTTATGATGTAATCTATATCATGTGATAAATAGATCATTTAAATACTGGAAAGTGTAGACAATAACGTTATTGTGAGTTTTAGCAAAAAGAAAAAAAAATGAAGGGATTGACAAACAGAAAACAACTGTGTGACACCACAGCTTTTGGCTAAATTCTGTGATTTACATATCACACTCAGAATTGATGTGTATGACTTTTGTAACGCCGAATAAAAGGTTACAATTATTTCATAAGTTGCAGCATTGTTACCTTTAGGGTTTTCTGGTACTATATCAAAAAATTGTATAGGAGAGATGTCTTTGAAAGAAAAACGGGGCTATCCTGCAAACCTATGCTAAGCAAGCAGCAGGAACCTAGTTTTAAAGGCAAGTCTCGACTTTCATGGTGCATCTCTGTAATTGCCTGATGAATGGGGATTTTTATTTTGTGTGTCTACTTTAGAGGTGCTTAGAGTCAAATGCCAGAAGTGGCATAAAAGTACTATAAATGAATGAATGAATGAATGAATGAATGAATGAATGAATGAATGAATGAATGAATGCCTTACAAATGCAGGACCCAGATGGGAACACAGCAAGTGATGGGACCACAAAAAGAAAGGCCAGTTCTCCACACAGGACTAACCAAAGGGGAACAACATCAGATGAGTAGCTGCCAAGCAAATGATGAAATACAAGCTGCATCATAAACAATGTGACTAATCACTAGGGTGCAATGCTGAGTGTACAAGTGGACATCTTTCATTTTTGCATCATTTTTCCAGACACCTCATCATCACCACGACAGATGAAATCCTAGATCTTTGAGATCTAGGATTTTGAGATCTGTGATCTTTGCAGTTTAAGCTGGAAAAGGATAATAATAGAATGTTTTTATACATGTTTCCCCTGAAAGCAGAAATCTAGGTGACAAAGCACTGTTACAGGGCTTCACATGATTGACTTAGGTATACAGAAGCAAAAAGAGTCTGCTTGATTTTTTAAAAAAATTTGTAATGTCCAGATGCAATGAAATCTTCTTTTTTTTAAAGCATAATATAGCATATTTACTCCTGCGCAAATTTTTTGAAAATGCATTCAGTTACATTTTAATTTGTTTTAGCATGAAACAAATTTCTTAGGGGCTTCCATTTATTAATCTGGCATTATCACTCCTTCAAGACTCAATATTGAATCTTTACCATCCCATCAGTAAAACGCAATCTGAGTGCTATAGTTAAATTCTGGTTAAAAGATGGCAAAATGAATTTTGTTAAAAATTCCCAAGCCTTCTGCTGCCAACAGATTTAAGCTGAAACATTGATTTTTCAGAATTATTTGATAATTATCATATGTTGCTCACTGATTGCATTCATGAAAGTCCATGAAAAGTTAGATTAGAAAAATATTGATTTCTATTTTGAAGAAACTCTTTAATTTCCTGGCACAGTTTTTTTGGCTTATTTATTGGAGAAAATGAATGAAATATTTACAAAGTTCTATGAAATTCCACTAGAATTATTATGTTTATTTGATTGGATTTACATTCTGAATCTATTCTCTTCTTTTTTTTATTCAGATGACCATATTAAGTATAAAATGCACATGTCTCATGATGTATGGAAGCTTGAATACACATAAACAGTCCTCTCAAAATATAGCTAATGAAATACTGAATATATTAAACACTAATATTGAATATATTAAAAAACTGAAGTAGCTCTTTTCAGTGATGTACAAAATCTTCCCCATAAAATTCACTCATTAGTCCAAAAGATGTTGCTTATCAGGTAACTTCTGTGTAAGGATCCACAAATCTGAATCCGTAGTCAATTTTTTGTTATTCACAGAGCACCGAAAGGTAAAAAAGAAAGATTTTTCTCAAGATAGAGGAAACATTCATTTCTGTATTGCTGGTTTGATAGGCCTACTCAAGTGGTCTTCATAAAACTCTAATTACCATTATCAAGATTTCTGAAGATCAGTGGAACGACTTCCTCTAGAAGTTGTGGGTGCTCCAACAATGGAAGTTTTAAAGAAGAAATTGGACAACCATTTGTCTGAAATGGTATATGGTTTCATGCCTGACTAGGAAGTTGGACTAGAAGACTTCCAAGGTCCCTTCCAACTCGGTTATTCTGTTGGATGCTTGGCACGATTGTCCACTGTTGCTCATGTAGCCTCTTTGTGGCTGTTGCAAATCCAGCAGAAATGTAGAACGATAATGAAGTAACACTGCATTTTTTCTACAGGTAGTCTTTGACTTAAGACCAATCACTAAGTGATTGTTTGAAATTACAATGGACCCTGAAAAGGGGACTTATGACCCAGTTTTTCAATGTCTGCCACCTCCCCTACAGTCACATGACCACATTTTGGGCGCTAGCAACCAACCTGAATTTATGGCTCTGCATAGTGCCTACAATTTATGATATTTTTGCCACTTTTCAGCAAAAATCACCCCATAGTGAACAAAGGGTTTGTTTAATGACCGTAGTGTTTGCTTGATGACTGTAGAGTTCGCTTTCTGACCATGGCATTTGCTTAACAAACACTGCAAAAAAGTTATAAAATCAGGTCCAGTCATATGGTGATTCACTTTACAACCATCACAACTTACAACCATAATTGTGGGGCTCAATTGCGGTCAGAACTTAAGGACTATCTGCACAATATCATTACAATGTTATTGTAATTTTCTACTTTTTAATTATAGTTAATGAGAGGCATAGAGAGTCAGATTTCCTAATCAGTATTTTTTGCCGAACTAAGTTCAAACTGAATATTTTGGTCAGTGCTAGTTGCTAGGGAACATGAGCAGGTAAATGCTATTAGTTCAGTCTCATCCTTTTTGTGACTGACCTATAAACACCTTATTGGCTTCTGTGGTAGCAAGCTTTCAGCCTAGGGATTGTGATATTCTTGTTATGGTCTGTTTCAGATACCTTCTGCTTACAGTACAAGTTTCAACCTCGAGAACTGGGAAGGCAATCTATCAGATTTTTTTAAAAAAATATTGTTTTAATTATGAGGATCTGCTACTTTTTTGGTGCTTATTTTATGTTCCTTACATCAGTTTATTCCCTTAAAAATGTAGAAGAAGGGAGCAAGTGTTAGAGATGTTGTTATGATTCAGTCAGCACCCAGATATCACCCAACACAGAGATTTGACAATAAGGTTGTTACCGAGAGCCAATTAGATAAGGAACTGATGAAATGGAAGTAGTTATTTAATAAATCTCTGTTTTAAGCTACATTGTAATAATCCTCATTTTCTTTATTTTCAATATTTTGGAGGCTGCTATCTCCATCAATGAAAACATTTCAGTGGTGAGGGGCTAATTAACTAGTCTTCATGTAGCACTTACTACAATAGGAGCCTTGGTAGTACAGTGGTCTAAAGCACCTGTTATTAAGACCAGCTGCCTGCAATTACTGCAGGTTCGAATCTCGCCAGGCTCAAGGTTGACTCAGCCTTCCATCCTTTCTAAGGTAGGTAAATTGAGGACCCAGTTGTGGGGGCAATAAGCTGACTTTGTATAAATATACAAAAGAATGAAGGCTATTGCTTAGCACATTGTAAGCCGCCCTGAGTCTCTGGAAAAGGGTGGCATATAAATCAAAATTTTTTAAAAAAATGATTTTGAGTCCAAATAAAGTCATGGAACTTTATGGTACACCACTATCTTGGTGATGGACCAAGAACAATTCTCATCCTGAATTGTTTCCCTTTTGACTGGAGGTTATAATAGTTAATATGCAAATCTCAGGGTTGTTGGTTTTTTTGTCTAGTTTCTAGCTTTTATCTGCAGTTTTTCTTTCCAGTTCTTTCCCTCATTTATTTTGTGATGGATCGTTTAGACTGCAAGATGAGAAGCAGAGATTTCCTCTTTGTTTTTGGCTTTTAGGTAGGGATATTGAGCTGAAGAGTGGGTTAAAAAATCCAAATAAGTAAATTGGAAATCCTGACCTGCAGATTATCTTTAAAAAGGTCATATGGTATCATCTCCTCCAAATAAAATGTCTAGAATAGAGACATGGCTTCAAAGCTTCAAATTCAATTCCCCCCCTCCCCCAGAAACATATATTAGAACCAGTGGTGAAATCCTCCACAGATTGCCACTGGTTTGCTGCCCGCACATGCACAGTGCATGGCAAAGGTGTGCTGCTCACGCATATGTGCAGTGCACACCAAAAACATGCTGCGTGCACATGCATCCACAGTGCGCGCCAAAAGCACGCTGCATGCGCTTTTACAGTAAGGTGACCAGATTTTAACATTGGTAAAGAGGGACATTGTGGGCGTGGCTTATTTTGTGGGCGTGGATATCTGGTCATGTGACTGGGTGGGCGTGGCTAGCTGGTCATGTGACTGGGTGGGCGTGGCTAGCTGGTCATGTGACCGGGTGGCCATGGCTATGTGTATAGGAACTACTCAGAGGGCTGAAAAGTCATTTCTGACAGGTCCTCACACTTTTGACTGGTCCTCACACTTATGACCATCCTCACATTTATGCCCGTGCAGTATTCTTAACAACCATGTCACTCATTTCACAACTGCTTCTCTTCACCATGGTGACAAGATAGGGCAAAAATGTAAAATGTGAGGACAGTCGTAAGTTCGAGGACTGGTCAAAAGTGTGAGGACCAGTCAAAAATAACTTTTTCAGCCCTCTGAGTAGTCCATATGCACAAAAGGACTAACCAGAGGGCTGAAAAAAGTCATTTCTGACAGGTCCTCGCACTTTTGACTGGTCCTCACACTTATGACCATCCTCATATTTATGCCCATGCAGCATTCTTAACAACCATGTCACTCATTTCACAACTGCTTCTCTTCACCATGGTGACAAGATAGGGCAAAAATGTAAAATGTGAGGACAGTCGTAAATTCGAGGACTGGTCAAAAGTGTGAGGACCAGTCAAAAATAACTTTTTCAGCCCTCTGAGTAGTCCATATGCATTAAAGGATACAGCAATAGAGAGGGATGAAGGAATGGAAATTAGAGTAGGAGTGAGGGTAAGAGAGGGAGGAAGAGAGGAGGAGAAGGAGAAAGGAAGAGGAAGTAGGGAGGAGAAAAAGAGGGTGGGGGAAAGAGAAAGTAAGAAGGAAAGAAAAGAGAGTGGTGGTAGGTTTGAGGAGAAAGATTGCTGTACAATAAAAAAGATGAAAGGGAAGAAAGCCAACCCCAAGCAAATATAAAGATATTAAGATTAAGAATGAATTGTTAAACTTTAAAGAATAAAAGAGAACAAATATGAATAAATGGCAATAATTAGAAACACACATACAAACATACAATGTATTTTCTTTGAACAGAATATTTGGCTGGTTCACAAATTTAAACAGCGTTTAGTCATTTCAATTAAATTTACAATTTCTATATTTCCTTTTTGCCATATTTATTCCTCATCTATTTTTTTTAAAAAAACAATATTACCCTTCATCCTCATCTCTAATCTTAATCAAATTCAATTTTTCCCTTCTATTCTATATTATACCCCTTCCCATTGTCATCTATTTTTATATCCATCCTCACATTGGTTAATTATGTAATTATGTAATACAGTTGTTTAATACAAATTCAACATTTTAATATAAATCAATTAGTTATATAACTATCTTTTTTGTATATTAATCAATATGAACATGAATATTCCAATTATTTCCATGCAATCCAATTTCTTACAAATCAATTAATTATATTTACCAATAATAATAAACCAAATAATTTCCCCCATATATTCCTCCAAACCACAACTTAACCATTTCTGCTTTCAACACAATATACAATTATTAATAGTATCTCAATTATTACAATTCCCTAGTTAAATAGAGCTTTTTTTCTTTTGTGTTTTAAAATCTTGAACTCTCCTCTTTTGCCCAAAATTTCCCATTGTTTGCAGTTTTGTACCTACCTTTTTTGGTGAGGAAAAAGAAAAAGAAAAAGAAAGAAATCTCTCTCTGCCTCATTTTCTCACATTGCAGGTTTAGTTTCGCTTTCGCCTTTGTTTTCAGTATAGCTAGGGGGAAAAAAATCTGCTCCAGGAACTTTTTGCAGCTTTTTGCAGCTAATTAACCTAGCGGAAGCTGTTAACAGGGGCTGTTTTTTCTATTTTTGCAGGCATGGGTCTATTCATTTTTTTTTAACACTGATCAGCTGTAGGTCGGCCCTTTGAAGCCCCGCGGCAAGAGTTTAAAGAGTTTTTTTTCCCTCTAGCCATCAGCGGGGATTCAGGAGGCAGCTGGGACTCAGGAGGCAGAATGAAAAATCGGGACTTTTTTAAAACGCCGCGAGACGCGGGACAAATTGCTCAAAAGCGGGACTGTCCCGCCAAAAGCGGGACGTCTGGTCACCTTATTTTACAGTGTGCACCAAACGCGTTCTTCGCATGGAAAAAGGAGGCTTAACAGCGTAACTAGAACAGTGAGGAGGGGAACAGCTGTGCCGCGTGATTTAGATTTGCTAGAAAGCAGGATTTCCTGCTTTCTAGTGAATATAAATCGTGTGGCACAGCTGATAGTCGGAAATACCAGTTTGGATGAACCAGTAGCTGTTATTTACTACTGGTTTGCCCGAACCGGTAGCTTTTAACACTACCGGTTCACCCGAACTGGTGCGAACCAGTAGCATTTCACCCCTGATTAGAACCTAAAAAAGTTGAAGGAAGGTCAAATGCCAAGGATAATTTATTCCTGGTTTTCAAAAAAAGAGATCCCTCATTATTGCTATTTTTATTATGAATACTAAACACGGCTGCATGAGTTTTAAAATGTGTCAGCCAATTTAAATTCAGTGGCAAGAACTGTTGCCAAAGTTGATGTCATTCTTTTATTTACCCTTCTCACTGTTAGGTGTGTACAGCTCTTGTTTAATATCCCTTGAGATTTTCCCAGTTGGCAGTCAAAGAGTAGCACAGAAAGATAGGGGAATTATTTGAACAATCTCTCCTTTTAAAAATAAAAAGGGTTTTAAAAGGGATTTTCAGGTGGAGCTCTTGTAGTTCAAACAAATTAAGGCACAGATGCTATAGTTTCCACTCTTGGAGGGGACTGAGAGCTGGCAGTGGGATACTTGCCACGAACCCAAAGGGTTCCTATTTAGCTAATCCTATTAGTTAGATGATCATGCTGTGTACATCTGGCATATGGCATACCCTTATTGTTGGAAAAAAAAACCCAGTCTCTCTTTTATTAACAAGCTCTGCATGCTATATCCTAACCCTAACCTACCTACCTTCCTTCCTTCCTTCCTTCCTTCCTTCCTTCCTTCCTTCCTTCCTTCCTTCCTTCCTTCTTCCCTCCCTCCCTCCCTCCCTCCCTGTATACAAAATCCTCAAAATAGTATTTCATGAGTTTATGAGCATGGCAGTCAGATGGACGTTGGTAAAATTCACAATAGGGAGAATATTTGGGAAGAAAATTAAAAAAAATACAAGAGACACCAAGTTAGGAAAGAAATAGACTGGCCAAAAGTTCCAGAATCTTGGCCATTAGCTTCTGAGTGGAATGTATCATTTGTTTTTGGAATCCTTTAGCAGCTATAATAATGGCCACTGGTTGGGCATTTTTTAAAAGGTATCCACTAAGTTTCATCTGGAACCATGTTGATTTCTTTTGTTATTTCCCCCACTTACTGGCATTGTTTGCAAGAGAGGTGGGGAACTATGGCCCTTTTATGACTTGTGGACTTCAATTCCCAGAGTTTCTGAGCCACCATGGTGTACAACCATGCTTTTAGTATCTCATGGGGTGCTTAGATCTGGCCCACAGGGCTGCCCTGGAAACAGCGAAGGATTGGCCCATGATGCCTCTGCCAGCAAAAATGTGCATGGCCCTTCTGGGCTCAGTTTTCGCTGGCAGAGGGCTGCAGTCCCAGCTGAAAATGGAGCTTGGGAGCCCATTTTTGCTGGCAGAGTGCTCAGGCCACCACAGGTGCCCCCAACATGAGTGACATCGAGCTGGCCATGCCCACCCAAGCCCCCAAAGGTCAAACACTACCCTGATGTGGCCCTCAATGAAATCGAGTTTGACATCCCTCCCTTGAAGAATATTTGGAAGCTAAAAATGGCACAGAATGCAATGCTGTGGATAGGCTTGACCTTCCCTAGGATGGGGCATGCAACACCACTGTTACACCAGCCGTATTGGGTGGCAGTTCCAATTCAAGGTGTTGCTTATCACCTTCATGGCACAGGATCAGGTCGCCTTGTTATCTGAGGAACTGCCCTGCCCTAATAGTATCAGTCTGTACCACTTGATCCACCAGAAGGGGAATGCTGCAGGCCTCATCAGTTAGAGTTTTGGCTGGCGAGGTTTAGCAG
Organism: Pantherophis guttatus; assembly: GCF_059756535.1. NCBI lineage: Eukaryota > Metazoa > Chordata > Lepidosauria > Squamata > Colubridae > Pantherophis > Pantherophis guttatus. The sequence continues at coordinate 89,654,634 of NC_142065.1, forward strand.
GAGTCTCTCTCTCTCTCTTTTTTTTTTTGCCATAGCCCCTCCTCTTTGGAATATTTGCCACCTGAGGTGAGGTCTGCCTCCACTCTTTTGGCCTTCTGCAAGGCCATCAAAACATTCCTTTGCTAGTTGGCTTTGGGTTTTAATGGGGTCACTTTATGTTGGAGGTAACTGGTAGACTAACACAGAAGATGCTACCATCATATTGATCTTGCCTTTTGTCCTGGTAATGTATGTTTTTAATATTTTAATATTTATCATTTTAACTGTAAGCCACCCTGAGTCACTTTTCAAGAGTCAATTGGGTGGCATATAAATTTAATAAATAAATAAATAATCTCTTTTTAGGCACCCCACCAACGTCCACTTTTTCTCATCAGAGCCCATTGCTCCAGCCATGGGATTGTATTTATCATTGCTCTGAGTTCATTAAATTTGCTTTCGGGAAGTATAAGGAGATTTTGATAACTACAATCAGCTTTGACTTTATTTAAATTCAAGGACTCCAGCAACACATGGTAATTGTCCTCATTGTTCTACTACTTCCATTTTGTTGACAATGTCTTAGTGGCTAATGTTTTAATCAAGGAGAGCTTATCCTCTTGTGTTTCCCTCCTTCCTCCGAAAGAGAACTTTATCAGAAACACAATTAGGAATTTCTTAGGAAGATTATCCTTGTCAGAACTTGTTTCCCAACAGATGTCAGGTTGATGCATGTCTCCCATCACAACTATTTTATACCTCTTTGAAAGATTTGCAATTTGCTCTTGGAAAGAATCATCCCATTCTATTCCTTGGGTGGATGTGCAAGAATAGACACCAACAATATTAGTCCTTTTATTTCTGCCGGTACTTAATTAAATGCAGATACTCACTGCAGTCACAATATTGCCAAGTTCATTCATTTGAATTTCAAATATTTCTAACTCATCTGCCCTTTTTATATATCTATTCTTTCTGAACAAATTGTGTTCAAGAATGGGAGTCACCCCACTGGGTGGATAAGCTTATTAAATAAAATTTCACCTCCTGCATTAGTTTATTTAATAATAATCATATTTCCCTTTCTATACTAAAAGTTTATCTTGTTCAGTTTTCATATTATGAGTATTACTATAAATATTGTGAACTTTATGATGTCATGCTTTCCTTTTTTATTTTTAGTGGTTTAACAGCAACAGCACTGCACCCAGGTTTTTATCCGAGGTCCTTATCACATGGCTTTTATATCCACCAACAGAACACTTAATTTAAAGCTTTTCCAGCTAGCTATTTTTATAAAATTTTGTGACTCTAACATCTTTTTATAAATCATGTATCATGTCAATAGTTCAGAATGTGATCCTCAAATCCCATCTTTACCATCACATAGCCAGTTACTTAATCACTGTAGTCTTTTTTTTTTTAAGGATTGAAAGACTGGCTGAGAAGACCCCATTTTATTCCTAGATCTTGAATATCTATGTCAAACTTGAATGGGCAATCAGCAGCTCTCAGAATAACCAAAGTTGAATATTGAATTGAATATTGAAAATTAGTGTTATTCAGATGCATATGGGACTCTATGGCCATCATCCTCTTGATAAATTTTCTTCCCAAAATGAAACATTTAAAACTGGTTTTCCATGTCAAGAGATAATTTCTTCAATAAAGATAAATTTGCTTCTTTTAGGCAAGAAGAAGCACATTTAATCTATAAAGTGGCTATCATTACTTTAATATAATCTCAACCCCACTGACAATGGTCAAGCAAACTGATGAAGGCCCAAATCTCTCCCCTAAGTCCAGATCTACACATTCAAGAGAATGTGGAAAAACACAATTATAGGTGCTAATCTTCTGCACTGAGGTTTTCACTGAGAGCCTCATGGCTCCCAGCCTGATGGGATTTAGAAAGTTGTTTTTGCTTGTGTTGCTTGCTGGATTCACTGCCTATTTCTTATTTAGCTTTTGGATTATGTAGTATTTTTACCCTGTAAGTAACTTAAGTTTTCATCAGCATCAAGGTTGTAAACCTTTTTAAAGTCTCTGACTGAAATTGTTATTTTTCATTCCTATTTTAAAACAAGGTGTCTTAAAAACTCAAAAGCAATTGGTTTTTTGTTTTGTTTTGTTTTGTTTTTGGTAAGAAGCAAATGATTTTGCTTTTTGTTTTGCTTTTGCTTCCATTTTTTTCCTTCCTGATTTTAAAACAAAATTGCCTTAAATCATTCAATATTGAACAGAATGCATGAGTTAATTATTAGTTATGAGGGAGGGAGGGAGGGAGAGAGAGAGAGGGGGGGGAGAGAGAGAGAGAGAAACCCTCAATATCTAGACTTATACTTTGGATCAAATTCCCTAGACTGAAGGAAGGTTAGACCTTACTTTGTTAGTTCTGCCACTTAATTATTACGCACACACACACACACACACACACACACACTGATCACTTCAACATTTGGAGATTTTTTTCTCATTTATTACTAACCAATTTTTCATATTCCAGTTCAGAAGTTGTTTTTCCAAGTTGTCCACTTCCCCAGATGCTTTGAAGATGCCATTCTCATGAGATGTATAAAATATGTAGTCTGTATTCCACTTGCTGTTTTTAATCTCACAACCCCCCCCCCAACACACACACATCAACTTCAGGATGACGGAGCACCAATTGGGATATTTTAGCAAATGCTTTCGAGAAATGGGGGCTTTCTGTTTGTTCTATTATGTCTATCTGTTAACACAGAGATTTTGCTAAAAGTATAAAGATAAGTAATTAACAGTTACTACATACATGAATCTTGTAATAACCAACTACAGTTTTAATCCCAGTGAACAATACAAGATATGAGTCCCTACAGTATAGCTGTTGGCTGGCTGCTATTAGGGTTTTAATGAGAATAAATTCTATCCAGTCCCCATTCCAAGCAGAAAATTCAATTAGCTTAAAATTGTGTTATAATGCCACAAGTAAATGGTACAAGTCAGCTTGCAACCATTCGCAGTTCTTTTCCTGCCACATTAAATAAGCAAGAAACAGAAATAAATGATTTTGAGAAGAACCTTTTCTTGTTAAGTCATATAAAAGCCACATTTTAAAAATAATACTTTGTACTTCAAAAATTGCAAAGGTTTTTTTGTGTGTGTATGGGATTAGGCTGATGTGGTATTTGCAGATTCATGCTATATAGTCGTATTAGTAGAAGGAGTGACAAATAAACAAACGGGAAATTTGGAGAATTTTCCGCTAATTCATTTCAATCTTTTCCTCTTAGGAGAGCTAGAAAGTGATAGGATGGTCTAGACTGGTGGCATGAGAGTCACCTTAGAGGTGTAGCCTCACAATTCAATGATGTGAATTTGCTGAACTCTCAAAGAAAGATAATAATAATAATAATAATAATAATAATAATAATAATAATAATAATAATAATAATTATTATTATTATTATTATTATTATTATTATTATTATTATTATTATTATTATTATTATTATTATTATTATTATTTTATTTATATACCGCCCATTCTCCTGAAGGACTCAGGGCGGTGTACAGCCAAAATTAAAATACAAATATACAAATATATAATATCTAGTTAAAATTAATTAAAATCATTAAATAGTTTTGGCCGAATTTTAAAACCCAAAATTAAAACAGTAGGGTCTTGAGGGCGCAGCGAAAAACCCGGAGGTCAGAAATGTTACAAATATCCGGGGGCAATTCATTCCAGAGGGCAGGAGCTCCCACAGAGAAGGCTCTCCTCCTGGGTGTCGCCAGCCGACATAACTTGGCTGATGGCACCCTGAGGAGTCCCTCTCTGTGGGAGCGAACTGGTCGGTGGGAGGCTGTTTGTGGCAGAAGGCGGTCCCGTAGATATCCTGGTCCTATGCCATGGAGTGTTTCAAAGGTGGTGACCAACACCTTGAATTGCACTCAGAAGACCACTGGGAGCCAGTGCAGCTCGTGCAGGAGAGGTGTTACATGGGCATAACGAGGTGCGCCCATAACCACCCATGCGACCACATTCTGGACCAGTTGGAGCCTCCGAGTGCTCTTCAAGGGGAGCCCCATGTAGAGAGTGTTACAATAGTCCAGACGGGAGGTGACAAGGGTGTGAGTGACCGTGCGCAAGGCGTCCCGGTCCAGAAAGGGACGCAACTGGTGGATCAGGCGAGCCTGATAAAAAGCCCCTCTGGCTACGGCCATCATATGCTCTTCTAAAGACAGCCGTGAGTCCAGGAGGACACCCAGATTGCGAGCCCTCTCTGTGGGGGGCAGAGATTCACCCCCAATAGTCAGCAATGGCACCAGCTGACTATACCGGGACGCCGGGAGCCACAACCACTCAGTCTTGGAAGGGTTGAGCTTGAGCCTATTTTTCCCCATCCAGACCCGCACGGCCTCCAGGCAGCGGGACATCACATCAAGGACATCATTGGGGTGGTTTGGGGTGGAGATGTACAGCTGTGTGTCATCAGCGTACTGGTGGACTCTCACCCCAAAACCACGGATCATCTCACCCAGCGGCTTCACATAAATGTTGAACAGAAGGGGCGAGAGGACTGACCCCTGTGGCACTCCCCAAGTGAGGCGCCTCGAGGTCGACCTCTGCCCCCCTGCCAACGCAAACTGCGAGCGGTCAGAGAGGTAGGAGGAGAACCACCGTAACACGATGCCTCCAATTCCTAACCCCCACAACCGCTGCAGCAGGATACCATGGTCGATGGTATCAAAAGCTGCTGAGAGATCTAATAGGACCAGGACAGAGGAGCAACCCCTGTCCCGAGCCCTCCAGAGATCATCCACCAACGCGACCAATGCCGATTCTGTGCTGTACCCCTGCCTGAAGCCCGACTGGTACGGGTCCAGATAGACCGCTTCCTCCAGGTACTGGGGTAGCTGTCGTGCCACCACACTCTCAACAACCTTCGCCACAAAACGAAGGTTGGAGTTCGGACGGTAATTTGCTAATAGAGCCGGGTCCAGGGATGGCTTCTTGAGGAGGGGCCTCACCACCGCCTCTTTCAAGACGGCGGGAAAGGCACCCTCACTCAAAGAAGCATTTATAATCCCCTGGAGCCAGCCTCGTGTAACCTCCCGGGAGGCCAGTACCAACCAAGAGGGACACGGGTCCAATAAACATGTGGCAGCACTAAGCCTCCCCAGAATCCTGTCCACATCCTCGGGAGCCACAGGGTCAAACTCTTCCCAGATAGAATTCTCCAAACTCACCTCTGCCTCCCTCCCCGGACTCACCCAGTCGGAGTCCAAGCCTTCCCGAATCTGAGCAACTTTATCATGCAGGAATTGCACAAAATCCTCAGCTCGACCCTGCAAGGGATCTTCCCGCACTTCCACCCGAAGGAGGGAGTGGGTTACCATGAACAGAGCGGCTGGGCGGTTCTCTGCAGATGCGATAAGAGCGGAAAAATAGTTAGATTTTGCCGTTTTTATCGCCACTAGGTAGGTCTTGATATAAGATCTCACCTGTGTCCGGTCAGATTCAGATTGACTAGTCCTCCAAACATTCTCTAGGCGTCTTTTCCGACGCTTCATCTCTCTCAGCTCCTTGGAGAACCAAGGAGCCAATTGAGATCGGCATCGGGTCAGAGGCCGCAAAGGCACGACTCGGTTCAAAGCCCCTGTGGCCGCACTATCCCAGGCGGCCACCAGGTCTTCAGTCGAGTCGTGTGCCGGAGTCTCTGGAAATGGCCCAAGCTCCATCTGGAACCTTTTGGAATCCATCAGGCGCCTGGGATGGAACCATCTAGTTGGTTCCGTCTCCCTGCGGCGGGGGAAAGCAGCTTGAAAGTCTAAGTGAAGGAGCAAATGATCTGTCCATGACAAGGGTTTAATGTCTAGGTCCCCTCTACCAAGATCATTCAGCCACTGGCCAGAGATGAAAATCAAGTCCAGAGTGTGTCCTCCTGTGTGAGTGGGGCCTTGTACTAACTGGGTCAGGTCCATGGCCGTCATGGAAGCCATGAACTCCCGAGCCACCTCTGACGTCTCACCGACGGATGGCAGGTTGAAATCCCCCATAACAATAAGTCTGGGGGTATCAACCGCCACCCCGGCAATCACGTCGAGTAGCTCAGGCAGGGTCGCTGCCATGTGGCAGGGAGCCAGGTACGTAATCAGCAAACCCATCTGCACCCCATGACCCCACTTCACAAAAAGGGACTCACATCCGGCTATCTGAGGAACAGTGGCCTCCCTCGGACAAAGACTTTCTCTAATAATTGCCACTACTCTCCCATACATTGTATGTATGGCTCTCATACAAGTGGTCCGTGGACCCCTGGTGATCTGCAAGAAAATTTTGGTGGTCCACAGAAAAATTATTTGTATTTTTAGTGCAATATAAAAAATACAAATAATTTTTCTGCAGACCACCAAAATTTTCTTGTGGACACCAGTTGGTGACTGCTGCTGTAGACAGAGGATCCATAATAGTCTTCAAACTACAGCTCCTGGGACAGACCCCCATTGGGGTCTTTTTGTGCAGGTCAGAGAGGGGGAGAAATTCCAACTGGGGGTCTGCTTCAGCCTCCTGGTGTGGAGCTTTGGGCGAAGGTTGAAGGGAAGTGCTGCTGGTGGTGAAGAGCTGGAGGGCCTTGTTCCAGTGGGATTGCATCATGGCCTGGAACTGGCTGACCATCTTAGCCCACTGAGCCTCCAAGCGCCAGTACCTGGCCTTGCACTCTGCAGGTCTTCCCTCTGCTTGGAAAGTCTGTGCTCATAGTCCTCAGTGAGGTGCTTCTGCTGAGCCTCCTTCTCAGCCAGATCCAATTTGAACTCTTTCTCATGGTGGCTGCTTAGCTCCAACAACTGCTTCCTAAAGAGCCCGGGTGGGCAGGTGAGGAGTGGCTGGGAGGGGAGGGCAAGTAGAGGCTGGCAAGGCACCCCTTGACATGAATGACATTGATTGGCCACACCCACCTAGTCAAATGACCACCTAGCCACACCCACCCAGCTGGTCATTAGGCAGATCATATTAATGGTCTGCGGGATTTAAAATTATGAATTTAGTGGTCCCTGAGGTCCAAAAGGTTGGTGACCCCTGCTTTAGGGGACATTTTCAGTCATGTTTTTCTCCTCCCATTTTTTTCTAAGTGAGTTACCTGTTCATTGCTGCTGTACAATAGCAAAGGTCAGTGATTGTATTGATCTATAAAATAAGGTTGTTGTACACTTGTGATCATTAAGACTCTCCAAGCTATTGTGCAAGTTTACAAATTGCTCACCCTGCTACCTTGGTAAAAGTTCTAAGTTCTGAAATAATGATGGTCTACCTTCTTGAAACTTTTGCCATAGTTTCCATTGCTGAAGCATTCTTCATCTCTTGCCTTCCTGCACCAAGATAATGTAGATATACATAATGTAGCCATTAATCTATACAAAGCTTTCTATTGAAACTGAACCACAGAAACTGCATTGTCTTCAATTTAATTTATCAAAAGATAAATTAATTTTTATTTGACATGGAATTTTCCACTGATTGCCTCTGGATCTTCTTGAAAACTCAAATTATTTGAAGGGCACAACATTGCTGTGAAAAATAGGGGTAGGGCACACATCTATCTTTTTCTTTCTCTCTAATAATTGTCATCTATTCTGTATTGTTAACAATGCCCATAAATAATAATGGTTAATGAGGGCTAAAAGCAGGTATATTTGGATGAGACAAAAATGTCATATAGAGCTAGAGGAGAAAAGGAACTATTTTGTTCATATGTGAAGTAGAGACTAGAGTGTCTTTTTTAAAAAAAATTATTCTGCCTTTTTTCCCATTTAAAACTCAAGGGATGAACCTACCACTATTCCTTCTCCTTCTCCCCAACAACAGTCCTGTGGGTGAGGTGAATTGGGCTCAGAGAGTGTGGCTGGCCCCAGATCACCCAAATGGTTTTTGATGCCTAAGGTGGGACTAGAACTCGCAGTATCCTGATTTCTAAGCCTGAACCTTCACTATTTGACCTCCTTAACCAGTTGTGAATTTAAGCCTATGAAGCTGCCCTATGTTGAAGGATGGTAGTTCTTCAAAACCTGAGACAGAGATCTTTCCATCCTATCACTGTACATTGATAGTAACTGGGAAAGAATTCAAGCATTTCAGAAGCAGCCAAAGTATGTCTCGCGACTTGCAATATGGACATTAATAAAGAAAGGACATGTGAAAGAGATAGTCAGACAGTGATAAGCTATGTATTAAAACTGAGAGGAGATGAAGAGAAGTTGATAAGAAATGAATTTGTGGAACATTATTTTAAATATTTAATATGTTGTTTCTAGTAACTCCTAAAGGAATTTTTCTTGATTAAGTTTGAATGATGAGGTTTTAAAGATTTGTTTATAGATATAAGGCATGCGGAAAAAAATTCATTTGTATTTTTTTAAAAAAATGACGAATTTTGTGTACAGGAAATAAATATGAAATTGATTTGCTTGTTTAAATTAATGTATATATATTGTTATTTCTGGTAACTCTTAATGGATTTTTGCTGATTAAGATTGAATGATGAGGCTTTATAAAGATAAAGGATGACATATGAGATGAAGAGATCTTTGAAATATTGGAGAAGTTGTTAAATTACTGAAAATGTTTGTATTTGTCTTAATAAAGGGGAATCATCTCTCTCTCTCTCTCTCTCTCTCACACACACACACACACACACACACACACACACACACACAGACACACTTTTTGCCTTTTCTTTTTTTATATTTTTCTTAGTTTGTACTACTTTTTTTTTAACTTTGTATTTTTAAACTTCAATAAAAATTATTATATAAACCAAGGAGTTAATACTGACTTAAAGGCACAAAAAATTGAAAAGCGAATGGGAAGAAATTCCAAGAGGATTGGCCACTCAAAGAATTAAAGGAAAACCTGATTTTTCCATCCTGGGAACATACTGTAGACAGAAATATCCAAAGCCACAATGACTTAACATTGAAGAGCCTATAAAGATGACCTCTTTCACAGAGTGGAGAACTCTCCATTATGCCTTTTGTCTTTCTTCCTATCACCGCTTTTCTCCAAGACTAAGATTAGGAGATATCTGCCCAAGGATGACATGCCCTTCTTATTGTTATTGTATCCCTCATCCAGCAAACATAGCTTTAAAATCTAATATTGTGTGGGGTTGGGGGATTTTTTGTGTGTGTGTGTCTTCTTTTTCTGGTAGAGACTGTTTTCATAATAGTAAACACTGTAAGATTCATGTATTGTGACCTTGTAAATTGTCAGTTTCTTTCTTTTTCTTGTCAGTTAACAGACTCAACAACCTAAATTTAATTTATTTCTAGGTCTAGCAATAGACTTCAATCCAGCTCCTTCAGTTCTGTACATGATTTGTCCTACATTTCAATGGTGAAATTCAAAAAGTATGTCACTGTTGTTTTTATATTATTGTAGCATAAGTTCCTAAAAATAAAGATTTGTTGGAAAAATATTGCAATTGAAAAAGCCAATCTTTCTGAGGCTGGAAAAATAATTTTACATACATGTCAGCCTAAGTACATTTTTGCATTTTTGGCTATAATTTTTGTTTCAGAGTCCAAGGAAGTTAAATAGTATGTCCTCCTTTCCAATTTTACATGTCTTGCCTGTTCAGATATATGGTGTCCCTACTCAAGACTGACTTTAAAAAAAAATCCCGACACACAGAAATCAAGTTTGGAGGCTGGGGAATTATAGAGCAAACTACAAACTGGTGGAGCTAGATAAAGTATGGATTTAATGTAATTTCATTTTGTTAAAGGTTTGTGGTTGTTTAGTTCATGGATTGTAATGTGAGTTGTGAGACTGTTTTCTCTCCTTTTGTGTGAGTGTGAGCATGTGTGGATGTGTGAATATTGTGTGAGAATTTGGGCCTAAGGAAGCAGCTGACAGATTGTGTTGAAAAAAATATTTTTGGGTGATTTCTACTTTAGTTTGTACAGAGCCCAGTCCTTATACCAGTGGTGAAATTCAGCTGGCTCTATCCGGATTGTGCGATCCAATAGTAGCGGCAGTGGGAGGCTCCGCCCACCCATCTGGATGTCATCATGTTCCGTTTTTGACCCTGTGCGCATGCCAATTTGTGAAGCGGTTGCAAAGGTAAGTGAATACCACCCCTGCCTTTTACCGAGACTAGAGCAAGTGTACACACTCCTCAGTTCAGCTAGTAAAAACATAACTTAATGTATTCTTTTAAAATTAATGATCATCAAGCCTCAGAAAAAATTAATTCGCAAAATAGGACAAAAGACAAGTAAAAACAGGGAGAAAGATCTACAAAGAGGCAAGAATTTACATTTACCTGTATATTAAATATTTAAATCACAGAATTTTCCAATGCCATTGGAAGCCGTACCAGAGGTGGTATTCAGCAGATTCTGAACAGTTTTGGAGAACCGGTAGTGGAAATTTTGAGTAGCTCGGAGAACTGGTAAATACCACCTTTGACTGGCCCCTCCCCCATCTATTCTCACCTCCTAAATCCCAGCTGATTGAGAGGAAATGGGGATTTTGCAGTAACCTTCCCCTGGAGTGGGGAGGGAATGGAGATTTTACAGTATCCTTCCCCTGGAGTGGGGTGGGAATGGAGATTTTACAGTATCCTTCCCCTGCCATGCCCACCAAGCCATGTCCACAGAACCGGTAGTAAAAAATTTTGAATCCCACCACTGAGCCGTACTGCACACAATTAGCATGGACAATTCCAAAAAAAGTGGCCTTTGAAAATTTCAGCCTTATTCTTTTTATGTACATAATGGCAGCCAAATAAAGATGGAGAGTAAGACACCAGGTGATCCCAACTTCTAGGGACAGAAATTATTTATCAAACAATTTGGGAACAGTTGTTCGTCTTGTTTCATTTCTTCTGCTTTTCATTCCTTTCAACCTTTTAAAATTCTGATAAAGGCCTTTATAGCACATATTTCAGTCAATACCTTTGCCAGGTATCCACTATTTGAGCGGACAATCCACTTTTTTCACATTATGTTCACTATTTTTTTTCACAAAATAGTGGACATTTTTTTTATTCAAAAGCTTTATGATGAAATGGTACATAATCTAAAGCTGTACAGTCTAAGAGAATAAGGATAGGAGAATCGTGTTTTGTCTTTTTTTTCATAAGTTAGAATGAGACAAAGATCGAATATCCATTGAACTCGATTCTCCGAAAAAATTAATGATGAGATTAAAATAAAAATATATTATAAAATTATGTACAGTTCACATTTTTAAAATGTATTGTAGCTTGTGTTGACTGACCTAAAATGGCGTCGAGTGATAAGAGTGACAGCGGCGAGATTTCGAATTCTTTAAAATGAAAGAGAGGAGTGTGCAAATACACCAAAGACTGGGAAGCTACTTTTGCATGGATTACCAACAACGAAACTGACAGAACAAATACGACGGCCTACTGTAAATTGTGTCAGAAATCGTTCACAATTGAATATAATGGTATAAAAGCTGTCACACAGCATGCAAGCACAAAAAATCATTTAGATAAGGAGAAAATAGCTTCCAGCAACAAGCGAATCAATTCGTTTTTCATTGTTAAAGACTCCTCTTTCAGTGAGAAAGTGACTGTAGCTGAAATGGCTGAAACTTACCATGGGATCAAACACCATATTTCTTTCCTGGCTCAAGATTACAGTATTAAGTTAATGAAGCAAATTTTTGATGATTCAGAAATTGTAAAAAAGATGTCTTGTGGAAGAACCAAATCATCAGCTATTGTCAATGAGGTTTTGTATCCTTTTTCTATTGAGTTGGTTCTCAATGATCTTAAAACTGGAATTCCATTTTCTTTCTCCACTGATGCATCAAACAAGGGAAATCACAAAATGTATCCCGTTGTTGCACAATATTTTACTTGTGAAGGACTGTGTGTGAAAATTTTAGACTTTTATGAGGATTCTTTCGAAGATTCTACATCAATAAAAAATCAGCTGTTTCGAGTTCTTAGTGATAACGAATTGGAAATAAATAATGTTTCAGCTTACTCAGCAGATAATGCATCGGTCAATTATGGAGTGAACAAATCTGTTTACCAAAAATTATTGCTGGAAAATGACAATATTGTAGCTGCTCATTGCAATAATCACATTTTACACAACAGCGCAAAAAAATGCATTAAAGCAGTTATCTTTTGATATCGAAAATGTAGTGCTGAAGGTTTTTGCCAAATTTTCGAATTCTGCGAAGAAACGAGAAGAGTTAAAATCATTTTTTGAGTTTTGCGAGTCAGAATTCCATGAAGTTTTGCGCCATGTTCCAACACGTTGGTTAAGTTTGTTTAAAGCCGTCGAAAGACTTCTTTTAAACTGGATACCTCTAAAATCGTATTTTATTTCTCTTGGATTTGATGAGTGCCATAAGGTTATCTGGAACCTTATTTCGGATCAGGAAAATGAACTCGCAAAGGACGATGAACCAACAATTTCAGAATTGTATTTATATTTCACGCACTTCTTCATGTCAATAATGCAAGACACCCTACTGAAGCTGGAAAGCAAGAAAATTCTTGCATGTGATCTTCACATTATCATGTGTAAGCTGCGTGATTCTTTGCAAAAAAAATACGATGAGCAGTTTTTTGGAATGAAAGTTTTATTTGCCTTACGTAAAAAACATTTGCCTGAGAATGCCATGCAAAAGTTCAAGAAAGAAGCCATCAATGTGTATCAAAGAGCCATTGCATACCTAGAAAAGTGGTATAATTTCACCGATTCAGTATATGAGATGCTAAATTGTTTCAATCTAATTGCTCGCAATAATCCTCCAACTTTAGAAGAAATGACGAACATCTGGTTATTATCACCATGGCGAGAAGAACATCCACCCAACACTCTCTTCGATGAAATTTCTGCCTTAGAAGAAGTTTATGTTCATCTGCAGGGCGATTCATCCCTTGATAAGTGGACGTACTTTTTCAAGAAAGAGCCAGCTCCGAGTTTACTGAAACTATTCCAGTATTGTGCATCAATTCTGGTATCAAATACAAACGTTGAATGAATTTTCAGCGTCATGGGAAATTTGTGGACTGACGAACGTAACCGACTGCTTCTACCATCAGTTCGAAGTGAACTTTGTATATTTTTTAATATTTCTCAACATTGTACTGAAATTAAAGAATTATTCCTTAAACACAAAGAATTGATCAAAGCTGCGCAGTCAAATAAAAAATACACACGACAGCAAAGTAAAATGTAATTTAATATTTTACATATTATTATAATATATTTGATGTTTTGAATTTTAAATCAAGTTTTGAAGTGATTATTTTAATACGTGTTAAAATGTTTGTAAGAAAATATATAATTTAATTGTAAATTTTATTTTTATTTTTTTACTACTTAACCCCCCCCCCCCCCACTTGTCTGCTATTTTTTGGAAGCAGACCTGGCAACCCTATGACAGTCAAGCTACTGAAGGAAGATTGTTGCTTGTCCTCTCCTAAGTAAACCATGGCAGGCAGAAATTGTTCTGAAGTGGTTGGTGGTAGAATTATCAGAACAGATTTCCTGGGAGTCCTTAGAGGGGACAGAGTAGTAAGACAGAGAATGGAGGATCTGAAGATACACTCACACATGACTGAAGCCACCTCATCCTATGCATTCATCCCTTGTTGTATGTTCCCAAATATTTTCCTCACAATTTCAGGTCATTAAGAGAGGGGGGGAAATCAGCTGATATTTCCAGTAACAGCAATACAAAAGATAAAAATAAAGAAATAAAAGTGATGCTATTCTCTAGTAAGGCCTCGAAATGTGTGAATAATTTTATTCTGTTTTTTGAGGTCTGTGAGATCAATTGGCAGAGTGGATGGTGGGTAAGGATTCTTATTCTATTAATGAATATATAAACAAAGATTTTGGCAGCATGTCTTTTGCTTTTTTTTTTTTTAAATTTGTAGCAAAATAATGCAATTATATAGATTAGAGAGACGGATAGTGATGACAGAGATAGAGAGTCAGATGCTAGAGAGTGATGGAAATGGAAATAGAGCTAATACAGAGGTAGAGATAGTGAAAGAAATAGAAATAGAGAAAGAGACACATGCATCATGAACATATTGTTCCTACAATAGCATAGTGGAATGTTAGTTGGTTTTAAACATTATAGAAATTGTTATGCTTCAGGTAATTATAATGAGATTTAATAAGGCAAGGAAGTCTTGCAGGCAGAGCATGATATAATACTATACCATTATTTGAAAATGGAGAACTTGTCATTATTTTTCTCCTTTTAAATTTTATTCCAATGCATCAGTTACTTTCTGACATTTATTTAATAAGTCTGCGATACTTCAATTGGGATTCCTGCAGTGAACATGGGGGTTGGACTTGATAGGTCTAAATGATGCCTTACAGCTGTGTGACTAGATTTTTTTTGGCCATCAAGTATCTTACATATCTGTACTCAAAGCATATGTTAGAAAGGTGTATGAAAAGGCTTTATGGGAGATAGCTTCCTCAACGTTTGTCTGTTGCAGAAAACTATAGAACCATAAAAATTAGCAAACCTTTTATAGTACAGGCTATTAACAGCATCAGTGTCAGGTGCATGAAACCAGGAGACAGGCTAGAGTTCCAAAAACACTGGGAGTTTATTCCATACAACCTATATAAAAGAATCTGATCTATTGATGGTTAAACAGACAAATTGGCATCAGATAAGAATTTCAAGTGGAGCTGAACTTAGGTCTTTTTTGGGGGCATAGAAAATCTAGACTGATGATGCATTTCACCCCATTCTCAGGATCAACTTACCCATCTCTTACATTCAGCTGTCATATAGATCACTTCACCAGAGATGAAAGGTTTTTTTCTGTATTTTTACATAACCTGATCAGAGTCACACTCTCTAAATATTATATAGACTGGAATACACACACACACACACACACACACAAATGTTTGACGCTGCAAATGCACACACTGTATAGTCCATATACTATAGCTGTCTATACTACATTTTGAAATATTCTCTCTCTCTCTTTCTCTCTCTCCCATCTGTCTGTCTGTCTGTCTGTCTGTCTATCATCAATCTATCTATCTATCTATCTATCTATCTATCTATCTATCTATCTATCTATCTATCTATCTATCTCAGTCTACGTAGTGTGTGTATGTAGCTTCAAATTTATAAAACATCAGACATTTTAAGAAAAATAGTAAGTATGAGCTGGAGGAAAATGCATAGAGGAAATTTGATAAAGTTAGAGACAAGGTGATACAGACTTCTGAATGTTAAAATATGACTAGGAAGAGTCAGGTTCAAATCTCTTGCCATACTTCTTTTAGCCTAATTTATTTCGCATAGTAATTGAAAGATAAGAAAAATAGTTCTGCATTCAAAATATTAATGTACTGTTGAACCCCTAGTAGAAAGATAGAATACTTATTTAATTTTAATAGGACAAATAAATAACTAGTAACATCACATATGACAATTTACATGGTCCTGTTCTTGGATATCTCAACACAGTGTGGAAATCTAACCATTAATCCTGTAATATTGAATATATGGAAAATTGGAAACGGCCAGATTAATGCTGTCCCATCTCTTTCTTCTGCCCAAGCATAGGCAACTAAAATACTGCCCTATGAAGATAATCACATCCTTATTTGTTCTTAATAACCCAAGTTCCCTTAAGACAGGCATGAGCTACTTTGTTTTTTAAATTGATCGACTGAAGTATGAAAATAGGATATTGTTGGGTCAAGAGTAAAAATTGGTGGGGTATCCATTCTAGATGTTCACCTCCTTTTCTTTCCCTGCCCTCAGTTTTCCCTTCTCTTTTCTGTCACAATTTTCTCTTATTTGATTCTTATCCAACCTTTATTTTGGGCCAATGCAAGTAGGATACGTACCTATACACACCTCCTATTTTCTCCACAACCACTTTATGGGGTGGGTTTGGCTAAGAGAAAGTAACTGGCCTGAAGTAACACAACTGGCTTTCATGTCTAAGCGTGATCTAGAACTCACACTCTTCTGGTTTCTGGGCCAGCACCTTGATTACTACACCAAATTGGTTCGCTCCTCCTTCTACTTCTTCTCTGCCAATCCTGCTGAACTGACTGTTTCAGGAGCCCTATTCAATTAGACAGACAGCCTTGCATGGATGTAAGTTTGCAAGTTCCCCAAGCTTGCCTTAATATTTAGTGGCAATAGAGAGATGCATTTTACATTTTATTTCAAGTGCTTAACATGTGTAACATATATATTGATAACCCAGTGCAGGGATCTGCAACCTTAAACACTCAAAGAGCCATTTGGACCCATTTCCCACAGAAAACACCGGGAACCAAAAAACCCTTCCCGTGCCTGACTATTTCTTGAGTGGCCACAAAACTAGTATATGTAGTTGAATTAAATGTTCTGTATTCTTCTGAAACTTTTCTTGGATTTATCCATGGTTGGTCTACTGGGGGTTGAAAAGCTCAATAAATTGTGTGCCGGCAGGTGTCACACATTGGTGGTTGTCACACATATTTTGAGTGACAGGGAGCCACAGCAGAAGGGTGAAAGAGCCACATGCGGCTCTAGAGCCACAGGTTGCTGACCCCTGACCCAGTGCAACATTATTAAAAACTGTTAGACCAGGATAGGTTACTTTCTAATTATGAAACTCTTTGGGCAATTTTGGGGCATCTATTATTTACTAGTGTATCCTTCAGAAGTGCTGTAAGGACAGTTTAAGAAATGTCACATGTATACTAACTGGAGTATCTTGCAATACATTGATGATAAAGTGGATTTCTATTTATCAATGCCAAAAATACACCTGATTTTTTTTTTTTTTACTACTGATCTGGATATATAAAGTTTTACTGTTTTTAGATATGTGATCTTAAATAAAGCCAGGAGAGGGAATTTCAAGGAGAGATTAAAAGTGAAGCAATAGTTACTGCTTGGGCTTTGCTTGTCTCTGAAATGACACTGCGGATGTGCTGTCTTCCTTTCAATGTAGTACTTGTCAATCAATGAAAAACCACTGAATAAAAGGAAGACAGATAGCCTTATATAGATGTGATAGCTTTTATGAGAAAAGGAATTTCTTCTTAGCTAAAAAAAGTGGAATATATAGATTGAGATGTGAAAGTTAATAGATTGAAAAAAGTAAGGTGCCAATCCTCATTTTCCCAAAGATTTAAGATGCAAACAGATCCCTTATTTTCTGTCAGGAAACTAGACCTCAAACTCTAGTTATGTTAAAAAAAGGAGGAATCCAAATGTTCAAACCTTTTAAACTCAACAGAGATTTTTTTTTATTCTTTAAATTGGAGATGGAAGTGATTTATAGCATCTATACATATGATCAAAGAATTCAAGTTAAATAATAATTGTAGCAATATATTACAACTATACAAAATCTAAGAAAAGCAAATGATTTGATTATAGGAATTTACTGAGTTATTGTAGTCCTTAAAAATTAATTTGCTAAAGAGCATCCAACTTATACTAGAGCTAGCAGACCTGGTTGCAAAAATCAGAATGGCTGCTTGTTCTGTCACTTTTAGCTCTTAGACATCATTTTGCCAGGATTGTCTGCTAATAACTGCTTCTTCCAGTTCTTATAAGGTCATGCTTCCCATCATTAGTGACAGTAGCCAGCTGCCATGCTTCAGCCTCTTTTTCAATTGCCCTCCATTTTTCCAAATGATTCTTGCCTTCATATTATGTGTCCAAAATACCTAAACTTTAGCTTCATTATAAGTGCTTTCACTGGGCAGATTGGTACTTCAACTAGTATTGAATGGTTTCAATGATTAGAGAATTCTGTATCTCTTTGCATCTAATGCTGATTCAGTTTTCTGTAGTCCAGTTGTGTAGTCATAAAATATATAATGTTCCAAACAACTGAATGGTTGAATTTGGATTTCTCATGCTGAAGCCTAAGCCAATAGATATTCCCTATCCCAATGGCCAATCTAGAAATCTTTACATGATAAAGGCAAACCTTTGCAAAGAGCTGTATCACACATTGGAGATGTTGATATACAGATAGGAGAAGTTTGGAGGTTTTAGTAAGTATAGTCTATGCAATGAATAGCAGCTCTGAACTGATTATTCTTTAGTATCTCAGATTACTGTAATTCCTATATAGCTTTATTCCACCCAAAGATCTACTATGGATAGACATTTTCACTTCTTAACTTTTTAAAAAATAATTGTTTAAAGGCCACAAACAATTTATCACCTTGTATTTCTGTGTATAGAGGACAAGGATATAAAATGAGCATTGATGTATCCTTATAATACTATTCATGAATACTACATCATTTAGCCTTATTCAATTCCTTCTTAATCTCCTGTACTTGCCTGATTCCCAATGAAATCTGTTTCTTAGATATTTCTGTTTCTCAAAGCTATATGCTTTGAGGAAAAGAAAATGAAGCCGATGCCTGTCTTTTTCTTTTAACAGCACTTAATGAATTGGTTGACTTCAACTGCATTTACAGTAATATCTAAGAAATTTAAATTCACATCACTAATTGTCAAAGATTGCTCTTTTATTAATAAGTATATATCTAGTTGAGGTCACTCATCCAACTTAATTTCAAGCAACAATAGCCTTCCACTCAGTATTTTTAAAAGCTCTTTAGCCAAAATTTCAGATGCTCTAGTTTTTTGAGGTATGAATATGTTTGCTTTACTTCACCAGAAAATGTATTTCAAATAAAAACAGCAGCATTACTGTGCTGAGAAGAAAGTTAGTTAAATTGATAGGCAGTTAAAGTTACCTTGTTTACATAGCTTTCTTCACTCAAGTAATAATCCTTAGCCAACACTTTGGATAAACACTTTGAAGTAATCAGACAAAAATTGAAAACCATGAACAATTTGATTTGGAAAACCACAGCAACAGGCTGGGGAGCACAAGCAAAAACATTGTGTATAGAGATACAATCATTAGCATACTCTGTTGCTGAATACTGTGCACCAGTATGGGGAAGAAGTTGTCATACCAACAAGATTGATGTTCACCTTAATGACACAATGAGAGTAATATTTGGAACTCTTAAATCCACACTGCTATCATGGCTCTATGTTCCTTCTAAAATTGTCATTCTTGATCTCAGACAACAACAACAGACAGTTCGAGAGTGGAATAAGATAAACTCGCCATCAACTCATAGAGATCTTCCAATACATAAAATATTAGATTCTCTAACGCTCACCAGACTCTAGGAAACCAATTTGGAATAGCATGCCATAGTCTTACAATCTAGATGATGAATTTTGATTAAAATGGGCAGTTTTTAATAACCACAACAAAACAGATCTCCCAGATCCAACAAAACCATTTCTAGGAATACAGCTGCCCCGAAAATATGAAACCAACTGAATAGAATCAGGACAGGTCATGCCAGAACTAAGGCAAAGCTCTTTAAGTGAGGAATGGCTGAGAGGCTACAATGTGACTATGATACACCTGGATCAAACTATGATGGAACAAACTACATCATATATCATTCACAAATATCTCCTTGAGAAATTTCAAAGCACCTGCGATGATCCCATCACACCCACACCACAACCAGTTAGCTAGTTAGCTTCTTTTGATATTGATTTATAACTTCTATCCAGTGGTGAAATCCAATTTTTTTTAATACCAGTTCTGTGAGCATGGCTTTGTGGGCATGGGCATGGCCTGGTGGGTGTGGCAGGGGAAGGATACTGAAAAATCTCCATTCCCACCCCACTCTGGGACCAGCCAGAGGTGGTATTTGCTGGTTCTCCGAACTACTCAAAATTTCTGCTACTGTTCTCCGAACTACTCAAAATTTCTGCTACTGTTCTCCGAACTACTCAAAATTTCCGCTACTGGTTCTCCAGAACCTGTCAGAAGCTACTGGATTTCACCCCTGCTTCTATCCCATTGCAGTTCAATGGTTCCATATTACAGTGATTTTATTATGGTTTCATCTTAATTTAATATTTTATCTCCTATATTGTATTATTCACATATCTTTTAAATATGTGTATATACAGTGTGTGTGTATGTGTGTGTGTGTGTATGTATGCTTTATTTCAACGAAATTTGTATATCAGTAATTGCATGGACTCTGTAGATGCATACACTAAATAAATAAATAAATTCACCCAAGTCCCATTTAAATCTAGTTTATGTGTTGTAATAGAGTTCTCTCTCTCTCTCTCTCTCTCTCTCTCTTTCTCTCTCTCTCTCTCTCTCTCTCTCTCTCTCTCTCTCTATCTATCTATCTATCTATATATATATATATATATTTGTTTTCGTAGATTTTAACAGGTAGAGGTATGCAAGTTTTGGTGTATTCGGGTCTTTTCCCATGTAAGATTGAGAGTATCTTGGTGCTTGTGCGAGGAAAGCATGATTGGAGCTACCGTCTCTCTATAAATACTGGTGGGGAGCTGTAGGGTGCTGGCTTTGTTGCTGTGAGCGGGTTGGTTGCCTGTGTTGTATCATGTTGATTGGTTGATGGAGTTGATGTTTGCAGATTAGTCATCTGTTTCGTAACATCCTGTGTGGGTGAGGTCCTTGATGTGTGCCCATTAGTCTTTTGTGTTGTAACGACCTGGGTAATGGGCTGTGTGTTAACATCCTGAGTTATAGTGTGGGGATATCCTGAGTTTTTTGATGTAATGTCCTGAGCAGATGGCTGTGATGCCACATCCCAGGCTTTGGTTTGGTTCTGAGTTTGAGGTCTTGCCATGTGTTCATGGCATGTGTCAGTTTGCTTTGTGTGGGGATCGGAGTGGGGTGTAGCAGCTGGTGATGCCGCCATGGTCTGGCTTCTGGATGGTGATTGTATTTCATCTATGGGATGGGTTTGGGTTTGAATTTGGTGAGGATGATTGGTGGTGGTGTCATGTGTTATCTTGGGTCCGGTGTTAATCTTCATGGCTGGGACTCTTCTGTTGACTAGGGCTAGTTTCCAGATGTCCAGTAGGTGGGAGGTATTGTCACGTTTATTCATGTTATGGGGGTGTTTCTCTATTTCGATGGCTTCCATGATTATTCTCTTGTTGAAGTGTTCAGTTTTGGATATTAATTTGGTTCCTTCAAAGTCAATTTCGTGTCCTGTTGTTTTAAGGTGCTGGAAAAGGGAGGAAGTTTTTTCTTCTTTTCTGATTGCATTCTTGGGTTCTGCAATGCGTGCATTTATTCTCCTATTAGTTTGTCCAATGTATGTGGCTGGGCAGATTTTGCAGATTTCGTAGACTCCTTGGTTTTCTAGCTGGATCTCGTCTTTGGGGTTTCTTAAGATGTTGGCTATTTCTTGGTCAGTGCAGAAGGCTGTCTTGATATTGTGTTTGTGGAGAATTTTGCTGATTTTATCTGTGGTGCCTTTGATGTAAGGGAGGAGGGCGATGCCGTTGTCCTATTCTGTGTCTTGGTTCTTGGGGGGGGGTGTCTCCCTTTGGATTAGGTTGGTAATTGTGTTTCTTTGGAATCCGTTAGATTCCATTAGATTCCATTAGATTCCAGATGGCAAGACCTCAAACTCTAAGCCAAACCAAAGCCCGGGATGTGGCATCTCAGCCATCTGTTCAGGACATTACATCAAAAAGCTCAGGCTATCACAACACTAGAACTCAGGATGTTAACACACAGCCCATTACCGAGGTCGTTACAACACAAAAGACT